>NW_024881280.1:17323649-17923649 GCF_018691265.1 Tyto alba
CATATATAGAATTTTTAATTTCTTTAGAATGTCATTCATATTCATGTTTCATGGAATAAATAAAATATTATTAGGTGCTGACTTATTCTACAGTTAACATAAAAGTATGGCATTGAAAAAAAATTTAGCCCAGCCATGTACTAGATAATCCTATAACAACACAAACATCTCAATAAGTGTATATACTTACATAAATATTTGCGTATATATATACACACACAGATAAATTTTTTTTATATATATTTATAGACACACTAATTTTTAAGTCAGGACACCTCATAGTAATTGTAAAATGCAGTTCAAACTATTTGGTGATTTCAAGGCACCCTTTTTTATTTTTCCTATCAGAAAAAGAAGGAAACCACTCTTAGATTTGATTTGATATTTGGGATCTAGATACAAAATGTATTAAATAACTGCTAAATAAAATGAATTTTCATGGTTTTGTTAAAAATATATATATTTAATGGGATTTTGTTTGTTTGGTTTGGTTTGTTGTTTTTTTTTTTTTTTTTTGTTTTGGTTTTTTTGTTTGTTTGTTTGTTTGTTTGTTTTGTTTGTTTGTTTGTTTGTTTTGTTTGTTTGTTTGTTTTTTTTTTTGTTGTTTTGTTTTAATTAACATACCAAAAATGTGAAGTTGGATAAAAACAGAGTCACCGAAGAAAACTCAATACAACTGCAACACTTTCACTGCATGGCACAGTTTTCATGATTATGGTTTTGTGCCACATAATATAGAAAACATTTACCTGGCTCCACTGATCTAAGACATACTAACAGCTGCTTTGAGAGATTTTGACAACTGTGATTTGTCTGATCCTGACTGGTTTCATAACTAGTGTGCACACTTCTGACCAAGTTAGGCACAAGCACTTACGTAAGTTTAAGAGAAGAACCTAAGAACATAAGGTATAAAAATACATTCTCATAACCATACATGGGATTGCAGAAGTAACCAGACTATTTAGGGGGCATTGTATATTTATTACATATAAAACCCTAATAATTTAGGGCAGCATCATGGCACATGTAATATAGCTAAACATGCAGTTGTTCAGCCTAGAGAAGGTGGCTTTCCAGAACTTAAAGGGGGCCTACAGCAAAGACGGGGAAGAAAGATGGGAAGTGTAGTGATAGGACAAGGAATAATGGCGTTAAACTGAAAGAGGGTAGATTTAGATTAGCTAGAGGGAAGAAATTCTTTCCTGTGATGTTGGTGAGACACTGTCAGAGTCTGCCCAGAGCATCTGTGGCTGCCCCCTCCCTGGCAGTGTCCAAGGCCAGGCTGGACGGGGCTTTGAGCAACCTGGTCTGGTGTAAGGTGTCCCTGCCCGTGGCAGGGGGGATTGGAACTAGATGATCTTTAAGGTCCTTTCCAACCCGAACCATTCTATGATTCTATGAACATATGAAAATCTAGCTTACTGCAATATGGTCTAGTAAAATAAAATAATGGTTTAATTCAGCCACAAAATTAAGAAATAAATATTCTATATGCAACAATAAAGATTTTGTCAGTAAGAAACTACTACTTTTCTCACTTGACATCACAAAAGTTCATTTGGTTCACCACTAACAGCTCTGGTTGTTCAACAAAATCATATGCCTAGTCAGAGGAAAGATAAACGGTCCCCTCCTTCATACTCATCCACTCCCAACTTGTCCAGAAATGTGTTTCTACTTACCCATACAAGCAACACACAAATTATGATGCATTTCAGAAAATAAATCTTGGATTTGCTGGATTAATATGTTACATGTTTGCCTGTTTCTGAGAACACAAAAATACCCTTTTCTAAATATCTATTTTAGAAACATCAAATAGTGCATTTTAACTGACAACTCTCTTAAATTGTTTTAGTATAGGAACATACCAATAGTATTTTTCAAATGTAACCCCTGCCAGGTGAATATTTCACCTATTAACATAAGGGACATGTTTTAAAAATATACATGTATTAAAAAATCAGTCACTAGGCACAATCTATTTTATACTGTTGTCACAGAAAACATCATATTACAATCAAAATTCAGTTTTAACAGAACATAAGCACATCTGTATGCATTTTGCTTAAAACATAAGAAAAACTATGCTCTTCCTGAAATGAATGGCACCATTTGCATTGTCTTAAGATATTCAGCTGTAAAACTCCTGTATTTGTGATAACTGATTGATAATGTTAATTAAAAATAGAGATTACTTTAAAAAGCAAAACATATTTAGGATTTTTTTTTTTTTATTATTTAGGTTGTATTAATCTTGCTACCGAGTTGTAATTCTCCATCTGTCTCCTCCATTCACTTGATCTTCCCTGGTTTATATATTGGAACATCGACTCTTATGGCAAACACTGGGTGTGTTGTATACCAATGCAGTATCAAACATACTAGGCCGCAGTGCTCTAGGTTCCAGTGCAAATAAAATAATGCAAATATATATAGAGAGAGAGAGTTGTTTTTTTTTTTTGTTTTGTTTTTGTTTTCTTTTTTTTTTGGTTGTTTTGTTTTTTGTTTTTTTTTCCATTGAAGCCTAAAATGCATACAGTCACTCAGTTAAAAGGTATAAAATGATACAACAAAATTACTGGTCTCAACTCTGGTTATACATAAAGGAAATTGAAAAAGCAAATACTATCTATTTGTTTTTGTTACCTGCACCACCACCATTTTTAAAATACTTAATTCCCTCTCTGTCAGGGAAATTGGACAGTGTTCTTCCTTCCCTTTTACAGATAAAAAGTTCAGAAAGTGATTTGGATGCAAAAGTGAGAAACCTAACTACTAACCAAAGTAAGTGCTCTAAGCTATCCAATAAAAGTATCTTTGACTGTGCAGAAAGGTTAGGTTTCCAGGTTTGTGTGTATGCTGCTGGCTATATTAAAATTTGTGCTGCAAAAAATAAGAGTATCTAAAGCAATTATGAATTTAAGCTTAAAATACATTTTTTTTTTTTCAAATGTTATAGGAAGAAAAGAATGGAAGGAACTCAACCTTTATTTCACGCCAAATAGATTTTATAAAAAATAAGGATTGCAATTATGACATTTGCTTACTCACAAAGCAAACTAATTACTTCACCAGGCATCACAGACTACTTGCACAAGTTCAAAATCAGGCTCAGTGAGTGTAATACTCCTAAATAGGAATCAAACTATAACAAAAATAAAAGAAACAAAGTAATTATGTCTTTAAAAGCCTTGACAAAGGTGCAACAGTCCAAGAAACTGTGGTGCTTAAGGAGGGCTCAAACCAGAGAGCACTTTGCTGCCCTCAGTTCCCAATAAAGTCAGCAGAGATTTGATGAAACTCTGCACTCCAGAGGACAATGTATGGTACTTGAGGGATCTCAGCTATTATGTCCAGAGGACACAATTCAAATTGCTTTAACTTAGCATTAGTGACTCATATTCAGTCTTGCATGCTGCAAAACCTGAGACTCCTAAACTCTGTATCAGCTAATTCCCTAATCCTTTTCCATTTATTGACAACCCACTTGCACATCCCCATGCTGCACTCACCTATCATGTCAGCATCACCTAAAACTCCTCTGATTTACCAAACTGAAAGCCCTGGCTCAGTTCTGGGACCTGAATAGCATCTACTGTGGAATACCAGATGTTTGGGGATGATCCTATGCCACTTCTCATCCCCTCACTTATGCTGCAAGGAGATAATCTGCACTGAGCAGCTATGAGTGTATATCAACACACGGAAAATATCTTAATGGGAAGCAGAATCATGACCAAAACTGCACTGCTACCCACACTAACACCTCATGTCCCGTCTCCCCAGTCTTCATTCCCACTCCTCTCCTGTAAACACCTACAACTACCTATAGCAAGATTCCTAACCCTTTCACTTTTCTATTACCTTATTTCCTTGCCCTCTTCCTCTCTGATGACAAGTGCTCTGGTTATATTCTCACTTCTTGCTGTCTTTGGAGGTAAAGGGATGGCAATTTACCTGGCAAATGAAGTGGAAGGATGAAATGCGTGATGACTAGCTAGATAGCAGGAATTAGCATTTGATGTAGCTGCTATGCCAATTAGAGTAACTGTACATAAGGGGGCCAAAACCCATGGCTTTAAGTTTAAAGTTTCACATGGTGGTATGACACATGCCTGCACTAAATTACACCAGAAAATAAAAAATCTCACTGATTATACAAAATAGCATCAAATTGTGGAGAAACCCCCCCAAAAACAGTAGTTTGGCAGTAGAAGCATGTAGTTGCATCATCCTCTGCTTATTCCACCTTATAGAATTCCTTTTGAAGAGATGAATGAACCAAGGATCTTTATCTGTTATTCAGCTTTCCTGTTTTTCTCTTTTATTTTCACAAGTTAATTATAACTCATGCCATGAATCTTCTATACTTGTTCTTTTCTCCTTCTATTAAATCTTTCAACTATTTGTATAATGTTATTTCACCTTCTTTTAACAGAGAAACACCTTTACAAAAAAGGTTCCATCTAATCTAACAAATTCATCCTAATCTGCCACAATTCTACATTTTAGTCTCTCTAAAGCAAATCACTGTATTCCCTTAAAATTGTATTTAAATTACTACCTTCCATTTTCTCTCTTTTTCTGCCTTTACTGCTCATCAATTACTTTAAACACTTTAAAACTCCGTCTGGGCTCTGGATTCTAAACCTATGAAAATTTCACGCGATTTTAGCTGCTCATTTGACTATAGGCTTGGAGTTGATGAGAGGGTATTTTGAAAGCACAAGTTCCTATAAAGAGCAGTTAATGAAGAATGAGAGCCATTTATTATTTCTCAGTGTGTCAGGCTAACCACACTGCTACAGTAGGCTTGTATTGATGTGAGTAGTCCCGTGCCATCCATCCTTAAACTGAAGTGTAAGTATGATGAAAATCTAGGGAAAAAATCAGGATCAACAAAAGATGTGATAGAAGTCTACTGGAATCAAGTAGAAAGACAACTAGAGTACATTGTGGGCAAGATGATGCCTGAATGAACTTAGAATTTACACCCACATTCCATCATATCAGGTAACTCTTGGAAAGTCCCTGGCTATGTACCCAATGCCAACCACAAGTTCAAGGCAGAACAAGCTACCAAAAGGTCATGAGTCATCCTGTGTGTACAGCAGGCAGAGACACTAGGCTGGTCTGACAGTAGGCTTACACAGCAAATCTCTACTGATTGCACATACATACCCTCAAGGAGGTTAGTGGAATTTCTCTCAGTAATTTCAACAGCTCTGCACCAGGTTCCATATGCACATATGGTGAAATACGAACTTACTTTTTCAGAGGTGTCATGCACTGAACAAATTCCTGGTTGCTCTGTCCAAGAATATACATTTTCTTTTTAGAGAAAATACTTTGAAGGAATAGAGATATCCTTCTAATCGTCTGTTTGATATTTATATATAAAAATAAGCAAATACCCATAAAAAGAGCAGTTCCTTGTAAATTTATCTAGATCATAATGTAAGTAAACCTAGATCATAAATTCATCTGTGTCTTCCCTGATTATGTTAAAATGCTGTAAATGCCATTCCAATTTAAATTCTATCTTTCTAGAAAAGGATATCTAGAACTGAAATATGCTCTGAACAAGTGCAATTGAATTATAGGAAGAGATTAGCTGCTAATTTGTTCTCAACATAATGCATATCCTTTTCTTCTAGTCACATTTGTGTTCCTGAGATTTTCTTCTCATCCTGTTCAGCACATATACTTCCCATATTTTACCTGCTATTATTGCAAGATGAATGTAATTTTGCTATTTCTCTGCATTGCTTCTTTGTGGTATTTCTGCCCTCATAACTACTATTTCTTTCAAGTCAATTCAAAGTTAAATTAATCCACTGAAGAAAATAATATTGCAAGAGGTTTTTCTCAAGTTAAAATGATACTAGTTTATGACAAATATAATAAATTAAAACAACAATGCAAACAGATATTCTAAAATATTTATTTGTATCTGCCAATACACTGCAGCAGGAGTTTGGGCCAATTCCCACCCTACTGTTTTATCGCAAGTGTTCATTTTGTTCCAGTTCTCAGACCTCCTCTCAGCTGAAGCTGCATTCCTCAAGGGCATTATTTCATTTTAGTCCTAAAAACTAACATGCAATAGAAACTTCAGCCTAAGTGCTCAGGAATAATTTACATCTGAATTCATGAGGCTTAGAACACTGGAACCAAGTTGGAGAAAGATTTACTAGAGGAAAGAATATATATATATGTATTTTTTTTTTCCCCCCACAAATCGCTACTTTGGCTTAACTCTAGACCATTTTTCAATCAGAGTTTTATATTAAATCTTGACTCTTTTGAGGGACTGAAAAAAGTACCACCTACTTCTTTTAGTTACTACCTAACTACGCTTCTGCTCACTTTAAAGTATGAACATTTTTTCTTATATGTTTTTATCTAAATATTTAATTTGAAATACAAACTTATAACAAGCAAGGAATTAGTAGATTATGTTTAAACAAACAAACAAAAAAATTCTCTGGTCAGCTTTAGTTGACATTCTGTCAACAGTGTGTGTGTGTGGGCTCTCAAAAAGGCTTCTCTCAAAAGCAGTTTTTGCTAAATGTGTGCACATGCAAGTTGTATATGGAGAGAGAATAATTATTAAAACAATGTTGATTATACAGGTGGTTGATTTTATGAGATTATCTAGTTCTGAACAAAGTACTATTAAAAATTTACACACACATATGCACACACAAAAGCCCACAAGTAGTTTCATGAGTATCCTTCATGAAGCATGATTCAGAAGTGTGGGAATGGAAGAAACTAAATCCTCCATGAATTCTCTGTGATACATAGTTTTAATAACATAGAGAAGAAACTTAACTTTTCTAACATAAAAACAACATTCCATATTTTATGCATTAATGTTTTATGAGTTTCAAATTACATTTGCAGAGCAGTGTAATGTATTTTGAGTGGCTTCATTTATACTTTTCACTTCTTTATAATTAAAAAAGAAAAAATGAGCTGGTTACATACTGAATTATACAAGAGCAAAAAATCACAGATTTTCACCCAGTTGCAGGGTATGTAGTATACATAGAAAATGAGACATCTATATTGACTGCACCATTGTTCAGATGAAACATCTTTTAAGAAGACAGAAATCAGGAATACTAACTGCTCTGGCCAGTGAAGTCTGAACAACACTTTCAGTAACAGCAGAATGTTAACCCTATTCTCTAGCTAAATTCAAAATAGTTCTCTTTTCCCCTATCTAAAATCTCCCTTTTTTCTTTTCCTCATCTAATTTGTTGCATGGTGTTCTATGAATACCTGCCAACATTCCACAGAGTCAAAGATGGTTTTCACAAAAGCATGAATATTTACAGTACTGTTGAGTATAGTAATTTGGGATGCTTTTGACTGAAAGACACCATATAATTATAACGTAATTTCATTACTGAAATTGCTGAAAAGACACTTCTCAATACAAAATAATCTAGAAAAAATGTAGATAATGTACATTATTTTAAAACAAATATGGCTCACTGATGGAATCAAGAAAACTCCCTCTGTTTTCCATTAGACAGGATCTAATTTATAAAATCATAAAACCCACTCCAAATTCCAAAGTGAATTGATCTTCCTGATGAGAACTGGGTCAAAGCTGGTGTATCCCTTTTTTCATGCTCTTCCAGTCACAAAAACTATATATGTTACTTTGGGTCCTCAATGGCTATTAACTCATTTTTCAAAGCAGCATTGCATTGGTTGCTTTCCTGAAAATCTTCTTCAGACAAAAGAAGATAAGTACATAAATGACTAGGACATTTCTATGCTTCTTAAGAGAATTCTTACAAGGCTGCATCCATTAGCTTCACATGCACTGCCCAGGAGCAGATCAGCCATAAACTTCTTCTGAATGATATGCTGTATTTTAACTAGAAAACTTATACTTGATGAAAGCAATTACTGGGAGAAATCCTATGGCTGAAAATTTAAGGAGAACTGATAAGATGTAAATAAGTAAATCTTGGATGGCCTATAAGCACATACACTTAGGAACACACTTCCCATTGACTTCAAGACTGAGGCCTACAATTATTTTTATTTTTTTTTTATGGCTGTGGACCTGCAAGTCCACGAGAAGCCTAAGGGTGTTCTTAAATATGCCTTTGACTGGATTAATATGCATTGTTAACAATACAGAGAACCTCACAGCTACTCAACAGTGCGCAGTTTTCAGTATCAACTTTGATAAATGTGGCCAAAATATACATTGATGTGCTTCTAAAACAAATCAATGCAGCAAATGATATGGTGTAGTTATGTCACTTAATTAAATTCAGAGGAAAGGATGGCCAATAGAAATGTGCAAAGGGACTTATTGTTTCAATTATACTTTTCAATGAATTTGACTAGAACTTGATTTAAATTCTATGGTATGAAAAAGAAGAATTTGTAAGGATCATTAAAAAAAAGTCATTTTCCTTCTTGCTCAAAGCTCCTTGAGATCTTTTTGTGGGAGGTCAAAAGAGATGGACTTTGATAATCAGCAATAGGAACTTTACAGCTGCTCGTATCAACAGGTTTGTGATTTCCAAAGGAAGAGGGTAAAGTTCTCAGGAGAGATGTCAGTTGTTTTTCCCTTTCTTAAAATACACTGTAAATTTCTGTATTTTAATACTTCTACACTCACAAATATCCACCAATTTTGCTATCACAGCTATCATATTTTGATTATTTGAAAACTGAAGTTTTATGTGAGAAGGTGTGGGACTGAAAAAAATGGAAGAGATTGAATGAAGAAGGTAAAACAAAGTGTAACTAGCTTTTACCTAGACTGTGAAACATCTTGTTATTCTGAACTGAGAAATGAGGCAGACTCTGAGAATATAAAAGTACAGAAACAATACAGTAAAGATCAGAAGGGTATGTAAGTCAACATAAAAATATTAAATTTCTATTTCAAAGGAGCTATGGCAATATAAATCACCCTTCAACTTTTACTAATAGTTGTCACATAGAAATACAGCAATTTTTAAGTCATTTTCCGTGTTAGATAAGGTGATAAATTCTGCTAAACAAACTTCGATTTTGACTGATGGCTGATAGTAAACTTTTAGATTTTAATCACTTCATCACAGCTACTAAAAGGTTTTCGAACCATGCACCAATTGTTTCTTCTGATCCTTGCTTGGGCTCTGTACATATAGGGATAAAATATTCTTGCTAAAATTACTAAGTGTGTGTGAGTGTATATATTTATATATACATAAAAGTATATAGCCATTAATCAGTTTTTTCTCTAGTAACAATTAAAAAATCCTACACTTCCATGATTTTTTTTTTTTTTTAACATTGAAGAGTTCCATCAATTCAGCTTTTAAGTGATCACAACAATTATTTCTTTGAGAGAGAGGACACTTGTAGGAATTTACTAAGTAAGGCTGTTTTGATAGTAACTGCTTAGAAGTTGTGAAATGGAATCCTGTATACCAGGAAGATAATCTCTGTGATAAAAAATGCAGCTCAAGATGGGATGGATGAAAGAGAAGGAAGATAATTCTTGGGAAACAGATTAGAGACACAAGGGAATATACTCCAGCTGCAATGTACACAACACCACTACTGCTGGAAAAACACGTGGCAAAGGTAAAGGTTCAGCCAGTCAGTGCTGTTAAAATACCAAACAAGAGTGTGGTATCTTTGATGCACCCCGATCTCATCAGTATTTTAATAGACACCACATTAGATTTGCTTGTTTAGAAAAAAGGAGGGGTTTATAATATTTTTGGTGCCTAAAACTTCTATTATTTATCAAGAGTTTCAATTTCTGCCCTGCACAATAAAAAATTTATATAATTACACTCATATATCCTTCAGCATTTATTTTTCGCTTTTCCTTTACTGTACTCAGATAATAGAAGTATTTTTTAACCATTACATAAAGAGGATATTAGTATCTGTATATTATTATCTATAATATGGTAGGTATAAATTTAGAAACAGATGACTCATGAAACAACCCACACCTCTATTGATGAGCACCAGGCAGTGGAAAGACTTGATCTCTGAGTACATGAAATGGCTCAGTGGCTTAGAAAACTGTTACTGCTATAGTGTTTGACACGTAGAACTGGATTTTCAATTAAGCTGGACATTTGTTTCAAAAGAACTGAATTTATGGACAGGAGACAGCTAGTAATGTAAAAAATGTACTTTCCTTTACATGACTTCTCAGGACTCTAGAAATATTATTTGCTATGAAACAGGAAATTAAATATTTTTTTTAAAAAAATGCATATTTAAAGTTAGACACCTAGATGCTTATTTATGCATCTTAATCCAAAAAGCATGCTTACATGTTCAGCAAACCCAATAGCCAAACCATTTATTTAGAGGATTTAAAAAATCCTAAATTCAAGGACTTATTTAAGAAATTCCTAGTAATGATATTCTCTGCCAATTTTGCATTACGGCTGCAATTCCACGTCCTTTTTCTTGAATGTCTCCTTAAAAATCTTGTAATGAAGAATTTGTGAATCACTGATCAGGGATATAATTATTCTGTGTAAAAACTTATTCCTTCTCTTCATAGTCCATTACGTGAACTATTTTAACATGAAAGAGTGGAAGGTAACTTATCAGGTCTAGGCACTGAACTAATGACAAAATGTTTTCCTAAGAGCAACATAAATACAGATTTTCTCATGAGTTCTTTACCTGATTTAGTAAACATCAGTTTTCCTTCAGATATAAACATATACTAAGATGGTAGAGCCAACCAGTTTTTAAAAGGAAGATGATTGTAAACATTCACAACATCTAACTAGGCACACAATTTAAAACAAAAACCAACCAAACAAAAAGATACCAATAAAAGGAAAGTCTTTCCTACCATTCCCACTGACATTAGGTTTGATGTAAATGCTTAGAGAAATGTAAATACATGAAGTAAATCCCAAACCACCTGAATTTATCACTAATGTATACATATATAAATATATACACACATACACACACTTCTGCACTATACATATACCCTTCTATATGTGACTACAATATTTGATGACTTTCAAGGAGAAACAGTCCTATTGCATTTAGTATCTAGCCAACAGCTCATGCTCAGTTTGAGAGTACAGGAGTTACTTATTCAACAGTGCCTCTTTAAATTGTTTGTTCTCAATTCTGCTGATTCTAAAAACAATATCAAAAATAAAAGCAAATTAGTCCATATTGAAGACATGTATATATTCCTACTCCATACAGACACAATGAATGGAGCCATCCCTTCCCCCCAAGCCCATCATGTCTTAGAATCTCAAATCTGCAATCATGTCAGACATGAGTGTGCTTATGCACAAAACCAAATGAAAGCTCTCTACATTACAAGATCATGGAACAAAAACTCCACTCTCACTGAATTATTTCAAGAGATTCTCCAACCTTTCTTTCCAACTGAATTTCTGCTCTTAACAATATTAAGTAATTTAAATAATAGCTTTTAACTAAGAGATAACTTTTACTTTCAGCCTATACTTAGTTATACATATAGAGATAAAAGACAGAACAGGGCATTTTTAATGGTGTATCCTGAACTGACCTGGCACCTGTTTTGCACATGCTCTTTACTCACAGATCACAAAATTCTAAGGTAAAATGAAAGATAAAGCTTATAATATCAACCAATATGCATAAAGTAAACATGGTGGAATGATAAATTGTTTGCTACATTTATAATGGTAATGAACGTGGCAAACAGTAACCAATAAAGATGACAGCAGATCAATGCACTGTGTCTAAATTAAAAGCTTTGAGTTTTCATGGCCATAAAATAAAATAATAATAAACCCTAACATCTCCTTCTACATTATTTGTAATTGAAATCCTGGGGTAATTATTCAGTTCTCCATTCTCCTCAGCAAAAGGAGGAAAAGGAAATACATGTGAATTAAAATCTTTGTGGTAACCCCATTAATGTCTCACCTCATTGAAAATAAGACCATATCTATTCATGTTCTGACCTACAGATTGTTTTGTATAGCTTCATAGTGTTTTCCACTATAAGAATGGTGAAAAATGGAAAGAAATTTGGTTTATGCAAAATGCATCTGGTCTAGCTAGATGAACTATCTAGATTAACGTTATCAAGGCCTATGGCTACTTTGTGCCCATGGCTTTGCCAAAGATGACCAGCAGTAGAGGCTTGATCCTTTCTGTATTGATTGTTGCTTAACTATTAAAAAATAATTTTGTATAGGAAGAACTACTCAAGGAAATTCTCAGGGAGGCTCTCTCATAGATGTCATTTGAGAATTGTTTTCAAATGAGAAAGTAAGGACAGTTAAAGATAAAACATTTAAATAACTATATCTCTGTAGGTCATAAAAAACAGTAATTACCAGAAATTTTTATTAGAAGGACGTAGTTTCACTAATGGGTGGATGTCTTCACACTTAAGCACTGCTACAGAACTCCATAGCCCCCTAATGCTATAGGAGTCTTCTGACAAGCCAATTCAGAACCTTCTCAGAGCCTGACATTACGTCTCTGACAAGGATCAGAGAACGGAACAAGGTAATATCAGGCTGCTGGTCTCGGCAAATATATCAATAACTACAACTGAGTTAAGTGACTGGCTTAGAACTTAACTTTCACCCAATCAATTTATATGTATATGTTTAATTTATATGTACATCTACTGTCTATTTTGCCCTTTTGAAAACTTGTAGTTATACATTTTAACCAATAGTGTTCCCAAACAAGGGAATAGTATCTACTGCTGTCAGAGAAAGAGAAAAGAACACTGGAATAAGTGGAGTCAATGACAGAAATTAGCAATTATTTGAGTAAGCAGAAACAAAAAGATTGATAGCTAACACAGGCCAGTTATAGAAGTCAACCTAGTTTATAAAAAAACCCCCTATAATTCCAAGAGACAATTGAAGGTATGTACAATTGCATCCTAGTTAGACGCAAAGATCCTGTATTTAGATCATGCCAAATTTAGCTCAGTGGGGAAAACTGTATATATATATTATTAAACCACATATTTGCATCCATACATCTGTACTCTGGGTTTTAGTTCTCATATAATGGGAACCTGTGGAACCAAATTTCATTAAAGGAACCTATAAATAAGCTACCCCCAAAAAAAAAAGTAACTTTTAAGATTTAATTAAGCATTAGAAAAGCTAGGCACAGGCAATACTTGAATATAGATATCTTCAACATATTAATAATTTTGGCTAGATAATCAGCTGATATAAATGTTCACATGGAAAAAAACTACTCTTTATTCAAACTAAGGCTGTGAGGCACAAATCTTATATATGGCTGTATTTACAGATATACATCACACATTTTTATATCTATATTACACATGTGTAATTATGTGTATGCATTAACTTGGAAAAATACCTTTTGAAGAATAAATTTGGAGTCAGCATCCTCATAAATTGGATTTATATCTCTCTTTTTAAAGATACACTGAAAAATAATTTGCATTTAACCCTTGCGCTGATCTCAAGTCCTATGCACACTATATACATATTCCTCAACTTCCACAGATAACAATTCATTTTTATTTTGAGAGAAAAGATACTGACAAATACAAAAATAAATATGAAAAAATGATAGAACTGTCTCAAATTGAGATAAAGGTGAGGAAATTAACAGATTTACTAACCAGTTTTGATTTCATAATAAATTTGTTCCTGTTTTAAATTTAACAAATGCTCACTGTGAACCTTGCTACAGTAAGGACTCTGTTTAGAGATACCTTAATAAATGCATTATAAATTATTAGAATTTCAGAAAGTTTGCATAAAACTGCACACAAATTGAATTATAGTTTTTATTAATATTACTGTGCAATATTATTGCTAACTTTACTATTTCAACAGTATAAATAAGTGATATTTCAAATAACAGTACTCTCTTATTAATTTTGAAATGACAAAATGCTCTTGGTGATGCTAAAATGTACCAATTTTGCTCAGCCTTTTGACATTCAAATTGACAAGTTCATAATCCTTTCTTTCACGTTTATTGATTTATTTTTCTTACCTTCAAAATAAAATTCAATTAGGTCAAAAAGAAAGATTTTCTGCATTAGTAGTGTGAATAGTAGGACAATTAGCCGTATAATAAAAATTTTGTATTTCATGAGCCATGTATTCAATTAACTTTTTGTCATTACCATGGTATATTTAAATAATTCAATTTTGGTTTGAATAATGAGCCCTGAACAGTACACAGGCTATGGAATATAATTACATTTATCAAATATATGCTATAATAATAACATTGCAGTTAAGTCATTTTACAGCTCATGTTTTGTAACTAGACTCCTTAATAAAATAATAACAGTAGTAGAAAGGTGGTTTTATTAAAAAATATTTTCAAAATAAAACATACACATTATTTGGCATTAGAAATTTCTAAATTAAATTCTTAAATTCAGATTTCAAAACATAACTTTCATCCCATCAGAGTTGTAATCTTTTACTATCCTCATTTAAATGTGTTCCTATTAATATAAGAAAACCCTCAGTGTATACATACACATTGTATACAGCCAATCAGTCTTTACTGTAAATGTTAAAGTGTAGCGTTAATCATTTAATTACTTTTGGCATAATTAAAGCAGGAATTTATATAAAACAGCCTCTTAAGTGCTCACATACAGGTGAAATATAACCTGCAAAATGTTTTAAAAAACCAGCTATCTCTTATTTCCTTCTGTTTCTAAAACTTAGTGTGATAATACTGGTTTTAGACAATAGTTACACATTTATTTTACTAAACATTTAAAATATATTATTATCAATAAATACTCTGTAAATATCTGCTTATCTTTTGATTTCTTTTTTTCTGCATCACAATTATACATGAGCATTGGTCTACAGAAGATTGGAGGAACTGTATTTTGATTCAGTAGTCTTTACTAAATGACATCATTAATCACAGTTTAATCTATTTCATAAACCAGCTTTATTCCATAAAGCAGTAACACTTTAAAAGGGCTTACATGGAAACTGCATTTCAGTATCTCATGGGTAGGGGGCAGCTGTTAATTTATTACCACAATTATTACAATTGCTATTAAGAGAATAAACTGGATCAAAATATTCTTACTGCATTTATGTTTTGGTTAAGTGAACAATAAAAATAACTATAAAAATCTGAGAAGCATGGAGATCATGTATCAGGTTATAGAAACATGAAAGAATTATTCACATTACAGTAGAACACCCAAATTGCAGGCCTTCAGAAACTTTAAAGAAATAGAAATTTAAAACATATTTTTCTAATCTCATCCAAATCACAGGTGCCAAGTTCAACTGAATGAATAATTTGCCATTTAAAAGTTTATTATTGCTGAATAAGGTGAGGAGGGGAAAAATAAATATTCTAGAAAGACTCTGATCTCTAAGGCTGAAGTTACTGAGGTGCCAATGAAAATCAGTGGAAAACAGAAGGCCAACCAGCCAACAGTCCCTCTGTACCCGCAGAGAGATATCCTTCAGGGCTACAAACTGCAAAGATTCAAATGTAAATTACTGGGAGGGAACAGAACAGTGGACTCTGCCCCTGGCCATTTCTAAGGATGCTTATTAGAATCTGTGGTCACATTCTCCCACTGATCCAGTATTTGCAAACTATGCCTCTGAATAACTGTTATTACTTGTAGGGAGTCTAGTTTATTTTCAAAAGGAAAAAAAAAAAATAAGAACACAAACAAACTCAAACCCAACAAGTGTGAAAATAACTACAGGCACAAAACCAGGATAAAATACTCCTCCTGAATAAGATACAGTTACATCTTGTTTTGACTGCAGGGTAAAGGTATTGACTGGCTATCTTAAGTCTGGGATACTATGCTATGGGGAAAGATCTCAACAGATGACCTTATCTCTGGAAGAGGAAAAACCTCACAGCTCTTATTCCCTATAGTTCAGTAAGTCAAAAAGCTTCTTTCTATGATTCGCATACAAAGAACACTCCTTTTTCACTCAGATCAGGCAGACACCTACTTTAATTGGTGGGTTTGTCTCACCTCTATCCATGATTTCTCACCATCTGATGAATTCTCAAAGTGTGCAAAAGGCAGGCAATGCATCTAGCATACAGCCGGCAGGAAAGTGCAGTGCGTTGCTATGCTATTCCTACAAGCAGCTTGTGAAAGTGATAATTTTTCAGATGGCACAAAGAAAATATTAACTAACATATGCACAAAGCAGGATCTTTTAGGGCTCAGCGTAACAATGCCTAGCTCAATTTACCTCTGACAAGTCAGAAAATTGCTTTTTATACCTTATAGTCTGTGCTGTACAGGATCTGTCCTCATGTGACAGCAACCTCTAACCACAATGTTTCTTTCCACATTCTCATATGATTCTTGATCATATAAATTCTGAATGCCCTAAAAGCTCCTAAATTAAATTCTGAATAGTAGAAAACTTAGTCTAACATTCATGTGACTGATATCATATGCAGCAGAAAAAAGCAATAGTCATCTAGATTTGTATTCTGAAAATTGCTCTGACATTCTGTTTTCTCTGGCTTGTTCAAACAGCAAAGAGTGCACTAAGTGACTCTTTGCCTGTATACTGTAGAATACGGTTGACTTTTTCTCCCAATGCTAGTTCTGAATGAAATAGTATGTCACCCCAAACCTGAGTACTAAGGACTCAAAGTCAAAGATAATTGTGCTTATACCACAGAGCTACATGCTCCAACTTTCATTCTAGCTTGAATGGGATGGAACTTGACCATGGATATATCTGGCACTTATGCTATTTAGTTTCATTTTGTATTGATAAAAGAAGTATGCTTAAAACAGTTGGAACAAGGAAAGCAAAAAAATTAAACAGCCCTTTGCACAGAACATTTGAAGACCTTTATCATATTTTGACTAAGAGAAGAACGTGTATTCTCCAACTTTTATAGGTGTAATGATCCTTTTTCATAAGCAGAGAGGACCTTTTCTTAGTACAAGGACATGGACAAATGCCAAAACCTACATCTCCTATCTACAAATATTCTTAAATGAAAGATCAAGATCTTCAATTACAGTGTAAGATTATTTTAACTCTTAAACAACTTGAATAAGATATCCATGTGAGTCTAAAGCAAAATTCATTCAATCCAAAAAGCATTATCCTTTTACATGTTCACTCCAAAATACTGTAAATGAATGAACCCACAAATCATAAGTGTACATAAAAGTGTAATGATAACTTTTCTGCCAAATATCATCATGATCACAGAAGTAACATTGATTTAAAAATAAATTAGTGAGATCAGAAACAGGCTTCATTAAGCTCACACTACACTAAAATTCATAAGTTTTGTAAATCATCTTATGTTTTCAAATTTGTATTTTATGCACTTCCTTTACCAGTTGTTAAAATTAATGACTCAGCAAAAGATTAGAACTGATGATAAGCTAAGTCTTCATAAATACATAGAGGGTTGACCATGTAATATCTTGTTAAAAGCTGTTTTCTTACAAAAATATTGTTTTAACATATTTTTTTTCAAGCTTTACTTTTATATGCATTCCACCCCTCCCCACCCCTGATCTTTATTTTGGGGGGAAAAAAAAAAAAACAAAAAAAATCTAACAACCAGGCAGAGTTCAAAACATGAGGAGAAACTGATTTAAGACATTTATCTGTTTTAATAGAAAAGGGACACTAATGCTGGCTATTACACTGAGAAAGTGTATCTTTTTGAAGAGTGGATGAAACCAGAAGCTAACTAATTCTAACTCTTTTCAAGAATAAAATCAGAACAAGGTACACAAACATGGAATCATTTTTTTTACTTACAGGACTGTATCTGGCAGACCATTCATGACATCCTATGAATCATATGCCAGTAGTACTCAGAGACTTAGCACTGAGAGGGTTGCATCTTTCCCCATGTCTCATGAATGCTCCTAACAATATTTCCCTTACATCTAAGAAAGGAACAATAAACAGTGAACCCTAAAATTGCTCTTTAGTGGGAGAAAGAAGGAAGGAAACAAGTAAATCAATTTAAAGGAATATGAACACAAATAATTACCTACATAGTTGTCCAAAGGGAAAAAATTGACACAAACAACAGGGAAAAATAAAACCCACCAAACTGATTTGCATATAAGATTTTTTAAATTGTTGTTTAAAAATCTTTATAGTATCTAAAAAAAAATATATCTTAAGGAGACAATGTAAACAAAAGCGCTGATCTTAGATACTGCAAAATACTGAGAAAAAGCAGTCAAAGAAGAAGATAAATATAATAGAAGTAATATATTAAACTGAGAACCAGAAAAAAATGTGCACAGTTAGTCTATGGGGTATAGATGAATTCTGCTTAGAGTTTAGTCATGAGATGAAGCATTTCAGCTGAAGAACAGCAGGAGAGGTTACCTCTGAAGCACTGGAACTTCTACTGGAGTCCTCTCATGAACAGGGGAAGAGTTCTCCCTGCCCCTTTCTAGATATATCTAGAAAAATATGCTTGATATCTCAAACATTCTTTATTACGTGCTGTCCACAGTGTGCCATAGGCAACTTGTAATCAAAAAAAAGGGACTATGTCTTATTAAATTGAAACAAAAAAAATGTAGGTAAAATAATCTACAAATGTAAAAGGGTTTTCTCACACTATAAAAAGAAGCATTTTTCTAACCAGCGTAGGCACTTTCATTCAACCTTGTTACAGTGCAGTGTTCAATGGCAAGTCAAAATTATTACTGGGTAACTTTATGACAGCAACAGTAAGACCTAAACAGAAAATAGCTTTGAATGTGAAGCTGAAAAACTATTAAAACTGAAGACGGAAGTCCTCACTGAGACTTAACCAAAAAGATATGCTATGTTGAGAAATAATGTGAAGAATTTTTCTGTAGGTGGCAAAAGTATACCGTAAATTTCAGGACATTCTAGAAAAAGTAAGCAAAATAGAAGGCCTAATTATTCAACTCTATTCCCCTAAGCAGCATGATGAGGTTCTTACAGTTACCATAAAGTTCTGAAGACCAGTGCCACACCAAACCCGATTTTCTTCTCATGAATCTACTTGTGAATAAAAAAAAAAATGGTTTGATGCCATAATTAGAAGAATGTATTTGTTTACTATATTAATAATATAATTTTGGTCTTAATGTATTTATAATTTTAAAATCCAGTGTACTAAATTCTTTAGTGATGGGTCCATACGAAACTGTCTATTAGATGAAGTCTCTTTCAAACAGCATATTAATTTTGTGTGCAGAACTCTGACATCATTTTCTGGATCTAAATAAAATGGTTGTATTTATCAATGACCAATCTGACGGGTTGAAAAAAGGTCAAATTGTCATCTCACAGACTACTACCATGGCAAATATTCTGAACAATCAAAGTAATAACAGTTTATTAATTCTACAGCAGTTTGAATCAGAATGCTAAATAATATTATATTGACTTTGCTTTTAAACACGCAGTACTGAGATTTCAAAAGATCAGCTGATACATCCAGCATCAACCTGTGACACACTTAAAAGAAAACAGATTTTTTCAATACCACTGTAAGAAATGACATTAAAATTAGAGAATTAAAATTAGATGAATACTGAAGTTAAAATATCAGAGACAGGATATCTTAAATAACCCTCACATCAAATTGTCAAAGGAAAATAGAGATAGCATCTCAACAGTTTACAATGGCTATCTAGTATCCTGGGATCATCATTAAAACTCACTACTTGTACTTTAAGATTAATCTACCGATAAAAACTTTATAATTTGAAGTTGGATATTATACATGTTTTAAAATTCCATGTCCTAACAATAACAGAACACTAAAAGAAAGCTTCCTTTCTTTCTTCCACCTCCCACAACAAATTATATATTAAATAAGAGATATAAGTTCATCAACCCTTTAAAAGCTGACAGTATGCTTTACAGACGGCCTCTATTTTCAGATTCTACCTCTCTATGATGAATGAAAAGCTTATACTTCTGTAAATCATTTTACAGACAGGAATAGGACTGTTCTTTAAGGTCAGGAAGAGGGACACCATCTACATCAACCATTACAATTTAGATATATCAATTAATCCCCCAATCTCTAGTTATATGTGTACTATTATATCCCATTGCAAGCTGTAGATTTTGCATAAAAAAAGAGATAATGTAAGCCAAAAGTACAAATTCCTAATATCAAGACTGTAACAGTGATGCGCTTGTGCTGTACCTATTGGGTACAAGCAGTACCAAGACAACTGGCTCAGTCCCATCATGTAAAAAGGTTGGAAAGTATTATTTATTACAGATATTGCAGCAACCAGATGATGTAGATATACTTTAAAAAACTGTAAACCTGGAGGACTGTATAGACAAATCCTACACCTCCATCTGTATTCCACAAAATTTATATTACACTATATTATATGATAAATTCATAAGATATGATGATATTAAATATATGATAAATGATAACCATATGATATGATAAATACTATATTATGGTTTCTGGTGCAACAACAAAGAAGCAAAATAGAAGGTATATCTGTAAAAAATACAAATGCCATGGGAAGAAATGGTGCATTTAAAAAACTAAAAATAAAAGAAGGTTCATATAACAAATTAATGACACAAATTTGTGATGATAAATCTTAATCCATTACTGAGTTTAAACCTATCTAAATTACAAGGGATGGGGAAAGGACTCCTACCCATCACTCTCCTGACACATTTGTAAGTGGGAATGTCTGTTTTGGCCTTTTATTCTCTTACAGCCAGTAGTAAAGGTCAGCAGTGATATAAAGCTCATCAAAAATGGGAGGATTAGAGAAGGAAACATGCAAGGGTTTGCAACTGCATTTATAGCTGTACAAATAGACAAAGAAGAAATACAAAGCTTAGGTCTATATCATCCATGTTTCTCCCTCTAAAATAATAGTAACATAAGTAAAGCAAACAGGTAAACAGAAAAAAATCATCTCATAAACAAAAATAAGTAAACAGTTTACTTACTGAAAACTTGCCCATCTAATGTCACTTAACTGTTAAAATAAATATTAAAACATACCTTTACAAGCTACTATAGAGGAAAAGCAAGCATGTTTACTATGGTGTTTATGGTGTTATTCATCATTTTTGAAATTAAATTCCCACTTGAAGTGTACTGTGGTAAAGAAAAATTGATTTCCTCCTGGTAAACAAAAGTAAAGCTATATTCAGCCAGTTCCAGGGGCATCAGCAGAACAGTTTCACCACTGTAGCTATATGTCTGTCAGTGTTATGACAAAGTTCATGAGGGGGTAACATGGAATCTCTCAGTTTAAAAGTACAGAAAGATTGAGTTCTTTTCAGTGATAGGCAAACAGGAGGGGGAAAAAGTTATTTGAAATGTCCCTAATTCTATTGCCTCTTTCGTTCTTTCTTTCTTAGAAAGTTTGCTGTGTATGAATTTTTAATGTGAGCAAAGGCCCCAGGAAGTTCTATTTAAAAAATAAATAAGACATTTATAACAATAATATTAACAGATGTGTATCTTCCTGGAATGAAGAACTAAAGAAAAACACACCTCTAATGCAGAGGTTTCTGTTATATGTATGATAATTTAATATAACATAACACACGACAGTTCTGAAGAAACTGTTTTCTTCCACAATATGAGATATTTTAGAGACAATACTCTTCCTGAGATTCATAAAACCAGTAGTTTCTTGAACACTGGATTTTTCAAAAAACAACAATTCAACAAAAGCCAAAATTGTCATACAAAGGAGTTATGATCTCATCTGAATAGAGGCAAAGTGAGTCATTGAAAGGAAGACATAATACAAGCCAGATTTCCTGCCCAGCTTCCTCTGACCTCTGTTGGCAGAGCTGTTTTCCTCCTGCGGTAAAAAGCGTGCCTAGAAATTGTTCTGCCCACTATGCAAGCCCTGTCAGGAGAATACAACTGTCATGCTCATACAGCAGGAAGTATCACATCAGGTATGCTCATCAACACACATACTTGACAGTTCTCTAATTGCAATGACTTATGTGGAGAACTCCAACCCAGTTTAAAAATCTCACTCCAACAGCAACCCAGCATTAAGTATTGCTTAAACCTTGCTTAATCACCTTACTAATCTCTAATATAAAATATTGTCTTGTCATGATTAAAATATTATAGAAAATTGAGTGATCTTAAGCCTGATTGCTACTATATCCACACAACAAGACGTACTGTGAATTTATCTTATACCTTAACACTGAATTTTCTGACTTTCATCCAGTTAAATAATCTTTCCTGTTATCCTAATATAACATCTCGTGAGAAAACCCATGTCTGAACAGTTATTTTCTATTGAGAATTATATTACATAACCATATATCAAAACAAACATTCGGCGTTGTTCTCTAATACTGTTGGGTACTTACATGACTACTGACAGGTTTGAGATTACTGTGTTGGAACCTATTTTCCTGTGACAGCCGCAGTGCAGATACTTGTCGATACACTGGTGCTGAATGCTAATCGCTACTACAGTCTGGGAACAATTGCCAGCTACGTCACTTATCACTAGAATGAACTGAAAGGCCTTAACTGCCTTATGTGCTTTGTGGTCCCTGCTGGAATGGCTAGAAACCACTGGGAAATACTAGGGGGGTTAAAATAATTATAAACCGGTAGGAATTTCAAGGGTTAATGATAAAATCAGTTCCAAAAGTCACTTAAGGAACTTGTTAGTCTTCTTCATATATATAGTTTTAATGCTGTTCAAAATGGATTTTTAATATTTGTATGAAAACTGAACTGAACACGTTATGAATAAAATGCATTAAAAGATGCAGTGTGGGATATAGGCAAGACACAAAGCATACATTTCCCTTAGTTTGTATATTCAGCTATATCAATTCACAATATTCTCATAGAAAAGTTTTCTATAAAAATAGGTATTTTTGGCTCTCAAAAAGTCTTTTAAAGTTTATACGCTACACTATAATTTTGATAATTCAAAATTCATAGAACAGATGCAAAGTAGGTACTTCTCTGATGCTAATTAAACAGCATGCTCAAATAGTATTTCCTGTAAATAAAAGCACCTCTTTCTTTTTTCTCAAAATAATGATCATCAGGCTATAGTCATAATTTAAAAAAGAAAAAAAAAAAGTGGGAAAGAAGACACAGAAGAGAAACATAGTAAGAACACTTTTAAAAAGATCTGTGCGCTCAACATTTTGAAAACCTTCTAATTACAATACACAAAATACTAAAATTAAGAGAGAGAATAAAGGCTGAACAGAGTCTTCATAAAATATCCCTAGCTTTTGGCAAAGATTTTATCTTTGCCATTTAATGATGATGAAGCCAAATAACTGTTGCTGGAATGGAAGCAGGCTGATGAAGAAGGTTTTCAAATTGAAGTGAGAGATATCGGAATTGATATTTTTCTTAGCAGTTCTATCTGCACAATTTCTCTCCAAATTTCATTACTTTCTGTATTAGATGTCCCCTGCAACAGATAGTTATGTGTTGATCAAAGATATATTGCTTTAATATGCTTGCGTTTTGTTGTATGTTAAATTGTTTGTTCATACAGCCAGCAAGTTCTAAGCACTTCACAAAATATCAAAGAATCAGTAATTAATAGTAATGTTAACTTCCAGGGGAAATTAGCTTGTTGCAAAGAAAACTTTTCTGGTATTTGATCTAATTTGTGCGAGATCTGATAGAAGCATTCTGCTAACTTAAATAAACAGATTGTGTGTTAACTTAGCACATACTGAATACTTACATTATTTGAACACAAAGTACATTAAGTTTAACAGCACATTAAAAAATGAATAAGGTATTTATTAAGCATGAATCAGTTCTAAAAAGCATGGTATGAAGTAACTTTAACAATTTTCACAGGGAAGTCAAAAAGATACACAGTATGATGATTTGTGGACATAATGAATATTTTTTTCCAGTTAAAAGAGAAATAAATGAGTGTAATTAAAATACTGCTAAAATTACAGTTTATGCACTTAAAAATAAAACATGAATTAAAGGTACTTAGATGTGTTTAGTATGTTTTTGAAGAGACTTAATTTCACTTAATTCTTCATCAATAAATTTTAATTTCACATATATTTTTTAATTACATACACTATTTAAATAATGCCCCTATGCTACTGTCCACAAACATATTTTAAAATTCTTAAAGTAAATAAACAAAGAAAGAAGTCTGTTTGCCATTCCTAGGTTGATATCCAGATAATTAAGCATGGTTTTAGGGGTAATTCCATTATAATTTATGAATGATCCAGGAAGTACGTGTGTGCATATATACATAAACATACATATACCAAGAGTTACTGTGTCTACAAACACACCAGCATGTATCCTTGGTATTTGTTAATCAAATCAAATTTAAAAAAGACTATTTTACAAGATACTTTGCTTTCATCAGCAATTTAAAAAAGACAACAAAACAAATTAAAATAAGAAAAATATTTTCCATTTAATTTACCAATTTCTAACAAGAGTTAGATATCTATGGTTATGGGTGTATATATGTGAATGAACGAATAAATCCTTAACCCACCATATCTTTTTCTCCAGTTTGCAAGCTGTCACCCGTGAAAAGTATGGTGTAGATGGTAGGATGATACTGTACCTGATTGGCTCTGGAGGTGGTCATGGGATCAGATGGAGAGGACTTGGTGGTAGTTGGGGAAGATGGCAATGTCTGGGAACAAAGCAGTTCAGGAGCAAATCAACCTTTACAAGCCTTAGACTGAACAGTTAAAAAAAATAAATAAACCAACAAAAGTAACATAACTAGAAAATTAAAATAAATAAAAAATGCCTAAGACAAAATCTTTCTCCTACTCATTGGAACTTAATGGAATTTAAAGTCAATTGGATAAATAATGCATGTAAATATGCATGCTTATGCATGTAAAAACAAATTCATGACTTGAAATCAAGATGGTGAACTCACATAAATACTCAAAAATATGCTGACCACATGAGGAATATATTCTTTCCTCTCTCCTCCTCTTGGGGAAAATGAAGACTATAGTAAACAAAAATTCCAGCAAGTTCAATGAGCACACTAGAAACAGTTATCAGTCTACAAACAAACAGGGCCAATGTCTGAAAGAAGTTAAGAGGCATCTACTTTGGCACCTTATAATGCACCATTCTGTAACACGGACTATAGCCAGCAAACTGTTCCATATCTTACAACGAATACACTGAAGCTACTGAGTTTTTAGCAATATACTAACTGCTAAAATATTCATTGATCTTTTTTAATCAAGAGGCAGGTGAAAAAATGTAAACATCAATCTCATGATGGATGAACATGCAACTAATACCTTCACAACAAATTATTACAATATATTTATGATTAGTGTTAAAAATGTTCATTTGGTTGAGCAAAGGTTAATAACTTATCATCAGGCCTGTGTTCAAAATAAACACAAAAAAGAATTAAGAGTCATATTTATTGATCATGTTTTCTAAATAATATACATATGCTTAACATTAATTCTTGAACATATCAAAAAAACACTGCTCTGTTTAAAATTTTTTATATACACATTTATCTTTTTAAAGTTTTAGATCCTGACAAAATAACTTCTTTTTTATAAATGTAATGAAAATGTAAAAATCCGATTTTCAAAACATAATATACAATACTTATTCAAAGCATGTTTTTGACATCTTTGTAATATATAAATATTATAAAATATCCAAAATTACACTACTTTTACTTTAAGAAATAAGATGTTAAAATGCTATACAAAGTGATCTATCATATGGTTATATAATTACTAACCAAAACTGTTTATAAATAAATGAAGCAAAATTTCACACTTTCAGCAGTTCTGTTACTTACAATCATTGACAGTCCCTCATAAAATAGGTATACATACTTTTGCACTAAAACTCTTAATGCATATGAGAAAGCTGGGACACTGCGAATGCATAAAGTTATGTATTAGCAAAATACGGGCTTGTACATATGCACACACAAATATTTTAGCTGTATGTTAAGCAAAATTGAAGATCGATTTTTTAATTGTTTGTACATAAACAAGCAGCCAAAACAGGAAAAAAATATATTAAGAAACAGGTCCTTAGTTTGTGTTTCCAACTCCTAATTCATATTATAAAGCAATAAAACCAAACCAAAACAAAACATAACATATACAGCTTAAGCATCAACTGGGACTCTTTCAGGAGGCTTAAGTAAAAAAAAAAAAAAATATTACCATGTATAGGGCATTAAAAAAATACGTAGCTTGACAAAATGTTATTGCTCAGCAGATGCTACACACTGTGAAAATCAAAACAGTTATGGAGGGTTCTTCCATGTCTTTCTGTACAGAGCATGGGTTCATTTGTAAGGGGTTAGAATTATTTAGAAAAAGAAATGTCAGATTCCATGATAGTACAGTGCTAACCCTATTCAATTATAGAATTATACTCCTGATTTTAGTGGGATGATGCAGTACCTCTCTTACCAAAGTCTGAAATTGCAATGAGCTGACTTTCATCATTTAACTAATGGGAAAAAAAGAAAACAAACGAAAAACCCTCCCTAAGGAAACAGAATGGAGGACTGTACCTTATCCCAATATATTTTCTTTATTATAGCTATATATTAAACTCTCATTCTGAACTAAAAAAAAAAAAAAAGCAAAAAAAAATGTCACTATTCTACAGTAAAACTCTGAAAATATATTTTGACTAAAATATTTCACACATCTGATAGCTTGTGTGATCAATGCCACTGCTAACTAGGGCATACTATATTGCATATTGGTTTGGTATACTAGGCTAACTGATAAAAGGAAAAATAGTTTGTTCTTCACAGGTGTTACTAAATCTACCTAGTGGATTTATAAGAAAATATGTAGAACACTTCAGCACTGAATAATGACCTAATCACTGATACCACAAATAATTTAAGAAATTGGAAGCCTCTCAGTTCTCAAATTCACATCAATCTTCCTGAAGCACAGAAATGTACAGCTGAGATGAAAAAGGAGTGACAATAATAATTTCAGGTGACTGTTGAACTGTAACATCTATTAAGTAGAAGCATTTCAGTATTCCATTTTAGCAAAAGCTCATTTAAAATACATGGGGAAAAAAGATAAAAACATTTAAAAGCGAAACAACTGTATTAACAAACAAGAATCAAGTACACATTTTTTTCCAAATATACATACCAATGACAAAATACTGAAAATAGCAATAAGGTTTTTTGTTTTGTGTTTTTGGTGGTTTTTCTTTGTATATCACACTGTTTGTGATTGAGGCTTAATCTCTATTACTTTGTTTACTGACGTAACTGCTTTAATTTTTTTATATATATCTATACATATATATATAAAAATGTGTATATGTGTATGTGTGTATATATATATATATAAAAAAATAAAATAATTGACAGCATTTTGTTAAAATTTATCCCTTTTCATGCTTCTGTATAATTCTGGAGACACACCTATTTACGTCTTCAACATTAAAGTAACACAAAGTTATTTCTCAAAAATAAAAAATGAAACACAAGCATTTGGATTTTGTATTGAGTTTCCACTGGCCAATAAGTAATTTATTGATACATTCTCAATTGCTTTGCAAGAACTTCTAGGCAAAATTACTTCCTAAAGAAAGTTGGACAGAGCTCAATAATTCTGATTTATTACACAGCATAGAATATTTTTTTTTTTTTTAATTTAGCAAGTGTTTTGCATTAGGCAAGCACTTGAATTTAGTTGTTATTAGACTTCTGGGAATGAGATGTATAAAGTGATTAGAAATCATAAGACAAATTTACATTACAGAGTTTCAATCTTTAAGACTGAAACATGCATACTATAATTGAAGCTTTTCTGAAATTGAAGGTCAGCTGCTGACAAGGTTATAGAAAAAAAACAGTCAGAATTTCTACCACACACCATTTCTAAGACTCACGGGGCTTTTTAATCTATATCTTGAATTGTATAGTCCAAGCCAGGATGAAATTGGTCTTCTCTGTTTTCTCAAATATTATTTCCTTTCCTATTACTTATAAGAAAATGAATGGAAGATTATATTTACAGGTAAGAGAGTGTTGCTTTTGTTTAAGTGCATAGAATGGATGCTTGAGAAAATATATTTTAAATAATAAAAAGGGAGCTTAATTTTACAATTAAAATTATTTTTGAGCCATATTTGAGTTGTAGAATTTTCTGAAAGTCCAAAATACTTCTTCCTTCTGTTGCCCACAGGGATTGATTATACTGTGAGAGACTTCTGTCAGGCTGCACAACATACTTAAGGGTGCAGAAAGATGACCAAAGCATCATACTTCCATGCTTCAGATTTCTGAATAACAGAGTGAAGATACAGTTGTATCCCAGCAGTATAGAATACATATATTCCATCTGCACAGTCTACCAAAAGGCCTCTGAGCCTTTCAATGACTTAATTACCTAATGCAGAGCTACATATAAATGACAAAAATCTCACCCTTACATATATATACTAAAAAAAAGTCAATACTTATACCCTAGATAACAAATATTGTACTGAGACAGTTAAATTAATTCTCAGTACCTATTATTATATTTATATCTAGAAAAGTAGAAAGAAAATGCAGAAAATTAAATACCATTAGAAAACAGGGTTAGAGATGTGAAAGCATGTAAAGAACATCATTTGAATGTGAAGATGAAACTGCATTTACAGCTCACCAATTTCTAGTTTCTCACTACAGGGCTTGCCAAACAAAGGAAATCTTGGTAATAACATTACCCACATTAAATTACTATTAATACTAAGCTAATACTGAGTTTAAGTCTTGTATATATCAGTGTTTTTAAATCACTGAAATTAATATGACGACAAAACTAAATTGCTTAAGCCAATATTTTAATGCACTTTAAGAAAAGGTGGTATCTGTTATGAATTGTATTGAATAGTTGAATACCTACTGCAGGTAAAATGAGAAAGAGAGCACTACAAGGCCCCATTGTGCTGAACAACATAAAAGACTGACTTACTAGACTTTCAACAGTTACAGAGAGAAGCCTTTCTAAACAGACCACTTGCTTTGCTAAACATATTGGGTCTTCTATTCATCTGCTGTGAACTTCTTTAATCTGTAACTAGCAAATGATTCCCATCTCAGTGATGGCAATATAGATATATAACGTTTCAAAAATAAAAGTTGGAAAAAAAAGATAATCAAAGATTAATAATTTATTTACAATCCAGATTGTAAAAAGGCCACTTTGATGAATTCAGTGATCTAATTTTACTTGCTACCTTTTCACTTATATAAAGAATAAATGAAATACATTCTGATGATATCTCATCCTCTTTGCATTTGGTTTTGGTTTTGTGTATAAGAATAGATGGGGCATAGGGCAATACAAAAAGACTAATAAAGCTAGCATATATAGATGGAACATTTACTTAAAGGTGTTTATAGAAGTAATTTATCAGCATTTATGAACTCTTTGAGACTTGCCTTTGAAAAAGGAAAAAAAGTGTGTTAAGTATGATATAAAAGAAAGATAATCTTGTGTTCTGCCTGGGTACAAGAAGATGTATGGGTCTTAAAACAAACCAGCAGGTGCCTCTTGGATCACCAGAACAACTCTGGATGAAGGGAATGATTTAGGATGAAGATTACAGTCAAATGGACAAAGAAGAATCAGGACTTTCTCCTTCCTCAAAACATGTCACAGTAACACATAACTACTACAAGACCTGGTGTTGTTAAATAGAAATACCAGAAAACTGAAGTAAGTAAACAGAAACAGGCATCAAAACACATAAGACGATATGGATCTAAGATTTGGGTCAAATAAACCCCAAGTCACAGAAAGAGAGAAAATGTTACCTTTTATTCTGAGCTACTTTGGGATTTGGAAAAATGCCACCAAAACTACAAAGCCATCAGAAGGGGTGAGATAACTTCAGAATTTTCTTAAAAATAAGAACACTGCTAAAAATTTCTGCAATGTTGATTGTTGCTTTTCATCCCCCAACAAAATCTTCTATTCACATTCCACTTTTGATGCACATAGAGTGGAAAGTTAATAATCAGCTACAGAGTTAATTGTGCTCATAAAATACAGTCTTATATACATATTGATATTAGATGTAACACTGGTGAAATGAAACAGAAAATTAAAACAGTGATCTGGCACCAGAATTAAGTCAAGGGCACATGAGGGACAGGATATAGCATACATATTTTTATGAAATGCTAAATGTTTGCCACTGTATCTAATGTATAGAACTGCCTCTCTAGTAAATAATGGCAATTTTTTGGTTTTGTTCTCATAATTTGTAAACACACCTGCATATCTTATTATTTACTGCAGAATGGTAACTGATGCGATTCTTCACCTATGTTCAAAAGTGAGAAAAGTTTATGAGAAATTGCTGACTACATGAAGAGATAGTGATCTACAAAACTACTTACTATTATTTACCTCAAATTAAAAATGTAGTTATTTTCTCATATTCTGGAGTTTAGTCAGGTTCATCTAGGTGACAGACTGTTGACTTAAATGAGAGATAAAAAGAAGAAAGGCTCATCAGAAGGCAGAAGCATTTTAAGAAATCAATGAAGGTTTCTTAAGGAAGGAAGGATTTGGTGGTAGTGGTTGATGGAAAACTGAATGTGAACCAGCAACGTGCACTCACAGCCCAGAAATCCAACTGTGTCCTGGGCTGCATCAAGAGAAGTGTGGGCAGCAGGTCGAGGGAGGGGATTCTTCCCGTCCACTCCACTCTTGTGAGACCCCACCTGCAGTGCTGTGTCCAGCTCTGGGGCCCCCAGCATAAGAAGGACATGGACCTGTTGGAGCGAGTGCAGAGGAGACCACAAAGATCATCAGGAGACTGGAACATCTCCCTTATGAGGACAGGCTGAGAGAGCTGGGGTTGTTCAGCCTGGAGAAGAGAAGGCTCCAGGGAGACCTTATAGCGGCCTTCCAGTGCTTAAAGGGGGCCTAAAGCAAAGATGGAAGGGATTTTTTATCAGGGAGTGTAGTGATAGGATGACAGATAACAGTTTTAAACTGAAAGAGGGTAGATTTAGATTGGATGTAAGGAAGAAACTCTTCACTGTGCGGGTGGTGAGACAGTGGCAGAGGTTGTCCAGAACAGCTGTGGCTGCCCCCTCCCTGGCAGTGTCCAAGGCCAGGCTGGACAGGGCTGGGAGCACCCTGGTCTGGTGGAAGGTGTCCCTGCCCATGGCAGGGGGGTTGGAACTAGATGGTCTTTAAGATCCCTTCCAATCCAAACCATTCTATTATTCTATGAAGTCTACTATGTCTTTCTGGTCTGAAGAACTCATATTCCTTATTTAAAAAAACTTAAAATTCTTCCATTTAAGCTAATATTTTCAGATCTGTATTCTTTAAGTCAAGTTCTATTTAAGCACTTCAAAGTGAAAAATTTTGTTTAAAAAATATGAACATTTCAATTCTTTTTTTGATTAGCATGTCTGAAGTATAAGTAGTCATTTTCACTAGAAGAATGTGAATTTACAAATCTGAGTTCATACATTCAATTTTGCAGATTTTGAATACAATGTCTGGGACTGTGATTAATGAACTGCAGTTAAAGACTTATGAGAGGTTAGTTATGCATTGAAAAAGCTGAAATGAATCTGGCTCCAATGAAAACATTAATCGGAAATTATATATGTTTTACTCTAGATTTTCAAGGTAGAAATTTCAAAACCTTTGTCCATGCTTTCTGTCCTGGGTTGAGTGAGTGGTGGAGTTTTTTGGTGGCAGGGGAGGGGGCTATTGGGGTGGCCCCCTGTGAGAAGCTTCTTGAAGCTCCCCCAGCTCCAAGTCAGCTCCACTTCTGTTTGGGAAATTGAGCCAATCAGCTGCCCCTCTGCGATAACGTATTTAAGAAGGGACGTGGTGACGGGCAGTTGGACTTGTGAGGAGGAGTTGCTGCAGCTGCATGAACACCAAGGTCAGGGGAGGAACGGAGGAAGAAAGGAGGGGGGAGGTGTGCTGGAGCAGAGACCCCTCTGTATCCTGTGGTGAGACGGCAGGGCGGCCCCCCCCTGCCACCCATGAAGATCTACGGTGGAGCAGACATTGATTTATGGCCTGTTGCTCCTGCTCAGATGATCAAGGTGCTGTGCCCGAAGAAGGCCGGGGTCTCACAGGAAAAGGTAGCCCCGCTGCTGTAATTCAGTGCTGGGAGGATTGCAGCAGGCGGGGGAGTCCCACGCCGGAGCAGCTCGGGGAGGACTGCAGCCGTGGGAGGGAATCCGGTCAGAGGAAGTTAGTGACCCATGACGGAGCAGTGTGGGGAATGCTGCGGCCCATGGGAGGGACTCATGTTGGAGAAAATTTGTGGAGGACTGTCTGCTGTCAGAGGGGGACCACGATGGAGCAGAAGGAACAAGTTTCGGACACTCCCCTCACTGAAGATGAAGAAAGTGGCAGCGCTGACTGCACCCCCCCATTCCCTGCCCCTGTGCCACTGGGGGAGGAGGTAGAGATATCGGGAGCAGAGCTGAGCCCCGGAAGAAGGGAGGGGTGGGGGGAAGGTGTTCTCAAGATGTGGCAATGCTTCTCACTGTCCTACTCTGTTATGTGTTGTTAGTGTCTGTAATAAATATATGTTCTTTTTTTCTTCCTCTAATGAGTATGCCTTTTGCTCGTGATCATAAAAGGGGGATTTTTCCCCATCCCAGTCCTATCTTGAACCCCAAGCCTGGCTCTCTGTCCCTTCTCATTGCCAGAGGGGAAGGGAGAGAGAGCTGCTGCATTGTGGTTGGCTGCCGACCAGGCCTAAACCACGACACTTTCATAGCTAAACATTTCATAGAATCAAAATATGATTTGGGTTGAAAGGGATCTTGGAAGGCCAAACAATGAAAACTCCTGCTTAAAGCAGAGCTAGTTATAAGATCACACATCTTTTCTTCCATATAATGCACAGCTCTGCAATGGCCATCTCTGACTACATGTGCTTCCTGGATAGGCTGCTACAACACCTGCTACCTGTAAAACAACCGAAAGCTAGAAGGAAAATTCAACTAGCGTACAAAGAAGCTGCAATAGTTTCTGAACGTGATGTGATAAGACCACATTATTCAGTCTTTTCAATTGTTCATAGGAGCTGCTATTAATTTAAAGGTGAAATTTAAGGCTTTGTATGCTAATTACAAAGTCAAAACAGCTCAGGCTCCTGATGACTTTATGAAAACTGTATTCTGTTCTCCTGGTTTACAATATGGTTTGAAAGAGTTGGTGTGGCACTTCAGCTAATAAAGAGAGAAAAGGGAGGTTAGATGCTCACAGCAGTTTCTAGGAAGTAATCAGTTGGTTATTGTCAAACGATACCTAGAAACAGCAGATAGCTGACGTATATGAAGAGCTTGCCTATGTTACACAGAGATAAAAGATGCAGAGATTTGTCAGTTAAATATCTATCAGACTTGCTTGGAGGAGAGAACTACCTGGTATCTACTGATAAATCCATATGATTAGGAAATGTGGAAAAAATGCAGTAGATAAGGTTCAAAAGGAACCAAATAGACTTGTTTGCAAATCTTCTGAAGCTGAAAAAGCTGAAGTCAGAGAGACCACAGTGTTTGGATAGTGACTTCCATTAGTAAGGAAAAATCCCAGGCCAGACCTGACCTGCTTGTATGCCTGTGCCTTTCCTGAAGACAGAAAGTGCTGAAACTCAGTCAGCAGAGGGTTTACCTACTGTGTTTTTTCACTTAAACTTTAGCCAGAAGATACTTCCTTTCTTAGCTCGCTTCCCTGAGGCAAGTGTTGGTAAAGCAGCCCAAGACAAATAAATGACAATAGAAAAATAACAGCTGCATGCTCATATAGACATGGGTGCCATTATAAGGCTTTAACAACAGGTATTTTCATTTACGGGGAGAAAACTACCTTTTCTTTTTGGTAGAAACAGCTAGAAATGCAATAGAAATATATTCAAAGTTCCTAGTGAAGGTAAAATTAATTTCAAATCAACTATCAATCTCAAATACTCTTTACTTTCCTCAGTCTGCATCATAATATTTTGGGTGTCAAAGTTCTTGGGTAATACTCTAATACAGAATGAACCATGTAAAAGTCTGTGTAAGAGAAGCAATTGTAATTCATAATGCTTATCCTTTGTCCAGTTCAAAATGACCTGTATTATATATTATCCTGATCATTTTAATAGAATTATAACCTGTCTGCTATTAAGAAAAAAAAAAACAATAAACAAAAAACCTCTGTAACACTGGGTTTCTAAAAAAACCCTACATGTTACAAAATATTATTATTTTAATTTTTAAAATATAGGTATTATATCTTTTATTAATATACGGGATATTCTGACGTTGGAGGATAGATTACTCGACTATGAGCTGTAAGTACTAAGATAACAATTTCACTTCTTGGTAAAAATAATGGATTTTAGATTTATTGAGTCAATATTTATAGTATATGAATTTATTATGAATAGATGTTGCTTCATTAAAAGAGAAGTTAATCAATTTGTTGTGGTTAAAACTGCTCTAAAATATGTTCATGCATATCTCCAATGATTTGTAGTCATGTTATTATGTACCTGTATGTATACAGGTAATATATTAAAATTCTAAAACGTAGAGCCAGTCACTAAATAACAGTCTTCAGTCTGTGTCTTAACTTCACTAGCAGCAGCTCTGTTCACTAATCCATCCCTTCAGAATTTAATTCAACATTCCAAACATGGAATTGCATTTAAAAAAAACCCAACAAAACAACAAACTCCAAACCAAAACAAACAAAAAAGAAAAAAAAAAAAGGAAAAAAACCCCAACCCTCAACAAATTTACAAATAAATTTTCTGGAGAAGTATTGTGGACAAGTTATATCAACTTCATATACAAGACATGAAATATATAGTCATGTCACTAAACGGCTGTGTGATCTAGTTTCTGAGGATCTTACTGACTTACCTAAAAATTAGCTTCACTTCATTCCAAAGGGGAAAACACTTTTCATTGTAATAGAGAACACTCATTTCCCATTGGGTTAAGAAGCATTGGCATAAATTCTAGCATTTTACAAGCAGAAAAGCCATTCAAAATACAGATAACTTCAGCTTTTTCTCTGTATCTCTGGCATAATCATTTTCATGTTTAATAATTGAGAAATTAATTCTATAAAATTAGGGCTTTTCTCTTTAGTATGTCCTTGTAAATTATGTAAGGTATTTTTAATGCAAAATATCGCATATACAGAAAAACTATCATAATAGTAAATATTAGAAATCATATACAATGGCTTATGCATAGTTTCATCCATCTAAAGCAGTCTGATCATTCCAAACTCATCCTGTTCAAACACATCTTCATATAAGCACTCTGTGTATGTCACTATATGCAAAGTAAAGTAATCACATACAGTTACCAATTTACTTTATAGGACACTGAATCTTGCTAATGTGGAAGGACGAAACAATCTTTTTCCATATAGGACAGGTGAAAAATTAAATTCTATCCTCTATAGGATAGAGAGACAAGACAGAATTTTACTAATGTTCACTCATTTCTTTCTTCATCTTTTTCTTATTCAATACAATGGAAAAGAATTTTAAATCCTGTATGACACATATTCCACATTCTCCATACAGGGCATTTTTTTTTTTTTTAATTAAAATTGTTCTGGAAAATGTAATGAACTAAAGAATACTACACCAATAATACCTTGAAAATATATTTTGCATTGCCCATAAATTCTGAAAGAAGTCAGTGTAAAACAGGCAAAGAGATGACAAAAATATTATAAAATGAAATTGTAGAAAGCATCCCAGGTAAATTATCTTTGTATTTTCAAGTTCTTACAGGTAAGATTTTAAAGTATCTAATATAGGGTCTACAAAAACAATTAACATTTTGTTTTTATTTTAAATACATAAAAGTAGGAAACATTCAGTTAATCTGTGATCTTTAGTAATGCTAAAGATTTACAAAGAGGTTCATTGTTTAAGATTAAAACTCAGCAATCTTTAACTAAAACCTAGAAGTGTATTGTTACCTTATACAGTAAAGAAAAGGTTTTGGAAAAAGCATATTAGAGTGTGGCACTGAAACCGATAAAACACTGTCTAAAAGAACTGCTGAGAAACATGGAACATGTAAGTACAAGGAAAAAAGAGGACCAGCAAATTACTAAAGGGTAAAATAACATTTTCTTAAAGAACATGTTATGTTGACCCCTTGCAGCCTTAAAGTTTTAAGACTTCTAAAGAGCTGCTGTGACTCTCTATTCCCAACCAAAAACTCACTTGTTTGATGCGGTCTGGATTAACAGTGGTCTGAGGCTGTAGAATGCTGACAGGCTCTGTCTTGGCCACATTTTGAGGCATTTCTCGAATCTTCTCTGCAATGAAGCCATGAACTGCATTTAGTGCTTCAACTGTTCCCTGGATCAGACACACCCGCTCTGTAGTACCTGCAAATACCAGAAGTTGATCTGAATAAAGTGTATTCTTCAAGATCCCACAAACTGGGATTGCCATTCAATTATGGAATAAAGATGGCACTCAAAAGCAACCTTGAAAAACCAACTAGCAAACTTCATAAACATAGAAACAAAAGCAAGTGTTTCCAAAATATAACATACCGATGAGCTGAAGATGTTTTAAACAAATCCTATTTCTGTAGCTTCTACAAACACATAACTTTACAAGGTAATATGGATAATATAAATTAGAAGACAAAAAAAAAAAAAAGAAAAAAAAAAAGAGAGAACAAAACCATTAGGTTTTGTAAGAAATGTTAGCAAATACAGTAACTATGTGCAGAATACATCTTCTAAATTATTTTCTAAAATACTGTACAACTTTGAAGTAACACAAGGTTGAACATAACAGCCAGTATTATAAAGGCACATGGAATAAGATTTTGTAATGAACACCTAAACTGCAAATACATTCATTTAGTGTAGACATTATTAGATCATATCTTAAAACAGCTTCAAGTTGTTACAGAAAGACCTTTCAAGGCCAACTGACCTCATATATTTGAGTATCCACTTTGTCTTTTATAACCTTCCTACCTTACAACATGACTGCAATAACTGCAAATATTCAGTCAATACATGGAGTTTAAGCTGTCTTTAATGTGATTTAGTAGTTGGAAATTATGAAAGCTTGTACCAATAAGTAGTCAATACCCAACAAATTACATTTCAAGAACTCCTATTTAGAGTTATGATGAATATCATTCATGCAGGATATCTAGACTCCACATGACTACCTTCTAAGCATTAATGTTCTAAAGTTGAGGGAAAATACTATGCACCTGTCAAATAGGCCTGACAGGTGAAATACAGACTTATTCTATGTTTAAGAATAGTAGGCCTTTGGTGGCAATGAAGCAGAGGAGGGAGCACTTTCCCACCATACTCATTTGTAAAGATAGGACAGATGCTTAAGAAAAAGAGGCCTTGAACATAATTATCGTTCCCAAACTTTGCAGTGAACTGTAACCCTCTGTTTCTTCTCATTAAAGTTTTGCCAGGTTTACAGATCTAACCATTCTATGCTGCTCGGTATCATTTTGCTTAACTCTCTTCTCCAGTCTGAAGCACATTTTTTTTATTGCATTGGCTATCACTCCCTCTCCCTTATATCACCATTATGTACTCACATTAATTTCATTGACTCTTATAATGACTTGCCTATCCCTATGGCCTGGAGAAAAGAGAGTCTGATGTGCCATGTTTACCTTGTCTTTTGTATACTACCTCATAGAATTTGCAGTTCTATACAGATTACCACCAAACATTAAGTGACTACCAAAGCTTTAGTTATAATCCTCTAGAAAGGCTTAGACAAAGCCTACATTGCCATATAACCCTTTTACAAACTGAAATTGTGCTGTTTGTGTTACAAAAAAACCACCCCAATCCTTATTTCTTTGATTTCCTAAAAACATCTACAGGATAGCCAAAGATGGATACAAAATTGTGGAAAAATACTTCATCTATTTTTCTGTGACTAGAATGGTTTTAGATGATTTTGTATGGCTTTACTGCATAGCAAGAAAGCTTTTTCTACATATTGGGTTACAGCTTGATACATCTTCACTGGACAAAGAATATAAAGAACCCAGTACGATCCTAAGGAAACAAATATTACACTGCACTGAAATAATCCACATTCTGTATTCCATATATCAAACCACTTAAATAGGTTCCACAAAAACAGTTTTGACTTGAAAAAGCAGGATCTAACAGGAGTTGGAAAAAAATTTAAACTTAAAAGGGAGTATTGTAATTTCCACTTTTGTTCTGCAGAATTACCAAAACAAGACAAGCTAGATGCCCAAATAAAATTGCTTTGAAATTTCATGTAGAACATACTTCTACAAACACATTCTGTACATTTCCAACATACTCAAATTAGTGATTTTTTAGCATCTTGTTTTTACCTTCAAAGACCAGTAGAACAGTTCTACTAACAGAAGAAAATTATAACATGAACTATCATGATATTAGCATATTCCTGAAAACATAATACTGCCATGCAAATATATGCCAGATGCATCAATCTATTCAGTGCCAGTGCACATTTTGTTTCAAGATTACAGGGTAGAAAACAAAATAATTTGAGCCACGGAATTACCACAAAAATAAATATCATTTTTGTCATTTATGTATTCCTAGTAAATACTACTGACATGATCACACATGAATCTTTTCTGCTGAAAAATTCATTCACTCTACCTAAATAAATGAAAATTACAATGTAAATATACGGTAAATACAAGTTTGAAAAGATTTCTGAAGTTATGTTAGTTGGCCTCATTACCATTGTACAATCTGCACAGAATCACAGGCAGTACATAGATCAATGTACCATGGAGGCAAGTAAACTGCTCCCTAAAATTCCCTTCCTATGAATTTTATGTCCTTAATAATATCTACTGTTATCAACTCATCTTAAGACATGCTGCATACACAGTCTTTAACAGAGAATAATACAGTAACTTTAGTCATCTGCAAGAAAAAATTTTTATTAGTAAATGCTTCTCATCTGCTTCTGTGGATGATCTCTAAAGATTAAATATTTCACTACCTAAAGATGAAACAGCACACTAAGTGCCCTGCCTCTTCCTTAACTTAATGTATTCATGTACATGTAAAATCTTTCAAAGACTTTTTCTTAAGAAACAGTATCAAGCAATATTGAAATTCAGCTTTGTAGAAGCAGCTCTACAGTAAAACTAACAGAATGAGAAACTTTTTTTTTTCTTATTAAAATATGTTATTTTAAAATAACTAAAATTAGGATTAAAACATGTCAATCAGTATTTCAAAAACTGTCAGGTTAATAATCTTTGAGATAAAATATAAAGTTAAGTTTATTACAAAATGCATCTAATTTTCTTTTTCCAAAACAGTCCATCAAAAAAGGGAGTGTGGATGACATAAGTGGAAGTCACCACAGAAAATTAAACTTGGTTCCTAGATAAATCTTTCTTAATGCCTTCCACCCTCCCACCCCTCCACCCCGCTTGGCTTCCTCCCCCTTTTGCAAGCAACTGTGGTTTCTGTGTAAAGCAATACAGCTCTAAGAACATGCTCTGGGGAGTCTTTATACCACAGTATTAATTGTCTCCTAAATGATGAGATGTGATGTGGATTGATCAATGCAGCTAATGCAAGTGTTCTCTAGGTCAGCAGACAACACACTGAAACAAAACACAGATCAGGTTACGTCCAAGCTACTGGATCCTAATACAGAAAGCACTTCACAGGGATGACTACTGTCAAAACATTGGAAAGGAAAACAGTCGATGCTAAATAGGAATTTCATTAGACTTGACACTAAGTGACTAAAGGCTATTCTGCAATCTGTGGTATTTTAGAAGGTTCAGTATAATAGAAATATGCTTTATGTCATAGTACAGACCAAACACACTATATTTTAGTATGTATAACCAGGATGAAGTAAATGGAAATCACTGTTCCATGAAGAAATACAATTGTGCAAAAGTACATTTCACATAGAGTAAGATACAGTTTTAAAGTGCATCAGAATAGTAGCACATTTTTTTCAAGGGTCAACAACAAAAAAAAGTAAAAAAAGAAGTGTGGAGAAATTGTATACATGTACAGTTGGGAATTGCTTTAATCTTCTGAAGTGATGTTGTCTTATGCCTTCACACAACTAATAGATTTTCACTGAGATAATAGGGAACAATAATTTACAGGAGTCACACAAAAGGAAAACTGCCAGCTATATGATCAACCTGTATAACAAAAATAAGCCTATGAATCACTAAAGCTGGTGAAATTTCTGTCATTTTAAAAGCTTTTAGGCTCCATTAGTGTCTAAAGTAAACTGTCAGATTATTTATCATTTTCAGTTGTTTAACAGTTTCATGTACTCCTTTTTTACATGTTTCTGCAAACAAAAGCTCAGTCATCTATATGCATACTTTTTGGTCATATGATTTTCAAAATATGTATTTATAATACAGCTATCATTGTTGAAATAGCTGACTTGGAGATAGACAAATTACCAAATAAATGCTTTTTTTTTTTTTTTTTTTCATGCTAACATAGCAATATAAAATTATTCTATTATTTTAATTATTTATAATTCAAATTGGAGTTAGGGTCATGTATTGTACATTGTCTTTTACATATGGAGAGATAAAATATATACAAGAGAAGAATAATTCTGCCACAGAAAACAACCAAATGTAGAACAGGTGGTCATCATCCCTGTACATTCAAAAAAACAAGTCCATGACAGAAGTTTGCACATGGTTTTAAAATAGGAAAACCACTACATACCATAGAGGTTTTGAAACTAATGGAGAAATCTTAAATCAGTTTTTTTGTTTTGTTTTCTTTAGGTTTTATGGGGAAATTTTTTGCACCTAGTTTTTTTAATATGAAAACAGATATAGCATTATATAAAATACTCTTTTTCTCTGCAGTTTGATGGGGGAGGGAAAGATGAAACCATTAGCAGCCATCAGGCAATTTAAAAGAACATGAAAACCTGTTTTGAAATTTAATAAGTTAGTTAGGCCTAAAAGCTAAACAGCTTGCAATAATTTCATTTTAATCATTCATTTTTCATTTCACCTCCTTTAACTAAAACTTTGCTTCTGGCAAATATCCTTGGCAACCACATTGCACCAATTTTGTCAAGAACTTCAAAACAACAGACCATAAGCTTTTTCTCTGAGAAGGTTGTTATTTACTTATTAGACGACCAATATAGCTTTTAAGACAACCATTAGAATAAATGTTAGAAGATGCAACAGGATAAAGGACTTTGATGCTTTCAGTGTTTTTATTTCTATACTTAACAGATATACATCTTCATAGGGCTACCATTAAACTTTTAAGTGTTTGCTTAAAGACTCTGATTCAACGTGTAAGAGTTCTACTGCATTCACAGAAACACTCACTAAACGTTAAATGTGATTCTGTATTTTATGAACCTTAGTTGAAATGTTTTGGGGAATGCACTATGCCTTTCAGAGTGGACTGTCTGGCTTTTATATGAGTCTATGTACTTTTCGTTGGGCTTTTATCTCAATCTTAAAGAGCATTTGAAAACCTAAGAAGCACAATACCAGCCCAGGGTAATACCAATACATCCATTAATTAAATCTCTTTATATTTTTCCAGTGTGCCATGCCTGTTTCTCTGTCACTAAAAGGGAAAACCCAACAGAGGAGCCAAAGCTAAAACCTTAAATAAATGAAAGGCTACACTACAGTCTTTCATCAGCTAATTTGCATTAAACTTTTCATTTGACAACTCACAGTACAGCAGTCTACTAACCCTAACGACGCATACATTTTTGTGACCCATCATCAAACAGCCTGTAGAATGGGATTTTATATAACACCATCACCAACTGCTTCAGCTTACAATTGATCTTGAAAAAACTCTTGGTAAAATAGGACTGTGCCTTGACATCATTTTCAAAGCAATGTAAAAATTTTCAGTAACATGCTTAACATGAAAATCAGATAAACTCTTCCTTGCATGTAACATTTCTTCTCTATGTCTGCATAAAACCTCAGCAAAAGGAAGTCAGACAAAAAACCTGTTTTATTCAAATACATTAGCAGTATTTCACAATGCCTTAAACAGATATAAAAAATCTTTGTCATATAACAAAGTGTACAAAATGTGCATAAACTTAAATGCAACACATAAGAACATCCCACATATGTGCAAACTGTCACAGAAATTGCAACAAGACAGTTTTCTCCTTCAGTTCTCATCTCCCTCCTGTTCTTTTACCTTTGTTTCTTGAGAGAGAACTAATTGGTCTTAATATAGAGCCTGCTCCCATATTCATCACAGACAGAAAGATGCCTCTCTCTCAAAGCAAACCTTGATGATCTAATAGACTTCCCAAAGAGAAAGTGGAAAGAAGGGCTGGTAGCAATTCTAGAGCACTGATGATCTGTGTTTGTTTTAATCCAGACAAAATAATTTTGGAACTGTTTGCACAGAACACTTAAACAAATAGGTACTAAAACTTAACCTTCCCCAACTAAAAATTAAAATAGCAATTTTAGTAGCAATTAAAATAGCTGAATAAAAGAAGAAAATATTGAAGGGAATCCATTAAATTGAAAGGAAATATCTCCCTATAAGAAACTTCTTGATACTTCTATTATAAAACCAGGACATTCTTAAATTTAATTTTAAATTTCAAGATTACTGATTGGATGTGTTTAGCTTCACTGAAGATCCATTCTTCTTTCATCAAGAAATAAACTGTTCCCTTTGAAGTTTCATCTGCAATTACTCCTCCTGAAATTCTAACGATTAATGTTTTCTGCAGGTACATTCTCTCTTACATGAGTCTAGCATCTAATAAAAGCAGGAAGTTAGAATAAGTGGTCTATTTCTTGAAACACATTAGCAGATGTGATGATTACCATGCATGTGCACCTATGCACATGACTTGCTGAAATCTGCAAAAATACGTGTTAGAGCTTGGGGTCCTCTAACATCAGTCCTCTAATATTTTCTTATCAGGTGTTCACAGGAAGCCTTATTAGCCTTAGCAGAAGAAACTGACTGCTGAACTCATATTGATAACGTGTCTTTTAAATGTGGCATATGGATAGTCATGCACAGGTATGTGCATATACATATTCATACCAACATATATACCAACTTATTTTACTTCAATAAAGTGACCCTTTCACTAGAATTCAGATATTGAAATTAATCAAGTTTAAAAATTCTGCAAAATATATGAACTGTGTGAGTTCTCAGAGTTATATGAAAAGCTCAAGCTTACAGTCCGTTGTGCTCTGGTCACAAGAGTGAATTACATGAGTCAAGGTTTAATATGAATCCGAAGAAACGGATTTTTCTCATGTGAGAGAGTAACTTAGGAAATTAAAAAGATTTAAATAAAAGGGAAAAACCCAAACCTCATAATTATTAAAGACATAGAAGGGAGGATGAGTCACCTTTCAAAAAATACTAAAATACTATCACATGAATCTAAACCGGTTTGTTGGATATCAGCTAAGGATTAGATGATGATTTCCCCAAAATTAAATTATATAAAGAGAGATGAGAAATTACTGATTATTATTATTATTCTGTTACATCTAAAACAGGAAACAAGGACTATAACTTCCTTTATTTGTTTAAGAGTTATTCATTAGAAAACCTATAGATTCTACTGCAAAAGCTGGTAAATTTTCCAAAAAGCAAAGGCAATGGCCAGAGATTTTGTCTTGCTATGGTTTTATGAAGGAGCGTTACTTAGATGAGAAATGCTCAAAGAGGAACTGTGTGTGTAAATCAATGGCAAAGGGCTGCAAGGCAAGTGATCACAGACTAATTGTGTTTTGGGAAAGCATGTTTCTAGAAAGTAAAATCTCTAGAACTAAGAGAGACATTAAATCATGGCCAGAAGCACTACGTTTTTATTCAATCTGTTTGGAGAAATGGTTATCTTAATATATTATTTGTAAAATGATCTATAACAAAGGAACTAATGTTTAAACAAGCAAAGTCAAAACCAACCTGATTCCATGATAATTTTTACACCGAACTGTAAAAGCAGTTAGAAAGAGATCAAGAATTTTTTACATTTTGCTGCTATTAAATTGTATGTCAGAGAAGAACTTCCCCAAAATCTGGGGAAACAACCCTCTATTAATTTTCCCATCTACCTCCAAAATTGTTCAGTAAATAGGCTAAACTAACTGTTATCTCCTCATCTTCAGTTTCCTTAACTTGGAAAGTTTCCAATAGGCGTCTGCCCTCAATACCAAAATAATGAAAAAAAGCAACAGGATTACAAAATATAGAATTTAAACAAAACAAAAAATAGTTATATTTTTTCATTGATATTTAAATGTCACTTCTATTAAATATATCAGAGGAGTTAGGGTACCCAAACTATGTGACATTCTTTGATAAGAGAGAAATCTATTTTGGTTTTTCTCTTCATTTCTTTTTCTTCTTAACAGTAGTAACATGGTCGATGGACAGCAATATGCTTCAGGGTCATATAAACACTTTTTCAAAAGGAAATGGGCTTGCCGCTATGATTCTTATAAATATTTTCTAATAATGTAATATAATAATTTGCTTATTCACATATTTTTAAAATTATCAAGGTGCCTGGAGTATTGCACAGTTAGTATTTTTCCCCTATCAGTGAAGAGTAAGCATTGAAATAAATAAACAAGCATGCTAATAAAAATCCAACAACTAAATTTCATGAAAACATGAAGGTCTGAGAAGCAAAAGCTTTCCAAATCATTAAAAGCAAGCACACACAATACCATCACAAGACTAAATCTGCTGGAGAAAAAGAGGTGACCTTATTTTTTGAAGAGGACCACAAAATAGAAAGAAAAAAAAATTACATGTGTTTTTTAAGATATCTAGAATGAATTTTTGTATCAACAAAAGCACTTAAGAATATTTTTCATGCAAAGTAATGTTCAGTTGGCAATTACAGCTTTCATGCTATGAACCTTTGTTAATAGTGCCTCCTACACATACAATTACCAAAGGAAAAAACCCGCCCATTTAAACAGTAAAATATACTTGGAGAAATTGTAAGAACTGATACATCTTATAATTTAGAGTGATAACAGTTCAAATCACCAAGGGAGCTTTTCTCCTCAAAAATATTTCTCAAGTTCCATAGTTTAAAAGCCCATGAAAAACTTTAGAAAATCCTCCTAAATAAGGCCCCTTGCAAGAAATCAAATCACCAAATTCATTCATTATTATGTATCTGTTTGGAGGAAGCAAATACCAAATCTCAGGTAAATGAGGTATACTCAAGGTTTAGATTAGAGAACCTTTTAAAATATTTGTATTTGTATGTATATTTTTTTATATATTGCAAATAAACATTAAGAGTGATCACAGAAGCATGATTTTTTAAGACTGTGTTTATTACCATTGAATACTTTTTAATTTAAGCAATGATCCTGCAAGAAATTACCTTTATCTACAGTGTTCAAGATGAACACTAGAGAGGAAAGTAATTTCAGGTAGGGATAAGATGTAGAAATACATACTATAGCAACTGTATCATAAGAATTATTATACATGCCAGTCCAGAAATACAAGGAAAGAAACAAGGATGCATACACCTTATGTTTTAAGACTAGGAAGAATTCTGTCATGCAAAACCAGGATGAGGTCCCACTTTGATGCAGTCATTATGACACACATACAGAATGAACACATACAGACACGTGTGCAAACACAGACACACATATTTTCTTATTTTGTTCCTCCTGTTTTCCTCTCTGAGTACTTGTTCAAATCCATGTTTTGCTCGTAGCAGATTTTAGCTGCTATGTGCTTAAATAAATCCATCGCTCTCTAGCACTGGACTTCTAGTCCAGGGCTTATACAGAAAGCAGGTAGGAAGAGTCTGTGACTACTCCCCAAGCTTTCAGTATGTTACAGTTATTTTTGTTTCCTAGCTCCTTCCTGACTTCCAGATTGTAACCATTTTATACCATTTTTTTTTTGTTTGTTTGTTTGGTTTTTTTTTGTTTTGTTTTGGTTTTTTTTTTTTTTTTCCCAGTGAATAGCATTTATCTCTCTCTAAATTTAGCTTTCAATAATTTATGCACTGAGTCCAAGGTAGCTGATTAAGAATGACAGGGACATCCATGAACTGTGCACCACATCTACCTTGGGATGGAATCATCCCACAAAGATACAAAGCTCTCAGCCTTAACTATACCAGGACCTTTGAGCTTAGATTAGACAGTAGGCTCCTCAAAGTCTTACTATATACACACATATATATACACATACATAATATGATATTATTTTCCAGAGACAGCTACAACATAAGTGTTGAATTACTCTTAACACTAAAGCTATAATTACTATTAATGCTATATAACAACATTGAAAGCATTGCCCGGATGTAGGAATAAGGCAGTATGTAAACTGATTTTGATACAGTAAGAGGTAAACTGAAGTGCCCATAAAAAGAGGTATTTCCCTCCAAAAGCAAATGCCAGAATAATTTTCACCCATCAGCAGATTTATATAAATTCACAAATATTTTGTCATATAAAAGTCCACCATAAAAAGGAGTAGAAAATGTTATGTAGGCAGAACTGCTTCTAAATACAACTTTTTCACAACTTTTTGCACTGGATGACAGCTGCTCTTTCTCTATTTTTATAGCTGTCACACAGCTACATATTCTTTTATCCCAAGCACTCAAAAATTCCTACTTCACAGATATTTTCTGAATTATTTTCATTCTTGTACAAAATTACCTTTAATATATTCAAGGTAGATATAATGGCCTTGGCAAGTTCAGTACCAATGAGCTAAAGATCTTGCTGAAATTCATTTTTTGCATGTTCTGTTATAAAAAGTCCACAGAAGATTAAAAAAAAAAAAAAAAAAAAAAAAAAAAAAGAGAAAGGGTTAGGAACCTTAGCTTTTTCTTTAGTTTCTGTACCCCTTCACCATCTGAAGGAGATCTGGATGAAGTGAGCAAAAGATCTCCTACCAGTACTATGGCAGGTGCACACAGGAGCCTTTTTTATAGGCCAGTCTTTTTGCAAGTATTTGAAATTCTTCAAAACAATAATGTCACAATTTAATGTTTATACAACATTTCAAGGTTTATATTAATGGATCTGAGGAGATCTGGGCAGCTACCTCATGCAACTTCACTGATCAAGAACACGGCTGAAAAATGTTGTTTTTCTTTTTTTTCTCCTGCTTTTGAAGAGTGGGTCAAGCATTCCTGTTTAGAAATTGAATGGTGACAGAATTTATCTGGAATAAACACAGCCAAAATGTTAACAGCCACAACATCATTATCAGATCCTTAAATCTATGGATACTGCCACTGAAGTCATTGAAACTTTATAGACAGTAAGTCTTCAACAGAAATCTGACTGTGAGATAAGAACCTGGACTGTATACACTACTAACCTACTGAATATACCACTGGGTTTCATTCTCCACATTTCTATTCTGTATTAAGCAGATAAATTTAAGCCAGTAAATAAGACACTGGATTCTTCTAGATAGACTTAAAAATCACACATATTTTTCTTGTATTACATCAAACTCATAAGACTAGTTTAGGTCTATCTGAGTTTTTAGGTTTTTTTCTGCAGTCCCTTCCCTCCTTTTATTTTTTTTTTTTTTAAGATGGAAATCCTGTAACTCCCTTTCTAAAAACTGAAAGAAATACTTTTCTGACAGGTCCTGGATTAAGATTTTCCATATGTCCTAACATAGAAATCCTTTAACGTCCTTAAATGTGCTTATTATTTACCTACCATATACCTGTTAATCTTCCAGTATATCAGATCAGATATATCTCAATCAGCCAAAAAGAATGAACATTTCTAGTATGAATCCATACAAGATACTATTTCTGGTGGAGATTGTCATCTTATTAAACATTTGATAATGAAAAATAATAAGAGATGTCACATTAAAACAGAATGATCAAATCTCATCACACACTGACACTGTGATAACTTTCCCTGGAAGGCAGAGTAAACATCTACTTTCGTTTTGCAAAGAGAATGTGAATTAAAGTTATGTGTACCCAAATGCACAAGCAACCTGTGTAAACTCACTTGAAATAAAACTACTGCATTATTGCCTAAAGAATAAATCTCCCCCCAAGTTAAAGCATAAACTGAACGTCATGCACAGAAAACCTCCTCAGGAATCAGTGGGAAAGAGTAATCTGCACCTCATATGACTCCAAGGCAGCAGAGTTTTTCCACTGCTGCTCTTCCAGAGAGCCTCCCTGGGGGCTCTAATTTCTAACAGATCTGTGCAAGTTGTCGATGCTCAGATACTCGTCCATGGCCCTACTGTGCAGTAACATAAGACAAACTTCACAGAATTAAGAACCTCACCAGTTCTTCTCCTGAATAGATGAGGAGAAAAGACAAGTTCACCTCTAAAAATCAGACTCTACTTAGATATGAATACACGCGAAATTGTCTCCTTTCTCTGCCTGAGAGCTTATCTTTATAGGATGGCAGCAGAATTATAAATGAAGCATGTGAACCTATTCTGTACTACCTGTATGAATTCAGCACCAGGAACGGCTCAGCTCTCAACAACCTTATGTCTGTTTCCTTCCCCAGCACTAACCAAGGGACACTCATAGAGCTGCTCTGGTTCAGCAGCAGGGAAAACTGCACGTACGCGTGTTGGGAACGGGTGGGAGGAAGGGTAGTAGCTGTTCCACTAGTCCCCTCTTCCTCTCCAACTGCAGAACCTCTCCCTTGCTGCAGGACAGGAGCTGAAGCCCAGTATTTCTGCTGAGGGAAGAGACAAATACCAACACCATTCCAAACCTCCTGTACCACTTTGGTGCTACACTTTCTATCACAGTATTTAGAACCTTAGGGACAGGCACTCCTACAGCAAGATTACACTCGCCAGCACGAGTTGGATTATTAAAGAGCATTTACACTCCCCAAACATTATGATGTCTTACCCCCACAGATAATAGCATCAGAGTGGGTAGTATATCCTCTGATATGCTTTTTTAATATTATTGTGACAAATTCAGAAGGCATCATCAACACAGATAAAGTATAATATTTCACACGTATTAGCAAGCCAAGTGAACCTAAGGCAGGAATGTATGTTAAACTGAGCATAAGCATGAAAACGAGTTAAAAAAATTATATGCCCGAGGAGGGGACGGCAGGGATAGTCCCTTGCCCCTTCTTTTTTCCCCAGTATGACTCTGCCATCAATATTTCATAGTTCGCTACTCACTAGCCATTTGCTCACATCCATTTTGGCAAAATAAAATTTATGTTTAGATTTTGGAGAGAGGACCTACAAAATGCTAATCTGTGTATGATGGCTTGCTAAGGTTGGAAATGTTATTTAAATGTTAACAAGCTGCATTTTCAAGAATGCATTTGCAGTGTCAGTAAACAGAGAAAAGACTAGCTAAACAAAGTGAAATTTTCACGTGAAAAGTGTTGCATTGAAATGAATTGAATGAGAAATTAATTTTTAAATTTGTATATCCAAAGCACTGGCAGTTGAAACTTTTAACAAGTCTTAACTAACACTACTTAATATCAAAGAAGATTAGCTACTTTGAGAATAGGTCAGGATAAATTATGCCTAACGCGACAATCAACTGGGAACATCAGAAGTTGAGGAAAAGGCAGAAGAATTGCCACCATTCAAATAATTTACACAGGCAGAACACCTACTAGTCAGTAATACATTTTGAACATTTTGACCCAGAGATAGTCAAAATAATTACCCCCCCAAAATAAATACTGCTCAACTTTTTCAGTCAGTATCTTTTAGTCAGAGAACTGATAGCATATAAACATATCCATGGTTTATGCCTTTTTTTGATATAGTTATTTGAAATATATCTAGCACATATTTCTGGGAGCAGGTACATGCAAAGTACATTAAAAAACAGCTCTCTAAAGTGAAACTGATTCAACTACAAACAATTATAAAGGAGGAGTTGTGTACTACTTTAAAGCAAAAGCCTATCAGGAAGCAATTTTTCCAGTCTAGAAATAAAAAATTACGGTAAGTAGTTTCTAATCACAGACAAAACCAGCATAAACAAAGTGAAAACTGTCCACTGATATCTTGTATTGATTGAGAGCATGTTTCACAGCTATACACAGTAATATCATTTTCTGAAACTTTAATTTGTACCTACTCAGAACAAATCACTAACTGAACAAAGCTTCAGTAATAATAGCATAGCCTCTGTTTCCACAGTTTAGAGGTTGTAAGGGGACTATTCCCAATGCTGTTATTGACCAAGTATATTAGAATTATGTCAGGTTTAAAAACTACCTGCTTTCCTCCACATCTAATTTTAAGTTTCTCTCCACAAAACCAATAAACCAGCCTAAAATAGGAGTGTGATTCCTATTAATTCTGAAATTTATTTTAGCACTAAACAAACAAGAATTTTTAAAGGTGTAAAATCACTTAGAACTAATACATCCTAAAATGGGAAAAAATAGATGCAGTACAATCCTTATTATTCAATCATTCATGAGATTTTGCTTTAAATCAAGGAAATAATTTTTGCCCATTTAAAAAAGAACTTTCCATACTAATTAGATTTCTCAATCTTCTCACAGACAACCAGTCTAAATCCATGGATTATTTACTCCTGCATGATATAACATGATATAAAAGGTTCTTTTTTTTTTTTTTTTTTTAATCCCCCCTCCTAAGAAAAAACAAGATCAGAATGATGACAAAAATAACATCAAAAGAATCCAAGTAATTTCATGATGCTGGAATTAATAAGGACTGTTTCCATACAGATTTGCATCTCTGTGTCGAAGGTGAGAAGGTGCAGGCTCTGACCAAAGCTTTTCCCAGAGCTGTCGATTTTCTGAGGACAGCAAATATTGACATAAACTGATGCCTTCCTTTACTGAAGGCCTTCATAGCATCATTCTCCAATCCACAGATGCTTATCTTCACAAAGCACGTACAAATTTAAATATCAGAGATATTTGCCTCTTTGTCAAATGTGGATCATGTTAGTATAGAGTTCATCATTATTTCACAGAAACATCAGGAGAGGTAACGCCGAGGCTTAACAAATAAAGCGTCTTGATCAAAATCCTGTTAAACAGTGATCTATTCAGAAGCAGTAGTATATGCATATATTAATAAAAAAAAAAAACAACTAAATTCAACTATTATACATTTGTGTATTTAGGCTTTTTGTATGTTTTTGATAAACTAGGACTGGTACATTTTGAACTTTGTCTTTCAATTAAATGTGTAAACCTTTCTTATAGTTGCAAATTCTGCCCTGAGAAACATGTTTATGAAACAAACCGAGTGTCTTTAAAAGGACTCTTGCAACTCTTTCCAATTCCTCCTTAAGACTAGCTTCAGAGTTGAACTTTTTGTCTAGAAAACAAATACTGGGCAACTAAACTACTGTGTCAAGTGTAGAAAATGGATATTTACTTTTATAAAAAAACTGAAGACTTCCTGATTACCATGCACTGAATTTGTATTTCCTGCTCAAAATATGTGGAATAATTTTTTGAGTGCCATGACACCTACATTCTGATACCAAGATCAGACTGAATTGCATTCATGACTGTTATATTCTGAGATTAAGAATTATGAGACCATGATGTTGCCCCCAATTACTGCATTTTTCACAGCTGTTTGTACCACTCCTAAGAAAACATACTGCAGACCATAGGGCTCTATATAGGACTAAATGATGAAAAAAAGAAAAAAGTAACAAGCAATAATTGAGGTGTTTATAAACATACAAAGGAAAGTAGCATGGAGTTTATAATTGAGCAAAAAGAGAAAAAAGGAACATCTTAATGACAGCTATTTTAATTTAAATTACTAAATTGTGAGAAATATAAATGAGGTAAAGGAATACATTTTCATTTAAGTTTTTAAATGAAAAATAAGCATAAAATATATCACATTATTCTGTTGATTATGGTAAGACTTGTCATTTTGGACTTTTTAATTTCTATAGTGGTTTTCACTGCAGCATTTTGTGTAAAGCTATATTTTGTTTGCCTTACTAAACATGAATATTACATGGATTGTGTTCAGTTTTAGAATATGAGCCTTTCCATATTTGTAGTTTTCTTGCTAACGTGCTATGGAATTCAAAACCTACGGGACTTTGGGACTTTAATTTAAGCCTGTGGCAATGAAGATGCAGCTGTTCATTTATAAGCAATCATCACAGCTACAGAAGTTATAAGATTAAATTTGAAAAGCCACTTTCCTGAACTTCTAAAATGATTAAATTATAACAGAATCAGTGCTATTTTTTATTAGAAATATTTTTGCTCATTAACTTTCTTCCAAGTTTAAAATCAAACCAAACCAATTTTACATAGCATCCCACGTGAGCTTGCACCAGGTTAGCATTGCAGATTACGTATCAGTATTTGATTATTATTGTAATGTTTGCTCCTCACATACATAATTAGAATATATTATCAGCCACGACCCAGTCAACAGTCTTTTGAGGTTGGCATTATAAATTTTATTCTACATTGGCTCAGATGTAACTCAACACTGCTAGCAGAATTTATTTAAATTAAACATTTTCTATCAATGAATCAAAACAGAACTATAAAGTAGTATTACTGGTGTTATAGAAATGCCTTCCAATAAAGTTATAAACAAACAAAGCAGGAGATTTAATCAACAATGAAATCTACAGATCTCATCTCTGTTGACATCTACAAATAACAAATTAAATGTATTTTATTAATGATATGATGGGACAGCTGCATATCTGTGCTACAAGGTTTTTTTTTTTTTATATAGCATACTCTGTTTTATAGGACTAGGACAGTATCCAGGGTGCAAAGGGCTGATCATGACAAAGTCCAGAACCTCTCTGAAATAGTGCCAAAGATTAATTCCTGCAGCTAAAGTTTAGAGTTCTGCTGTGTTAGGTGAGACCTTAGAAAGCTTGGCAAGCAAGCTCACAGGGCATTATCCAGATGATCAAATGATACCAGTGAAAGTAGTATTTTCAGATGGATGATAGAAATAGGATCAGATTGCCATGGTGCTTTTTCTTGGTAATAAGAGCAAGTTTCCTTACGTGTGTAGAAGCTGTATTGTTTAATACCTAGTATTTTGTCCTGAGTACAGCCATACTAAAGAAAAGCTTCTTCTCCAATAGACAATATAAGAAACAACAAGATATCAGTCCTTTACAAATGCCCAAAAGCTTTAAGACAAGAAACATAATTTTTTCATTCCTCCTCCTTTGCCCAGTGAAATTTTTCTTTTCATTAACAAAATTACCCTTGGCAGGCAGTATTTCCTAAAGCAGGGCAATACTCCCAGAAGACATAATCGCCCAGGTTTTGTGATCTTCCTACAAAGAAGTAGCTCTAGTTTCCTTTCCCAACAGATCTAGCCAGTGACATGAAACTCTGCAGCAAGAATCCTCAAGGAACTAAGAGTAAGATGTTTAAAGTTTTCCAAAAGCAGAACGAGGCTCCTTTCAAATGCAGTTTCACCTTTTCCTTGCAGACACCCTGGGGACTTCCTTCAGTAGCACCAGACAGACGTGAAATGCAAATAAATGTGAAAAGACTAGAAAAGAGAGTAGCGTAAGCTGTTGGTTAAGAAAAAAATGGTATTTTAATAGTGGAATGTCTAAAGCTGTATGATTTGGGTTGCTGTGGAAGCCACAAGCTTAGGTATGTGAGAATTTTTCAAGTAGGGGACACAAGGAATTTCCACTCGTTTGTCTGATTCTCACAAACCTCTCCCTTTTTCTACCCTTCAGAAGCTCTGCATAGTGGTGGTGAAAAGCAGAAAGAAATAAGAAAAGTCACCTGTTTTTTTATTCTACATTTATTTACAGTGATAAGCAATCACCAGGAGAACAGCTTTCTGGCTATCAGCTAAGTAAAGTTCAGGCAGCATAAAATGAGATTTACAAGTATGAAGATGGCGTTAGGTGCCAGATACCTCAAAGAGCTGTATTTCTTTATTTGTTATGTCACAACCTCTGACACATGCAATTGAGAATAAAGTTAATTAAAGATGACGTACTTCTCCAATAAAATTTTAGCAAGACATAATATTTTCTTCTATTACTTGCAGGCAGGTATTGCTGATATTACTAAAGACTGTTTTGTTTAGCATGTACCCAAAAGGCAATCTAAGCTTGAATTTTGTGCTTCAACTTTGTCCTCTCCTGACATAACATGTATGTAGAAACACATGTATATAAACTCTGAAAAACTGCTATTTTAGTTTTATTAATGCTAACATGACAAACTTTAAACATCATATATCCTGCAGACTGATTTATACAAGACAGTCTGCTCCAGAATTCTGTCACAATGATGTAAAATTTCTCTTTGCTACTCAAATTTATTTTATCATTGTGTCCTGTTAGAATTGCATTTCTTTCCAAGTTGACTTGAAACCAAATCTTCTAATGGAAACCCCTTCAAGACACTTCCCTGATGCAGTCAGCATAAGGTGGTTATAGTGGTAGCATATAAATGACTCCAATGCTGATGTTCATTTTGGAAATTGTCAAACATCACCTAACTACTACCAGATTGAAGGACTTGGAAAGAAATTGTAACACTCAGAAATTTCATGTGCTAATGAAGATCAGAGGTCATTGTTCCTGAGCATGAATTTGCATCTCACTCAACTAGTTAATGCATATCTGCCTACAATATACGTCATGAAAAGGTCCTAGGAAATGTGCAACTCAGATCTCCAAAGTGATAACTATCCAGAAAGCAACCAGAAAAGATCTTCCTCTGCTCACTGGGTCTATGCATGAACATACAAATTTAGGTTGAAATAAACAAGATTTCTCCACATATTATTCAAGAATATCTTCTAAGTCAATTGCTATTCAAATACTATGGTATATGTTTTAAGTGGTGGAATGGCTGAACAGCCAAGATAAAAAAAGGCAACCCTCAGGGAATCCAGTAGGATAAACCACTAGAATTTAAAAAAGATCACCAATGAGATAAGCATTTCTTTTGGGAAATGTATTTGTTCTATATCTGTTTTATACACAAGACAGAGACTTTTACTACAAAATTCAAATGAATTTTAATCATATTCTGGTATATCCAACATCACTTGCCTGAGATGGCAAGGATTCAGAACTGACTTTTGTGTTTACAGTATCTCTTACGATATGCAAGATAACACTAACTTTGCTAATCAACACTGCAGTATCTCATCTAATAGGTCACCTGGAGGGCATGAAAAAAATAGAGTGAACTATAGTTTGCTGCAAATCCACCACAAAGGATTCAAACAGGTTTTTTGTTGATTTTTTTTTTTCAGCATCAGAAAAAGAACACTATATTCTTTAGATCTTGAAGGTTTATTAAAGCGAGTAGATATGGAAAAGAAAGTAGGTCAATCAAAAATAAAAAGGATAAATGTAAGGCTTTGCTTTATCCATGGGGAAGGAATATATTTTTATATAAATATGTACAGATACATACAGACATCTCAAAGTATTTTATAAGTAAAAAAAATAATGAGCCCTTGTCTAAAATTCATTAAATCTTTAATATGAATGACCTAATAAGAAAAAAAAAAAAAAAATGCACAGGGAGCTTGAAGGAAAAAAGCGCATCAAACCGTACTTGATAATGTTACTATCTTAAATCTTTTTGTATCAACCACCAAGCATTTTTGCAACTACCACTATAAAGCTCCACTGTCATTGTCTTTGACTAAGAAGTATTTAGCATAATAACAAAATGGCAAATATAGAAGCAAAACAGTCCAGTAACTGCCACTGTTCCTTTATGCCACCTAAAATCAGTAACTGGGTAGGACATGATTAAACAGAATTACACTGATAAGTATAGTTTACATGCATGTATTTTTTACACATATTGTCATTGTCAGCAAGTCACCTTCATTTGCAAGGATGTGAATTTGAGTCACATAGCTCCCCAGTGGGTCAAATTTAAAATGGAAGTAAATCAATTTTGTAATTATTAATATAATAGACAAGAGAGGGTGGTGAGCTATCAATTCTAATTAAAGGCTGCAATTAAAGGATACTTCAATCAATCATCTCTGTGAAAGTATACTCTATTGATTGCTACATTAATTATTAAAATCACATTAAAATAAAATTCAGATTTAGTTATCTGTCAGCTACTTCAAAATAATATTCTGTCTTATAACTAAATCAGTGATGACATAACTAGGACTAAAATTTCTGTTCTTTTTCTGTAAAGAATGCTGTGAGACACTATCTCAGGTACTCAAGTAGTGCAGTACTCAAATACTTATTCTTAGAAAAGATACACGAGAATTTTACTTTCTACCCCAGTCTATGTTAACATTAACTCCTCATGGCAGTCCTTTAGTACTCTGCTCTTCCTCCATCAGGATTTGTCATAGTACCAATGTGTTATGTACTCCAATTATATATATATCCGACGATCCTAAACTAGGTATTTTAAGAACTTTTGACACAGGTAAAACCCAGACCTAGTTGCATAAGTAATAGGGAGAAAAGTTAAAATACAATTTGTAATTATGCAGCTCAAATTGAAATAACAGTAGATGGAAAGAAGAGTTGTTCATAGTGAAATAATAGCCCATGAGGTCCTTGACTCAGCCATGGTTTATGTTCCTGTGAAGAAAAAGAACATAGAGAAGATAGTAGTTGAAAAGATAATGTTTGCCACAAAATTCAAGTTAAAGCTGATCTCAGTTAAGAAAAGCACAGGAAAGATTGAAGCAAATATGCTGCTAGACACAAAGAAGCAGAGCTATGGGTGTGGCAAGTAAGAATCATTGAAAACTGCTCCCCACCTTAGTCCTTGCATAAACAGAGTTTTTTAGTCTGGTATGATACAAACACAAAAAGCTGTTTCCTGCGTTCTAAAGTACAGATGCTGTCAGTATTATCACACACAGTTTATTAATATCTTCAGTAAGCTGATGTAATGACAAGAAAGTAATTTACAGCTGAAACCCTCATGATTTCAATTGCACAAGTGTTTCAACATAATTGCTTTGTTACCTTATCAAAACAATCTCTCAAATATTATTTAAATGTCATCCGAAATGAAAAGATTACAAGATGTTTTCAAAGGGCACAGCCTCTTGACTTTGAGAGAACCCAGTTACAAATGCTAAGCACATCTCCTTAAAATCTTAATTTTTGTAAAATCCTCCTCCAAATTGTCAAATTCACAGTTGATTTTAAGCTGGTAATTGTAACAGCAGGCAGCCAAGCCACAGAAATCTATGACAATAAATCTATGGATTTATGACTGCCACCCACTGCTACCAACTGCTCTGCAACTATGGGCTGTAATCAGAATAGAAATAATTAAAAAACACATGAAGAGAGAAAAGGAAGGGAAAGAAAGGAAAATTGTTATTAAAAAAAAAGTACCTAATTTTATTAATCCAATGTCTATACTAACAGAAATGAAAGCACAAACAGCCCCTAATAGCCAAAAATTCCAGCTGCCTCTTCAAAAATAAAGATCGAGCTTTACAAAATAAAGTTTTAACAAAAGAACCTAAATATCTATCAATCAATCAAAACTTGCTTCTCTTAATTGTGTTCTGTCAACCTTAGCTTCCTTTGAAAGTCAAGTATGTAACAGCAGGCAATAGCAGCAGGTGAGAAGAAACAGGCAATGGCAGCAGGTGAGATTAGCCATAGATGTCATGTGCTGTCTTGCTGAACACATAAACACAGGTTTCAAAAAACCTGCTATTGATTTAGACTCACTAAACTCAGTCTACTAAAAACACCACAAAACCTGGATTTTTTCCATTCAGAATATGTCTCCTAAAATACCTAAGGAAATCAATGAATTACCTGCTACCTTTTATAATACAGCCCACATCAATATGGTGTTAATTCTCTAATATTTATTACACGCACCTCATATCATCTAATCACATTTAACAAGGACAAATACAAAGAGTGGTGGAGAGAAAATTAGTTATACTGATTTATGATTTCAGACAAAACTTTTTACAATTAGTATCAATAAAGTTTTTCGAGATCACTTAGCCTTTGAAACACCTATTTAGAAAATTTAGACAACAGTTGACAATTAATAACGCTTCTGTGCAATCAGCATTATTTTTAAAAAATTATCATGACTTATCAGTGCTTACTAAATATCACTAAAAATTAATAACTGCATAATAGTGAATATTTTAAAGATGACCACAATAATATATTTAAGTTTTTTACCAGCACAAAGACATTAGCACCAATTGAACTATTGAACTTCCTTGTCAGTGTGAGAAGAACGTGTATGCATTTATATAAAGACAGTAAGTTAAAAAAAAAAAAATCTTTCAAATAATTACCCAGGAAAAAAAAAAAAGGGGCAGAGCAACAAAGAAACAACTACTAGCAATTTATGCAACAGGATTATTCTGCTCCTCTAAGTGCCTCAGGCTCTAGGGACAGGGTTTTAAGAGCAGTTACATTTGTACAGTAACTGATGCGTTCAGTTTTCCTCACAACAGTGATTAAAATGGCTCAGAGAAAGAGTTATCATGCTGAATGTAGTTAATCATCAAGGATTAGGCAAGCTGGTTTACAAAATTCTGGCTTCTCCTATGATATGAAATTACTTTAAAAAATTAAAACTACGTAACATGATTCCATCAGTTACTGACAGTCCTCAATTTTCACTGACTTTGCCATGAGATGTAGGCATTCACATGAAGCCCAAGATTTATAATTTAATAGACAAGGAGCAAAACCCCACTTACCTAGTCTTACCGTAAATTTATACTCCATCTACATAATTTTGCACCTCATTAACCAAAGGGGTTTGTTTCTGTTAAATTGTTTTGTTTTTTTTTAACCAACCATAGTTTTTACAAAGATGTTTCTGCAGTAACAGTAATTTTTAAAGTGAGACACAATTACATTTTTGTTTGGTACATTACATTATAAGCAGACCAAGAGTAATTACTAAAACCAACAGTAATGATTCTTAGCATATTTAATTTTCTTTTTATCTTTGAAAACCAGTACAGTTTATGCTAACAAACACTGCAATTTTTTTAGTATAATTCTTACCAGAAGGCATTTAAAAATCTAACCAGATTTGTTATGTTACTATTATTTTAAAAATTGTTCACTTTTGGTAGCTGTCTTTTCATCACGGTATTTTCCAGAAATATATAGACTATTACTCTGGGATTCCTCTGAAAACCCTCTTATTCTGATTCAATGCTATCCACTTTATTTACACTGTGTTTATTGTTCTCAGCCATGACATACAGTATCTGTCAATATTAAATTACAACCAGCTAGTTTGTCAGTTTATTTGCAATACCAACACAGTATTTCATCTATCTTAATCTCTGTGTACTGTTCTCTCCTAACAAATGCCAGCATTTCTAGCTTAAAACACCAAAATTACTTTACTAAAGTAATTAAGATTAGAAATATAGTTTTGAATGAGGATTCCACTAGATTATTACAGTAGAAAATGAACATCTTAAAGTTAGAAAAAAATACATTTCAAAATAGAGTAAAACTGGATCTTATATATCATAAAACAGTATTTTCTTTCGTCCTGATTAGGAACAGACATTATCTTAGGTCCTGGCAAACAGGCTGTTAGCAGCGGATCGTTACACTGTAGATGTGCTAATCTGTATTTACTACTTAAAGTAGTGCAGTGAATGAAAACAGAAACTGAGCGCTTTACATTTTGCAGATTACTGGAAATAATTAGATCATTGGTGATTTATGAATAATAAAATGCAAAAATCCAGTAATTCTGTGTGTAGGTGCAGACATTGAAGGTCCTGACAGACATGTGGAAGGAGACTAAAATCAGTTAAATCAGCTAAATCAGTTATTACCCCAGTTGCACATAACCCCCTTCCAACAGATGCTGCTGCCCCCTAAACAGCGGCAGCTGATCAGATTAGAGATGAACTCCTGAACCTTCAGTTTTCAGCCTGACATATCAGAATAAACCAAAATTGGAACTAGTTTACCTTAATATGCTGGGCTGAAACCTGTGGTAATTCAGGAGTTGATTTGCGAGTGGATCATATGCTCCTGTCTTGAGGACAGAAAAGTCCATCGCCAGGGCTGTAGGCAGTAGCAACTTCAGCTCTCTGATTTTTAACCCCTAGCCACATGTCTGTCAGAGCCTTAATGTGAGAGAAACATGATAAATGCACAGACAATCAGAGTAAACACCAGAAATACAAGAATTACCACAGCAGTTAAAATTAGTGGTCTACCAGATCTGGTACCCTGTTGCCAGAGGTGGTTAAGGTTAAACATTTAGAAGGAAAGCACAAAGAAATCCTGTGTTAGGTATATACGAATTACTATCAATTTTAAATTAATCTTCTTTTACTATTGTTTACCTAGCCAAGGTAGTTTACTCAGATCCCTCTCTACACACTTTTAAACATTCATCATCTCACTGACAAAAGATGAGCATTCTTTGACTTTGGCACATTTGTATATGATAACAAACGTTTTTGAGCTTTCTGGAAAAGAATATAAAATCCAAATTATCATCCATCTGATATATGCTAAGTCTCATCAAGAAAACTTGAGCTAATGATAACTTTGGAGAGATTCAAAATGACATGAAACTTTGTTGAGAAAGTAGAGTAAAAACTGTGGTGCAAAAGCTGTGTATGCAAGCAGAACTAACAGCCAAATTACAGAATCACTACTGTACAGTCCCATTCAAGTATTTTTTTTTTTAATTTTCTATCCTTTTAGTTTTTTTTACATAAGACACAATGCAAGTTGTGACTAAAATTCCTTAAGTTAAAGATTATTCAAAGTTCACTGTTGTGTACTTCACCATCCTCCTTTATCCATGCACCTCTTAATTTCTATTGATTTTATTCTTTAGTTCTGGACAGCATTAAGCCTAGTATCCAAATTTGTTCAGCTAACACTAAGAAATATATCTGCAACTGGAATTTTAGTAGGGTGAAAGAAGTCTTTAAATCTTTAAACCTCAAAAGTGTTTTTGTGAAATGAACATCAGGACCAGTGAATACAGGTTATGCTTGCACTTGTACGCTGAGTAAAAATATGACCATAGCAACAACCATTTTTCAAAGCAGGATGAATTTCAGTAGTGCCCTGACAAAGAATGGACTGTAAAGGGTCAGATTTTGAAGAGTTTCAATGGTCAAAACAATGAATTCATTCCTTGTCTGATATTATCTCCAAGCCTATTCAAAGCAGTTAGCAGGTGTGAACTAACTACTATAGCATATGTTTCCTGTTGTGCTGTCTTTTGTTTATTTTGAACCTTATCTGTAGCATATAAACAGTAAGTGACTCTTACAGTCATTCATTCTTTTTTATTTTTTAAAAAAACCCAACTTTGTACAACTGTATTTAGTTTTTAAATAATAGATAAAAGCCTGTATTTCATAGCAATATATTTGTCCCAATTTATGGTAATGGCTATTCTTCTTTATCTCCTAGAAATGTATCTGAGCAGCTCTGCTCTGAAAGAAAACACAGTAGCTAAAAACACCTAAAAATAGTTTCATTTTCATAGAAGTATGATTCTACAGTTCTCCATTTATTGGCATTCAACAAATCAGGTAGTTTTAAATCACACCAGCAAATTAAAGAAATGCAATCTGATTAATGCAATATACTCAAGTGATTCACAGTGAACAGAGACCTCATACATGCCCTAGTTTCCCCGAATGGACCAAGGTATTAATTTCCTTTTAAAGGAACAGTGATTTTTTTTTTCCTTCAGAAAATATGAAAACAGTAAAAAGTTATAATAATCAGCAAATTGTATTTTCTCATTGTTCTCTCAGATGTGGAGTTCTGGGTTTGGTTTGGTTTGTTTTTAACAGAAATGGTTCTACATGAATCAGATGAATTGGTATTATTTTCAGATGTCTCAGTGGAGCTGAACTGACAACCTTTATATTGTTTTTGAAAACAGTCACACTCATGATAATTTTGGATTAATAAAGCTTAGGTTTTAAACAGTGGGCTTCTGAATTATTTCTAACCTTTACACTTCAATATCAAGACACACTGTAGAGGGAGTCATACCAGCATTCTGAATATATATATTGAACTCAAACATACTGAATTTTTGCCAATAATACATTGTTCGTATATGTTGAAATTTATTTACTTTCTAGATAAACTAGAGCTCTTTTCCACATTAACAGTGGATTAATCATCAATCACTGCTCTGATTTAATGTCTATTAAAATTCTAGGGTCCTGGGAAGGATCTTTTCTGCACTGGTTTTATGATTTAAGGGTAATTATTCCCAATTTCTTTAGTGTGAGGTCAGAATCAGGCTCTATTTAGCAGTATGGCCAAGAGCCTTTTATCCTCACTCCAAAGAGATTTCCCACTAAAAACATAAGAACTGCTCAAAATCAGGAAGCTGGTATCATTTAGCTCTACAGTTCCTAAAGTGCAGTGGGAGACACATATACATGGTCCACATGAACGCTGTGAGAGAGATCCAGTCGTACTAAACTTAATGTACTGGGTAATGCTTGGGGCAGAGAATAGGAATAGAAACACTATTATCTAAATAAATCATTTGTATGAATCTATCACTGACTGATGGAAAATAATGCATGGGAGATGTTCTAATTCCAATGGCAATTAATGAAGTAGAAAAGGTAATATTATAAATGAAAACTTTAACGTTCTCAAACTCTTACCAGGTAGAGTCCACAGTATAAACAATATATGTTTCTAAAACATGAAAACCATGTTTAAAATAAAAAGCACTTTTCAAAACTTGAAGTTCAAACTTAAATTAAGCTCACTTAATTGGGCTATACTAAAAATACCACACACACAAGTAGCTATTAATGAGTTTTAAGTTCATCAAAACAGGTATCTGGAAAAACATATGAGTTAAATTCTCCACAACAATTTGAAAGGTATCGCAGCTGATCAAATCTGGAAATTTATTGAGGTATAAAAGGTACTTTTCTTTGATTGCTGATGAGCATGTGGAAAAGCCATGTCAGGTGAATTACTTCTCTGATAGCTCCAACGAGTAACTGAAAAGTCAGTCATAGAAGACCAAGTGATAAAATCATGTTGCCTCAACAGAAGAGTACTTCACTTATTCCATTTTACTTTCTTCAGTTTATCAGCCATTTCTCAATATAGTGAAGGATCATAGTAGCGTGATGTCATGCTGTAGAATGAATAATGGCATGATGAAACTAAAAATCTTGAGAAGTAATTTTAATGTTGCAAAAGGAGCTCCAGAAAAACTCCAACCAATTAGTTTTCAAATATTTAGCAATTTTACTCATTAGGCATGCATATTCAAATGCAGATTAAAAGAAAACTCATCTAATCAGGTATGTTAAGGATTTTAACTGTACACAACACGTGACACTGTCTCACCTGCGTTAACATTCTAGATGGAATCCCCAACTTCTGTTTCATTTCTGCTACTGGTAAGTACAGGATAAGGTTGTCACATTTGGCTTCCTCATATTTTTCATGTTTTTATGTTTTATTATATGACTCAAGTGCCTATCTAAGTTTATTTAAGTGTGCAACCACCTTTGCAAATAATACTATATTCATGTTATTTTATATAATTGCTCTGCTTTGAATTATTTTCAAGACACACTGAAACAACTTCAAAATTAGTATATTAAAAATGAAATTTTTAACTGCCATGAAAAATAAATAGACTGAAACCATATTAATACAATACATGAAAACCAGCTTTCTAATATTTGGTGCCTTCATCCAATAAACAGGTCACCACGCAACTAAGTGGGATTTGATGGATAATTAAGCACATAACTACATAAAATACATTCTTTAGGGAGAGAAATGAAAGCTGGAGAGCCCCTGGAATCTCAATGTGCATCAGCACTCCTCCAGATACCAAAATGAACATGAACTGTATTCCAGCCCGAACCTGGACAACACTGTAGGGGAAATGGTATTTTGTTGTACCTATAAAGGTCTAAGGACATAGGCAGGCCAAGGTTAGGGGAATTTTTTTTGCCAGTGGATCAGCTGGTATAGTTGGGAAAAAACAGAAAGGTTACCCAAAATAGTGTTTGTACTGCTGCTTCTAGACAACAGTCTTTTCAGTTCAGGTAGTCTTAGGACTGAACACCTGAACTGGAAAAAACTAGCAGAACTGCTAGGTTCAAGTCCAGCTGGAGAGCAGTAACTCATAGTGCATGTAACCCAGGATCAATACAGGAGCCAGTATCCTTCATCATTAACAGAGAAATGAGAAAAATCCTCCACCTGGGGAGAAATAACCTTATGCACTGCTATAGGTTGGGAGTCGACGAGTTGCAAAGCAGCTTTGCAGAACAGGCATAGCAGGTCTGGTGGACACCTAAGTGACCTTGAGCCAGCAATAACACCCTTGCAGCAAAGAAGCCCAGTGGCTTCCTAAGCTACATTAGGAAGGGCATCACCAGCATCTTGTCAATGTGTATAAATTACTGCTGGGAGGAAATAAAGAAGATGAACCCTGACTCTTTTTAGTTGTATCCACTGAAAGGACAAGAGGCAATGGGCACAAATTGAAACAGGAAGTTCAGTTTAAATGTAAGAAAAATCTTTTCCAGTGTAAGGGTGATAGAACACAGGAACTGGCTGCTCAGGGAGGTTTTGCAGTCTTCATGAGTGGATATACTCAAAAGCTGACATGATGCTGTTCTATCTGACCCTGTTTTGAGTAGCAGCCGTAGACTAAATAATCTGCAGATGTCCTTTACAGCTTCAACTATTTTGTGATTCCTTGTGATCACAGAAAAATCCAGTAACTTTGTAACCAAAGTAATATATATCTAATGACCATATGTTAAATTAGTTTTTTATAAGATTCATAATGTACAAATTTTAACAAGGAAAAAAATGTTTTCTGCATGTATATATCTGCCAAATTTCAAGCTCCTGTTCCTAAAAATATAATTAAAATGGAAATGTGTCTTACTCAATTGCTATATGTTTTTTCTTTCCACTCTATAAAATGGCTGTAATGAAGTAAAGGAACTTTTCAAAATATACACTATATCCTGCATATACAGGAAAGGAAATTGCATTCTAAGGCTCTAATTAAGCTGCTGATAATACAATCTTCGAGGATAAATAAGTATCTTTCTGATGATGACTATTTAAGATATACTAACAAACCATATAGCTTGATGGTTTGCATGAAGAACAACTAAACATCTTTAAGATTGCCAACTACACAAAGCAAAGCTTTAACTACATCAAAACAGTAGTTAAGAGCATAAAGAAAATCACATTCTTAACCACTGCAACTATGCCAAGAAAATCGTCTGTGCACAGTCTTAATGATATGCATTATGTAATTTGGGAAGATCATTTAAAGAGTTCAGCGAGAGACCTACAGGATTCTTTTCCCAGTATACACTTTGTACACTGGAACTGTGTACATTGGCATGTATTTGAATTAGGTCACTTAGAGCCAACTGGAGTACAACCAGCAATGTGCTTGCATTAATGTATCAGCTCAGGTAGGCTCATTAACCCTGTCAAATAAACACACTAAGTTGTAAGACTCTTTTTAATCAATATTAACAGTCATTTTTAACGGGGAAATACAGGTGCCTACAATTCAATTATGTTTGTTCATGTTAGACACTAAGAAAGGTTGTTTAAGTGGTTATTGCACTTTTCCCATTTCCTAATCAGTGTTGATAAATGCAAGAGCAAACATGGGTGGCAGGTGTTTCTGAAAGTTACTTATGGCCCAAGTCAGAAAAACCATTAGCATCTAAAAGCAGCATCTTTAAACAGACACAATGCTGAGCAGACACAATGCAAGATATTCCTCTACCCATAATTAAAAAAAAGAATCCTCCTTCTTACACTCTTCTGAAATTCTAGTCATTAGTAGCTGTCTGTAAAGTAAAACTGAATGCTTACCATTATCATACCAAGCACGATTCCCTGAAATTGCATGAAATATACCCTCTTGTTTAGGAGCAAGAGCTGCATACCAAGTCCCTCTTCTCCTAACCAAATCCACGTGTACTAAAGAACAGGCCTGAGCTCTAAAGTACTCAAGATCTGACAATGCCACTGTTAATGACACAAGAGGCCTACCAATCCTCACATTACTCCTCTACCTCCAGAGATTAAAACTTAATTTAGGGATTTATGTATCAACTTAAAGCATTTAAAGAGTGTACTATGAGTCAATCAGTATTTTTCAAACAATAGACATAATTTTATTTTTCCATTGATGTTGAATTGTCATGCCAAACTTCAGGAAAAGTCCCCTGAAAGTATAAAAATGACAAATGTTTAATCTGTCATTTAAAATTCCAACATTTAGATTTTACTGCTATTCATACTTCTCTATGCAACTTCACCAAATGTGAAAAATGTCCTCAATTAACGAATGCCCTGTGCATTTCTTCAAATTTATCAGGTATCTACTAATTGAGGACTGACTCCCATGAAGATAATTACCAAACTGAATCTGAAATCAAGACACCAGAAACATAGCCACCTCTGCATAGACAAATGTGTTAATATTTCTTAAGAAAAAAAAAAAGTCAATATATGCAACCAGTATGTTAAAACCCACCAGGTAATGTGTAGGTTTTAACAAGCAGTGAGCAACTCAGTTCAGAACTAAATTTCTAAAAGTCTGTTTGTCACAATTCACAGCTAGCTGCTCTCTGAACATTTCTTTTGATTATACAGAAAAAAGAAAAGAATTAATCAGTTACATTCCCCCAGAAAGACCTGTCTTCTTCTCACAGCTATATCCTCAGTATTGGCCAACACCCATTCCCCCCCTCCCATTCCACACTGACATTTTTTTTAAGAGGTAGGTGTTGGTTAAATTTATCTTAGACTGAGGTACATAAAGAAATAGAGTAATGGATTACAGCAGTTATCTTTTGATGTGTAACAGAACTGAAATTTGAGATTGCTAGATTTTTACATTGAGGAAACACAAAAATATTTGAATACAGAAACATTTTTAATTCAAAAGCACAATGTATAATTTCTCCAAATAAAGACATATAGTACCTTCATAACCACAACAGGATACGATGATTTGTGTATACAACAGTGGGGTAGGACCTATTCCAATCCATCTCCCAGTATAACACCACCAGCAAAGTCCCTACATATCCAGTATTTTCAAGAAACTGCCATTATTTTGTTTTATATTACAAAAATACAAATACAATAATTTCAGGAATAAGCTAAGTCTTTCATGTGTCAAGAAACTGTGCAGCCACCTTCCATGCATGCAGCTGTTCTGTCACATTTACTTTCAGCAAACAGCACACAGCCCACAGACATCAGACGTCATCCTAACAGTAACTAGCCTAAGTGGGAGCTCGGGAGCTCTAGGAGAAGCAGCAATTATGTTTATCATGGCTCAGGACCCACTTCCCGCTTTTGAAACCCTGTTTCCTGTTTGTGCACACAAAGCACTAATCTTTTCCCACCACCTGCATGGCAATTCTGCTGCTTCTCAACGGGATTCCCACAGCATGCAAGCGCTGTATCACCATATCAACGACAATCATGCAGCCCATCTAAACGGATTTGACTTCTGACATACCTTCCTCTTAGAAATTTTTACAAATGGCGAGTATGGTAATGTACACAAGCACATTTTAAAAGACAGGACTGTTTAATCCAAATGGCAAGGATACAATATGACAGACGAAAAAAATCCTCAGCACAAAAGTTTGTGCAATCTAACTTAAAAGTCAGACAGCCTAATTTGTTCAAAACACATATAACTGCAGAAAAACACACAGCAAACTATTCCCTCCTCCAACACGTATTCAGATGGAATTTTATTTTTGGTCACTCTGAAGTCCTTTGTTCCAGTTTCCTGACTAGATTTCCCCTTTTCCTGTGCCAAGGCAAGCAATTAAAGCCAGGATGATCAGAAATAAACTTTAGAAGCAGATGTAACCACACAGTTTGTTACATACTGATAAATGGTGATTGTGTGTTTTCCTGAATATATGAAGTTAAGTCCTACTGTAATTAATCCTAGGTAACCATAAAGCAAAGGAGAAAAACTAGAAAAAATATAATTTCAGAAATATTGACATTAACTCTTACATTTATGGATTTACTCCATACTCTCTAACCATTTTCCCTTAATAATTAGATGTCGCAAAAAAATATTTTAATACAACATTAATTTTGTGCAATTAAAAGACAAGTGAAAATTTCTAACAGCAGCTTTTATATGCTCATGTAGCAGGCTATTTTAATAATTGGCTGCAATACCAAATAATTGTTACACTAATTAAACAACAGAACTCAGAAACAGAAAAGTTGACCCATGATACTAAGAAGTTGGGCTTTTCAGAATTTCTGGAACAGCATGCACAATTTTAACTATGACTCTCACTAACAAAAGCACAATTTCCCTGACTCTAGCCCCACTCCCTTTTCTCTTCTAATGTCTACCAACAAAAACTAAAACATAGGGCACTGTACTATCTATGCACAGCTGCAAAATGTGTAAATTCAGGCTTCCGATTGCAAGTTTGGTTCCTTACAGGCTTAATCCTTCTGCTGCATCTGTAAAACTTAAATATTTCAACTTTCATGATGCCCACCTGAATTCAAAAGTACCCTCCGATGGGTATTGCCTCTGTATCTGCTGTTAGACATGTTTGTGTAATTCCTCCCCAATGACACACGGTAGAAATTTTCAGTTTAATGCATGTTTGGCATATTACATTTTCCTGAAACAGTTATGGTTGGAACGGGAGAGAAGACTATTGTCTGCCTGCTATACTCTGTTTCAGAAGGAACCTTCTGTTGGGATAGGGCAATTTCTCCTTTTCAGAACTGGAATGGTCTGCACTTCAAATGATTGGACTAGAAAGCAAAATAAGCAGAAAAAAATCCACTCTATAATCTCACAGTGAATAAGGAGGTAGGTTCATTTTTCTACTTGTTTTTTTCTGACATGTTAGAGAAATGAACCTCTAGGTCTATGTTACCCCTATTTAAACTAGTGAGTATTCATATGTATTAATTTAATTTAATTTATTTTGTGTTTGGTTTTGTTTTTTTTTTTTTTGTAAAAAAAAAAAAAAAGAGAACAATTTAAGATTAGGAGGATGGGGGTGCTGTATAGCATTATACACTTCTGAGAAAAAAGTATTTCCCAGCAGACAGGTAGCGAGGAACAGCGACAGACAGACTGGGTCAGTAACCTGTTCAGCTCTGTAGGGAACACACCTCCTTGCTCGTGCCCATACCAGGTGTTTTATCTACCTTTTTTTTTACACCAGCACAAGTATTCCTGTGGCTGCAAAATGAATTAAATAAGCTCAGTGATCGGTTTGCAAAATAATCTTCCTAACTCCCTTGAAAAAGAAAAAAATCATTTTCAAATGGATGAGCAAGCTGATGAGACCTACTGCAAAGCTGAACAGATGCTATTGCTGATGCAAAGAAAGGACTGAAATGCATGGCTTGGGGCAAGACTACCTTTTTGGCGATGACATTTAAATTAATGTCAGAGGACAATGAAACCACACCATTAAGCCTCTGGGGACAAAAACCTCAGGTTCAGTTCTTTAATTTAGATGTTCTTTATGTTTCGCTCCACATTAGGATGAAGTATTAATTACTATTTTAATGAGCCCCACTTGAACTCACTCAATGTCTCACCTACCTGAAAGAGAAGAAAGCGATAAAGATTATTCATTATTCTATTTATTCTTGGAGTGAATCTCATCTATACTGCATCATTAAAAATCTTACTTGAAAATATAAAAAGCATTCAAGAAAGCTCTTGCAATAGCACAGAAGAACTTCTCTGGTTTGAGGGCATGCTCCAGTGATGCACTAGGAATATGACATTTCAACAGAGTATGCCTGAGTCTGATTCTTAACAGTAGGTGGAATATTAGCCTTTTTGAACTGCAGAAAGAAGTAATAAATTCTAAGTTATTGTGCATGCTCAATATTGCACTTAATCTGATTTCCCTACAAATCAGGCTATTAGAGATGACTGCAAGCATTTGCAGGTTGTCTTCAACAGTTTTAAATTATTCTGATACCATAAAATGAAATTTAGGAATATTGCAGAATAAGTAAAGACAATTTTTGTAAAATATATTGAATATAAAATATGTATAAAAATGGGACTATTGTTAAAAGAGTAGGGAGATAAAATTGTAATTCCTTAATAGTTAAAAGCTACACTTGCACTTACACTTGAGAAAATTATTTCGGAATTTTTACAGAAAATAATATTGTTAGGTTTTCACACATGTAAATAAATAATAGAACATCGCACAGAACCCTCTGGTCCCTTTGAAGCACAGTGCAAGAAAAAGAATTACCATGGAAACAACAAGCATAAAACTGTGATAAAACCTGGGAGAAACGTAATGGATACAAAAATACTGTCAAGGAGCTACAGTAACTAATTAATGTCCTCAGTCTTTCAAATATTTACCCATGAGTACATGTTACTCTAATTAGTCCTACCACTAAACTCTATGTGACTCAATTTGGGAAAACAAAACAAAACAAAACAACAACAACAAAAAAACACACCAAAAAAACAGGTGTGCAAGCTTCATCTCCAAGGTGGAAAAAATACCCCCCAAAAATTAAAAAGACACAGGACCTCGCAATTACTATGTAACTGCCAAACAGTGGGCTGAAATCAGATGTTCATCATACATATGTTTCTATCTATAGCATTTTGGTTTCACAACATGTATACATTGCACAGAATCACAAAATGGTTGAGGTTGGAAGGGACCTCTGGGGATCACCTAGTCCAAATCCCCACTCAAGCAGGATGAGGTGCAGCAGGCTGCCCATTTCAGTGCTTTTTTAAAAAATGAGACCTTGTTAGTTTCCGAATGAGCTATTTGGTTAATTATTTTAATGGTGAAATCTTCAGAAAAAGCCCATCACATGCACAATGAAAGAACTAATCTTACTTTAAATTGTAATTGCCATTTATATATATAGTATCCCTGGGAACAAAAAACGGAGGAGGGTGTGGGGGGAAGAAAGCCAAAAGTTCATTGCTTTTAATAAGTCATGTTCAAGTCCGGTAATGGTATTTTCAACTTCCTGGAATTATTTTTCTATAACATAAAAATGCACTTGTCACTTTGAAAATTAACTTGTTACAAACTGAAGAACTCTACACTAATACATTATTAAAAATAAAACTATTTTTTTCCTGCTTTTTGCTTTTGATTCTTCTAGTCAAATGAATACTGTGGATAAATCTTTAACTCACATATCCAGGCTGCATTTACATTTCAGTATTTTTGCGTAACATCTCAAACCTGCAACATTTTCTGTTTTATGTATATAACCAAAGTAATTCTGAAAGTTTGCATTCTTATGGTACTGTTCTGAATCAGCCGCCTTTTTTTGTTTAGCTTTCATTCTCTAACTTTGCTGCTTTTACACCCAATTTAAATGCTCCCTCCAGTACTTTAATTTCCTATTATGCTCAGTCCTTTCCCAAACTTTTCTTCACTTTAATTCTTCTGTGGTAGTTTCCTTCCGTTTCTTTACTGTACCAAATTAAATATTTTCACTGTGCAATTTGCTTTGCGTTACCATGCTGGCCTTCTACTCCCAGTCACGAACACTCACTCATTTGCCTATCTCATAAGTACCTTTATATTCCTAACAATTTTACCCTTTTATTCTTTGAAAGAATTTACAGTTATAAGACACAAAATCTTAACATGTATTAAATATCTGCATTACCATAATTCTTACTACCTGTAAATCATAAACAGCTGTCTAAAATAATCTTCTCACCTTTTACTGTCCTCTCTTACCACCTAACTCCATAATCATTCACCTGTATTTTGTTTATAATTTAAATTGAGAATTCAGTGGAGCAGATTTTGTCACAACTGTCTTTGTTATGTCCTGCTCTAGTTGGGACTTAGGGCACCATCACATGAATAAGCAGTGCAAGATATTTTCTTAGGACAGGTCAACAAATAGTCCCCTTACTTTAGAGCCTGCTGTTATTGATCTGTGTCACAAATCCCCAAAGATCAGCATTTCTCCACTTAGAATAAATCGTAAATGATGTTTGAACGGGTAAGCACTGCTAAAGGCATAATCCAGAACAGAACTCTTCTAACAAGTTCAGTTGACTCTGCATTAAACAGTATGTCTAGCTACAGACTCTTAATCTTTACACTTAATAACAGAACCAGACAATAAAACCCACAAACACTGTCTGAAGACATTAAGTTTAAAATCAAATGACTTAATTTATTTAGTACTAAAATGATTTTTGTGTACTTGTGCTGAAAGTGCTTGTGCCATACCTTCATATCATATATTGCCACTGTGAAGCAACTCATGCAACCTTTGCAGCTTCTTTTATAACCAAATCAACGGGTGAGTCATTATTACAGCAAAGATTATCGACACCAAAAACAAAAACAGCTTGTATACGAGGATGACCTTCCTTCTTACAGGTCTGAAAGTGTACACTTTCCTCATTTTTAAGTTAAAAAGGACAAGATATTTATCATAGGTATAAGAGAGTCAATAAAACTGTTAGTAAAAAATACAGAACAACACTGTAAAATCAGAGAAGAATACTGAATACTTATTACAGGTCATCTCACTTGCACAGACATATATATGCAAACACACACACACATACATATGTATAAAAGCTTAATCACTTTTTTTGTTAATTTCAAAGTAAAAAAAGAGCTTTTACCTATTACATGGTCTGCCAGTTTTGGAAGGAAGAAAAATAATTCACAATCACTATTTAAATACGGTATCGAGATCAGGTGAAATACTCAAATCAGCTAATGATTGCAGATTTTAAAGCTGAGCATAAATGAAACTTTTCCATTAATAGTCAGGGTTGAAATTTATATTAAAAAAAATAGTGCAGTCTTCCTTTCATCCCATACATTTCATCAATTAAGAAAATATTTATATATAGGAAACTTTGACCATGGTTCTAATTACAGATTTTTCCTGTACTGATTTGATGTGGAAAATATTTTCACTAAAAAATAAGCTACTATAACACCTAAATTTAAATTCTAAATTATAAACACACAAAAGCATAATTTCACATGCACAGAAAAATCTCAGTAAGTTTTTTTTTTAAAAAAAAAAAAAGCCTAGTATCTCTATATTACAGAAAAGACCTACCAGAGTAAGCTTTTACTACCCAGATGAAGAGCAGCTGTTATGCAAGGATTTGAAATCAAAACACATGAAGACTGTACTTGAAACAGGAATGGAAAACCACAACCATCCTAATGCAGGGCCAAGTAAAGCAATAAATCAGACTTAGGTCAAACCACATTCTAAAGAGTTTTAATTTATACCATAAACAGAAACAAAGTTTAACAGATTTTGGCTTACCTAAGTGCTTTGATCTTTCAAAAAAGCTACAAACATAGATCTAAAAACATTTAATATTGTTTCACAAAATATGAAACATCATACTAAATGACTACACATAAAAGCCACTCTAGTTTGCTTTTTATAAGTTAAAACTATATATTCTGGTTGGAAGTTCTAAAAGCTGCGGGCAAACAGAATTTCAAACAATTATTTTAAAGAATATAATCAAAACTGTAGAAAAATAAATGTTCTTTTGGCAGACAGTAGTTGCAATGGAAAACATGGGTCCACATTATCTTTCAAATTAATTCTCACCCTCACTATCTTTAATATAGAAAAATACATTTAATTTTATAATCAAAGAACAGATGATTCTGTTGTCATAACAGGATTATTCAGAAAAAGTCAAGCAAACATTAAACTTGGAGAAAAATTCTATGGAAAATATTTCTCTAGATTTTTTATGGTGTAAACGTAGTTTTTTCATTATTTAATTTAATTTATCTTTCTAAAAATGTAATGCCAACTGTGGTATCTGAAAGTAAATCATTATCAAATATACAGACATTTTATAGAAAATTCCTCTCTAAGTATTCTCTTGAATGATATTTTCCTCCCAAATAATCACTAATACATACTGCAGCCAGAAAGACAGACAGGTGAGAATGTTAATGTCAGCCTATCCTGAGTGGCAGAGTTCAAACTGTTCAAAAACCTACACTGCTTTGTTACAACATACAAAATACAGTGTTAAGGAAACAGAATGAAACACACATAATTATCCTTTAGTGATTATCTCCAACAATGCTGACAATATAGCCATTAAAAAAAGAAATCAATACAGCAATCATACTGCAATACAGACAAACTGTTTTAATATTACAACCCTGACTAGTGTCCCTAAAGTCAATTTTAGTGGTTTTCACTAAATTTTTTGTTTGTTTGTTTTTGCACTGAATTTTGTTTATATGAAAACATCATCACCTATTGGAAATAATAGTTTCTCACTCACAAGCATTTTACTACAAATCACAGAGGAATGTTGTCTTTCCTACAGCAAAGAAAAAAAACACCATTAACGAGTAGCACATATTCTTCGAGTTAAAAGCCCTGCATAAGACTTCAGTCCTCACTACAATTAAAGGTCTGTGCTTAATTTCAAGATGAAATTTCAAAGTAAAATTTCTTCAAATGACAGTAGTAGCTTGCCATAAACACCAGTTCTACAACCCCACTGGGATTTTCTTGTACTAGTTGTTGACCAAAAAAAAAAACCCACAACTTAAGAGCCCTATTTCACTACTGCTTTGCATAGAGACAACTACCTCACAGTAATAAAAAAGTAAAATATAAAAAAAAAAATCATTTGACGGTGACAGTTTTATTTATTTTTTTATGTTCTTCTAGATTTCCTCCCATATAACTAACCATAGGAAATCACAACCAAAAGATACTTAGGCAGTTTAGTGCTTCAGTGTCTTAAATACAAATGAAGATGAGCATAGGAAGTGAGTGAAGGAAATGTCTCAGAGTGGCAAATAATCAGTTGGGGAGGGCATTAATTCATTTAATAACTTGTTATTAATGACAAGTTTTCATTTTCAACACTTTTGCAATAGGACAATGAACATAAATTATCAGTAAGGAAAACGTAAACACTGAAATTTAAGGAATTCCTTAATCCTCAATTTGCATGCATATTGGGTATCATCCCTTTTTTGGTAAAAACAGTTGCAGCATGCAGAAGTGTTCTGTTGTAGAAACCAAGGATTCCTAAATGTACTATAAAGACAATGAGTAAATTATTAGCAAGTGGAAAAAAACATTTGTAAAGTTCAGACACATATCTGCATAATAAAGGTGAGAACGAAACATGGATTTTACAACAGAAATATCCAATGCCTTCTGTGCTCAAGAGTAGGTAAAGAAAAAAAAAAAAGGGGGGGGGGGGGAAAACCCCCAAAGATGTGACTTTAGAAAGAATAGGATTTGTCCTGGGTTGAGTGAATGGCGGGGGGTTTTTTGGTGGCAGGGGAGGGGGTTATAGGGGCAGCCCCCTGTGAGAAGCTTCTCGAAGCTCCCCCAGCTCCAAGGCAGCTCCACTTCTGTTTGGAAACTGAGCCCATCAGCTGCGCCTGTGCGATAACGTATTTAAGAAGTGACGTGGTGACGGGCAGTGGGACTTGTGAGGAGGAGTTGCTGCAGCTGCATGATGGTTGGCTGCTGATCAGGTTCAAACCACAACAGGGTTATATGGAATCTGGCTAGCTGAGTACAGACCTACTTAACTTACTCAGTCGGACAGGAGAAAACATGCAGAAATTTGGACAAGCAGGTAGAAAACAACATTTGGAACCTTTAGCTATAACAGCTACTGGAATAACAGTTTTGAAACACAGACATGCTGGTCATGTGCTACTGGAAAGTAGCTGAGATACATATTCAGAACTTGGTGCTACTGTATTGTAGCAGCTCACATCCTTCCAGTACTGAAGTAGAAAGAGATCCTGTATTTGAATATTTTCCTGACAAATGATAAATGCTATTTTATTTTTTTTAAAAAAAAGGAAACCACATCTGCAAAACATTAATAAGCAAGTATGTAAACAATAGAGAAAATGAGGCAAAAGATAATGGGGCAAAGATCACCTCCTAGAGTTTGAGCTTCTCCTGAATTTCTTCTAGCATGATATTATACATATAAATAAAAATCTGTAGTCTAAAAGCCTTCCTCGTAATCTGTCAGAAGTTGTTCTCCTGACTTAAATATATTTCACTGCCTTGAACAGGAACAAAACCAATATGATGTGTAAACCAGCCATTTCTTGTTGGAATTAAGAATGTGATGTGTGTTCACAAGCCACTGAAGAAGAAAAGAAAAAAGTCCAGCTCAACATTTAGGTTTCAGGTTAAAACAAACATAAAACATAATTCCCAATTCTATATAATTTAATTCCATCTTACAGCATCTTTCAATCAGTTTTCTTACCACACAACACACTAGAAATGGCAACAAGTTCTATATAGCTTTCCATGCTGAAAAGTGAATACAGGCAGGTGAAAGCATTTAGGGGAAAGAATGTTTTCACAGAATAACAATGCTTTAGTTTACAGAATACAACTGCCCCAGCAGAGACTCATGGGGTAGTATGTCTCTTCTCATTCTAAACCTGTAACAGGTATAATAGGTGAATAGAATAGAATAGCGTGACTCTAAACATAAAGATTTGTTTAGGGAAGATTCTAAAACTCAAGAACAAGAACAATCCTCCACACTCTACCCCTCAAAAATGGGAAGGAGAGAATGTTTAAAAAGTGTTGGATTTATTTGGGCTTATCATCAGAGGAATTTCTACAGACAAAAAGAAAACAAAGCTGTATAAAACTAGCCAAGATACACATATATTGCATTTTATAGGATATTGTGAAATGTTCACATGTGGGGAATCATGGTATTCAAAACAAAGCAAGGGTTGGGTATGAACGAGAAAGCACTCAAAGTCTGAGCAGAGTATCATTTAATATTTTTATAGAACTCAAGAGTGTTGTGATATCTTTTTTCTTTTTTTTCTTCAGTCTTGACAAACCTCTTTCACCATCAGCGCGTAGTAGTGGTTTACACTTCAGAAGCCATAATGACACCAAAACCAAAATGAACCTTTTTTTAAAAAAAAGCCAAAACCAACCAACCAAACAAACAAAAAAAATCAAACAAGCAGAAAATCCAAGTTTCTGGACAGAAACTATTAAATGCCCCAGAGGAACCCTGTTAGTATTGATATATATAGTACAGCTTTAAATTACATCTATATTATTTTTAATATTGTGGAGCTTGTGTTTAGAGCAGATTACATGCTCTAATGATTCTTCAGATTCAGAATCTGATGAACAGCTTAAGAAGTCATCAGGAAAAATGAAGCACAGTTATTTCACTGTTACAAATAAGCTTAATGAGATTGTTATGTCTACAGTAAAGACAAGGTCTCGAAATCAGTATTAAGATTACAGATATCATTATAGTATGACATGTACTGAGAAATTCAGAATCTGTCACCAGTAGTGTAGTGAATGATTTGAGATTCCTCTTAAGGGGCAAGCAGACTAAAGACATTCTGCACCTTGTTTCAGCTGGCTTTTAAAATGTTAGGAATACAGAAGACACACCTGATGCCAGCATATCCACTATTTGTTCTGACAAATTTGCTCAAGCTCGTTTTCACAGAAGAGCACTGGACAGACTGTAAGCAGTGTGTCTCATTCTTTTTGCCTTTAGAGAAATAGTAACAACAACATAACAGGTAGTGGACTTGGACTACATTAGAACAGGTAAAACTAAGTTTTCATATCATAGGCTTCAATAATACCACCCTCTTGAGCTACTGGGTATAACAAAGAACACTTAAATATTCCTTTGTTTAATAAAACAAAAATTAAAATAGCCATCAGCAGAGACAAGACTGCATTGCCTTTTAATCAAAGGACTTTCTTAATAGCCTCAAAGTTAAATATTACCTTTTACTTAGTTACCCTTCTGAGCGAAGGACGTATTAGACTTACTTTGAGAAGAATTAACAACGGACATTTTTTACCACTGTGCTAGCCAGGGAGCAGGGAAGCAGAGGACTGGAACTGCATGCAAAGAAGTTGTTTCCAGCATTTTGATTCCTTCAGTGCACAAGGAAACACAATTTTATCTACATTCTATGTTTCTAGACAGAATTATAAGAGACATAGACTATTAAATCAGATCACAATTCAGCTCATAACAAAAATATCATAGAAGACACTGAAAACTGTCTAACACATCAAGTGAAAAGAGTAACAGTAATTGTTCTCAATTCGGATCATACCTATTTCAGAAATCCTCAGCATGTCACATTCACAGAGATAATTAAAAGGTAACACAGGGAATAACACTCTGTATCTCATCATATATAACTTTTTTTTCCCCCAAGTTTACTGAGAAAGTGTCTCATAATAATCAAGAATACCGCTTGCAGAAAATGAGATGAAAACCTTAAGTGTCAAACAACACAGTATACTGTCCAAGAAAGTGGTATGTCATGAATATAGCCTAAGAAGAGGAAGACTGCCTTATTAAAATTAAGACTCTCTAACATCCCTTAAGTCTAGCTGGCTTAACCTCACCTTCTGCAGCACCTTTCATAGCTTCTTACAACACTAAGAACCAAACCATACAAATATTTATGAGATCTGAAACAATAAATTCTCTAAATATATCATGGACTTGTTCAGCATCACACCTGACATGCTCCTCCAAAAAAGAAGGGTGGTCCCCCCAAAAAAAACCCAACAACCAACAATGTGGCTCTGACAGCATCAGCATGAAGATGCCCACAAATATTCTAGTAGCCATGGAAACAGCTACATGAGTTAAGAGCAATCTTTTTCTAGCGAATGTACCATCCATAAGCCAGACCACAGAATAAGGACATATTTAACTACATATATACCCAACCTATTCCCTCTTCAGAATTGATAGATAAAACAATCTCTATTAGACATAATTTGTAAATATGAGGGCCATAGCTTCAACTAGTGAACTATTCTTGGTCGTCAGGATTAACTGGCAAGACCAGCTTCCCTGTATGCTAGTTAGTTGTTCTCATTTACCAAAGCAAGATGTCACATTCAGATTGGCTACTGGATAAAATCCTTGTGATGCCCTGGTGGCTGAGCCATGCCATAAATTGTTCAAGGGCAGTTGACAATAGAACAGAGTGCTCTGTGGCAGGAAAATCTACCAGTTCAGTAGCAGAGCCACACATGCTTCAGTGCCCAAGGATGCGCTCAGACACGCTTGAACTTGCAGACATAGCCAATACATACATATTTGCTCCCCATCCCCCTCCTTCCTTTTTGTAACTGTAAAGGGGATTATCTCAGCAGTTCACTATGTTGAGATTCTTGGTGTTATTTTTGTTCCTATCCCATTCTTTGGAGAATCACATATTTGAGATGTGTCTTTATGAAATAATACATACAACAGTCAGCTTATAGTTCCGTGGCCTTGACTATTTTAACTCTTTTCTCACAACCTTTCACTAGGGATTACTACTGTTCCAGGATAAAAATAGCAATTCCTTGCATTTCAGAACACTAAATACATTTGTAAATGGGCATTCAATATTGTAAGAACATCCACAAGTTCTCCATAATGGATTCATTCCCTCCCCTATCACCGCCATTGCACCTTACTTCTTAGGATTATCGGTTTCCTTCCCTACTTTTGGAATGCCACCTGGTGTGAAACTTAAGACAAGCTATTCAAAAACTGAAATCATCTTATTTAATAATTGATTTGAAGGCACTGAAGACCTTTCCTTTATTTCGCAAATGATTTTTAAACTATCACCATTACGTGCCTATTCATTGCCCTTCTTTCTATTCTTAGAATTGCAATATTTCCATAATGCCATTGGTACTTGTTTCTATTTACTTCTAAAGGCTGAACATATTCTTTGGATATACTAAATGAAATAAGCATTCTTTGTTGACATGAAAAAGACAGTGGTCATCTCCTATATCTGAACAGATACTAGAAGATCCAATAAATTTGTTAATAAAATTGTGTGGCAGCACAAACCTTAAAATTATAGTAAAACTCAAGTAATTCTGTTAAGCATCAAAATAATAAAAATTAAGACTAAAATTTCTTTCTAAATTAAAGTTGTAGAAACCTCATCCCCCCTCAGAAAGCAATTATAATATTTCTGATTCATACAACTATAACTACTGGGATATCTCTACATAAAACACTCAAGTGCATTTCCTCTAATGCAGCAACATATGCCTCCTACCACTATGGTAACACCTTCTGTTACACCAGTTCTAGTCACTAATTCTGGTTAATTACTACTCAATTTTAGAACCGGAACCTCTATTTAGAAGAGAAACCACAATGTTGTGCGCTGTAAAAAACATAAGAAGAAATGGTCTGTTTCCTCTATAGAATACTAGCAATATCCAAACCACAAACTTTGTAGATAAGAAAAAGTAAAAGCATTAAAGTTTTTTGCATGTGGATACCACTGAGAATTACATGTACACAGAGTGGAAAAGATCCAAACAAAACCTCATACTTGGATGAAGGATTAGAAATATCAGGAACAGTGGCAACTTTGAGATTAAGTAGTAGTTCTAGCATTAAAATAATTGGTTATTGGGTTTTTTTTTGTTTGTTTGTTTGTTTGTTTAAGTCTATTTCTTCTATGCTTACACACACTAAAAAACAAAACAAAACAACACTGTCCAGCTACAGCTATTATGAACATGACTCAGAATTCACTCACATTTTACATGCAGGACAATAGTTTCATCCTAGTTCACCAGCACAGCCTAATATGGCAATAAACAACTTTTCAAAGATCCAAGAACTCATCTGAACTGACAAGAAATAATAGAGCAAGAAATTCAAGGCACGTAGTCAAGTATCTGTCTTCTTTCCCTGGACTAGATATAGAGGTTTTATTAAAACTGACAAGTTTCTGAATTTCCCTCTACCATCTTTGATTTTATATTTAGAATTTTCTACCATTTTCCTTCCATCAAGCTGTGATGTAACTTCCTTCAAAGACATGCATCTTGGGTAGACGTCTAATTCTGCAATTTTTAAAGTTTTGGAAGCAACAGAATTTAGATTTATGAACACAAATATTTAAATGTGCCCTATTTAATCAATGCCCTTTGTACTTCAGATGAACTATACTGACTAATGGAAAGGTCTGGAGTAGATAGATACAAGTGATTATCTGTCTATTTGGCAGCTTTAGACTGCTTTTAGAGTACTGGGACCAGGTTTGGGACAAAGAAGGAAGAGGTCAATAAGCTGAAGAAAGTTCAGTGGAGTGCCACCAAGACAGTCAAGGGTATGCAGTACCTGTCCTTACAAGGGGAAGCTGAGAGAACTGTCCTCTTTCATCAGTCTGGAGATTAGCCAGCTTCAGGAGGACCCAAAAGCAGCTCCCTAATACCTCTAAGGTCATAAAGAAGATTGACTTATACTCTTTCCAGTGGTGCATGGTGGAAGGACAACAGACCATGGACATTCATTGAAATGAGAGGTTCAAATTAGACATAAGGAAAAACCTTCTCCTGGTGAGGGCTGTCTTGCAGTGGAGCAGGTTGCAGAGAAGTTGTGCAGTAAGATAAAGCTATTAGCAATCTGGTCTGCCTGCACAGCTGACCTTGCTTGAAGGAGGAATTTGGACTAGAGACCTTCTGATATCCCTTCCAAACTGAATTTTCTATGATTCTATTCCATTGTTTTCTTTACTATCTGTTTTTAATTTTGTCCTTGCATGGATTTAGTTTTTGTTGTGCCATCATCCCCACATTTTCTAATGTAAATTTAATGCAGCAGTATTTCTTGCCCTATTTTGATACGTTTCCCTCATCTTGCCATACTGTGATACAATGTCTCCCTCATCTACAGTATGAAGTTTTTTCTCATAGTATCAGATACAAATATGATCTGTGAAAGTGACACTGATTATTATTAGGAACTCAGGCTATCAATCTTCCTTTTTTAGCTGTGCAAATACAGTGTTGAAAATTATCCAGGAATAATTTTCAATGTTTTGACATTTCCCAATCCTTTTAGATGAGTGCTGTAAAGAACATATGTAACACAATACAAAGGTATTTAATTAGATGACAAAAATAAAACTCAGTATAAACAAGTGCAAGGTAATGCACGGAATTTGAATTACTTTTAAGGCAATTACAGATTATAAATAAACTTAACTTTTCTGGAAACAAACCTGGTTGTCAGTGTCAGTGAAACATTTTCTCAATGTGTCAATACAGTTTAAGGAAATTTTGGTATGGTAGGTGTATGTTATGAAAAGTAGAATATTCTAAACTATATGCTATCGCCTAAATACTACACTTTATTTTGGCATCTCCATCTTATATACACAATATATACAATTGTATAGTCCTTATTGTATATACACAATATATACAATAAGGACTATAAGCCAAACAAGTTTTCTAATTGGCATTTCTTAATAAACACTTTGTACAACATTAAAAAAAGGAGAAAAAAAAATCAGTATCATCTTAAAAACAGTAAAATAACAATAATTGTCCTCCTGGATTTTAAAAAGGATAGGTATCTTAAAAGGTCATTATGCTAGCTATACTGGATATTATAAAAAGAATATTTAACCTTATGCATAAAATAGTATAAAATAGAAAGCTTCTATTTTACAAGCTTTATGATGTAATCTAGGAGCATTTCTGTCCTGTTCTTCAGTATTGAGATAGAAAAGTTAAACTTTTTGATGCAATTTTACTTTGATATCATACAGTACTTTGTTGACTATAATGCCTCTTAAGTTGTTTTTGTAGCATTTATAATCAGCAGGATTACCAGAAAAGAAGAAATTGTAAAAAGAAATACAATACTTATAGGAATGATTTTAGGAAACACTGCAAAACTACTGTGTAGATACCATGAGGAAAAATTGTTAAGACTTGAATAGCATCTACACTGCAGTTGTAACAAGGTAAGAATCACTTAAGTTATACTAAAACATTATTTCTGTCTAAAGACTTTTATACTACATAGTAATAACGCACTGGTCACAGTAGAAGACAACAAAGTTGTACTACAGTGTAAATGATATGAAGAATATAGTATACAGTTCTAAATACATACTCTAAATTATTTTCTAATAAGTTACTAAATTAAAATTTGAAGATTCAGTGATGAAACGGTAGAATAAAGAAAATACTCTGAACACGTTACATGAAGGTGATTGTGTAAGGTTATGTTCTAGTTAGAAGAGTACAGAGAGCCTTTGCTGCCTCCTTTCCTAAAGCTTATTAGGAAACGAAAATGCTGCATAATAAGAAGAAATGTTATTACATGGAAAAATTAATGAATTAAAAGGAAAGAGAAAAAGACTAAACTATCCATTCTCACATAGGAGAGAGATCATTTAAAGTATTATATAGGGATATACAGTGGGGGATCTGGAAAATGAGAGCAGACATCAGTGCTGAGGACTGTGTTATTTGGATGATGACTGTTAGGCAATAAGGATGTATGTCATAGTGAAGAACCACAGAAGCGTCTCAGGACTAAGTGACTGTGTAAAAGAATGGCAAATGACATTCTATGTACACAAACGTGATGTACAAAGAAGAAAAACAATCCTAACTTCACAAACAAAAATTATGGACTCTGAACTGGCCATTATTTCACTCAATATTGAAAGTTTGGATTTTGTTATCCATAAAAATGTTGGCTCTGTTAATAGTCAAAGAGAAAAAATCAATTGTTAGGGAATTTCTAAGAAAGGAATATAAAACAGAAAGAGAATGACACAGCATATGATGACATAAAAGGTTTGTTTGTATGGTTAAACTGTATTCAGCTCTGGTCCCTTTGTCTCTGAAGGATGCATTAGAACTGTGAATGATTCAGAAGAGACCAAAGGGACAGTTAAACCTATAGGCTGGCTTCTAATAAAAGAATAATCTAAGTTTATGCTCCTCAAAACCTGGAAATTACTTGAGCTGAAAATCAGACGTCTGCAAAATCATGAAAGCACAGGAAAGGGGCTGATTCATCCTCTCTTCTAATACAAGAGCTAGAAGTTTTATAGAGTAAGATCCAAAATTAAACAAAAGGACATGGTGGTTCTATTGTAACTGCTCTTTACTAAACAGAGTTTCTGTCATGTTTGTACACATTTCACTTTGTCAAAAATGGGCTTGCAATGGGTGTATTTCTGAAGATGAAAAACTGCAAAAACTCAAAGTAGTGAAGGAGGCTTTAATCACAGATTTCAGCAGAACACTATCTGCATATGTATCCAATTTTATTAGCACATATGCAATACAAACATTCAAGTTCAACACAAGGTATTGTCCTTCCTGAACATGGAGGTTCTTCCCCATCTACGGCTTATGAAAGCCAAAATCATTATACAGCCTGAGTAAGCTATTATTGAAATACCATTTATATTTTACACGTTGTCAGTCTTTGTGTTAAAAACATAACTCAACACACGAAGCGTAATTTAAAGGATAATTATTCAGAACATATTTCATTAATCAGTACAAGGTCATTGCAAAATTGATCAGGACAGACATTATGTCTTCTAAGTCATTACACAGTAAGATAGAATTGAGGAAACAAGATATATCTCTGTAACAGAAGAGAGAGAATGTAAAGTATGCATACAGAGAACCCAAGTGCTATTCCACTTAAACAGTACAGGTAGGATCTTTCTTTTCAGTTGTATATCAAGAATTTTTCACTATTATGATGCTCCCCTGCACTTGGAGGAAGTTCAACCTATGTCATCATGTATTAAAATATAAATTGGCTTAATATATAAAGAAAATTAAAAAGGCTATAACTGTCAGCAAAACAATGAAAAATTTTCAAAGTCAATATCAAGCAGGCAGGCTGACATAACTATAATCATACAAAATACAAGTACACAAAACATAATATGCTATTACTGTTTGAAGTTTACTAAGCAGAAATGTGCATAGAGGCTTTTAAATGTATTAAAAATCCAGTTCAATGGCTACAAAATTAAACACGGGAATGTAAAAAGTAACATTCTGCTCATATGCAGTCCATAAATAAAAGTTAACTTACACATATTTAGAATTAATTTTTCAATAATGTTTACATCAAGTATACTGACTCTGAAAGAAAATCTGAGCATCATAAAAAAGTTTGCACAAAATTAGGTTGTGTAAAAGCACTGCTGACACCAGCATTTAAAATAGTCTTTTATACATACATTTGCTAATTTACCAAAATACAAAACCAGAATGACAAAACAATTTTCAAATATATTACAGAACACTATAAAACATCATTTCCATTTTAAAGTTAAGAAAGATTGTTAAAACTTCCATGGAAATTACAAAAGATATCAATTCTTAGTGGAATTCCTACTTAAAATATGTCTCTGAGATAATTTACAGTACTTTCTACAAAGATAGTAGATGCATGATTCTACATTTTCTATATCTAATAGGTTATGAGCCTTTCGACATCAGATTTCATCATCTTTACAAAAATGTTTCTACAGTGTTACATAATAATAAAAACATTAGTTTGGTTTATATTAGTAATTTTTGTATGTTTATTATCAGGTAGTTTATTTTAGGTTGAAATTCTTTGATGAAAACAATAAACCTGATGGTTTCCAACTCCTCCAAAAACATTTTCACAGACAACTCATTTATTTGCCAATTAATTTTCTCCTTCTCACACACATATATGTAAGTTTCGTGGGGTCATACTGGTTCATTCTTTATGGTCCTGCTGCGTTGATTACTTTAGCTACAATAAAGAACCTATAAACTCCATAGTCTTAGCAAACATGTTAACTGCTGTTAAAATTCCTACAGAACAGGCATTATCCTTAGGAAGTGATTTTTATAAAATTAATACAATACTATTTTTTAACTATTTGATTGGTATGTTATGTAGCTTTGGATGGGATGATGAAATGACACAAACATTATTAACTGTTCTGTTTTCATGAATGCTTAGTATAAAAATCTTAGTTCACTAATAACTGGCTGAAACACATCTCATTCTGTTTACATTATCAATTTTATAGTGATCTGAAATAGAAGTGAAGCTAGCTTCACAAGTGGCAATCACTATTAAAATAAAAGTAATTCTATAATGTTTTATTTAAGGAAATAATAAACTCCTCGAGGGATTTATCAATACAAAATGTTTATAATTTTTATATACTACTGCATTTCAAAACTATCGAATTGTTCTTGGCCAAATGGTATCTTCATGTTCTATTTCAAGTTTTACTGTCTGTTTAAACTCCACTCACAGTGAGTGAAACTTCACCCTGGAGTAAAATCTTAATCTCCATAAAGCAAGCCCGATTTCTGTGTTCTGGATCTTAAATAAATTATTTAATAAACAGAATTTTTCTTACTCTTATTTCTGTCAGTCCTGAAGCAATAACACAGCTGAGAAACCATTCTAGACTGTTCATCCTGAATAGACTTGCTCAATGAATATCAATAAATTAAGCCTTCTTGAAAGTTGTAGAGATACCGCTCAGAGCAGAATTTGTTAGAAAAGTGCCCTTTAGAACTAATGAATATGAAACTTGTGTAATGAGCCTTAATTTGGGCTAGGGAACTTTTTTTTTTTTTTTTTTTTTAATGATTGAGTCTTTAACGTCATACTTAGTTTTCAGGAATGACAGGTAGAAAGCAAACTGAAAAAAAGAGAGCCTCTGTGGAAATCTGATTAAGTTGTTTCACAATGCCATCTGTCAGTATAGTGCTCCCATAGTACTTCAAATATTTTGAAATGGGATGAACAAAAGAATTAGAAAGGAAGAAGAGTTCTTTCAGTTAAACTACAATGATTGTCAGTTAAACACATATTATTAGCATCTTACACTGCACCATACCAGAAAAACTGTTAGAAAAATTCTTAAGTTACTAAGGTACTGTCTAAAAGCAGAATGTTCTAAGACACTTCCATGTATCACCTAACTTCAACAAAAACTCTAGATAGTGTATCAACTAGCAACAAGTTGACAGAGAAGACAGACACTTTTTATTTAACTCATATTAAAAACATCTGTCCCCTAAGGTCCAAGCTTGTTTCATCTAAACGTTCATTTTTTAACCATACAGAGCTTTCAACTTTTTACTGACACTGTAAGAACAAAATGGCAAAAACAAAGGTCTCTCTTTAAGTAACACATAGGTTAATTTCAAATTTCAGAATGAATGATTTAATTTCTGAATTATAGGGTTTATTTTTACAATATTTTTAAATAGAGTTAAACTAAAACTATTTAATCTCACATTTAGAATGGATGGCCCCATTCTTTCACTGCAATCTACTATAATATGATACACACAGGACAGTTTATTTTTAAATGCAACCTACAATTTAGTCCAATACATATACATATTCATTATGTCTGATCAATCTAATCAAAGATGTCCTTGAAAGTATTCTCAAGGAAGACATTAAATCAGCATAAAACAACTATTATAAGCCACATAGCAGAAGGAAAAAGAGGTTACTGTATATTTAAACACTTCGATACTATGAAAACTCAAAGTTTGTACATTTTTGGAAATGTATTCTCAATTTCATGACCTTGCAAACTAAATTTTATTGTATGAAAGTATAGAATAGGAACTATTTGTATATACCTGATGTTCAGATACAGATGTATTTCTGAACTAAACCTGAAGCATTTTACTTACAAAGGTAAAAAATACCTTCATTCTTAACATGGCTAATACACTAAACATAAAACTAAAATATTTGAATGTAAGAATTGTCATATATTATAAAGAAGAGTACCTGATTTTATGTGCTGAACAGCCATTTTCCCAATTTAATTACATGGCAGTTATTAATGCACAAAACTCAGAAGACCACAAAGCATAGCTTTCAGAAGAGCAGCATACCTCTTGTATGTGATCAGTAACACCATAGAGAAGACAAAATATCCTGTGTTTTCTGTGCAGTTAAACATTCTATTACATAACCATAATGTAATGGTATATAAAGTACATACACCAAGTCATCCTTATTATTGAATCTACACAGAGCAATGGGACAAAAATTCTGCAAATGGCAGTAAAACAAAACCCACAAAAGTATCTCTTTGTATTGATAATTTCATCCTTCAGTTTTACTGATGAGTTTAAGATGATTATTCTAGTTTAATGTTGATTTTAAAATTAGCTGCTCATATTCTTATCAAGATTCTTTCCTCTTCCCTCACAACTGTACCTCATGGCAGTAGGTACTAATGGAAACACGACCTATACTCTAGAAGAAAAGAGATGGAACAAGACGCTTAAAGCAGTATGAGAAAAGTATCAGTGTTGAGAGCAAAAGTGAATACATGAACTTAATGAAACAAACTATTCAGATATTTCAATCTCATTTTGAGGGGTTTTCTGTGTAGTTTTTTTTTTGGGGGGGGGCAGGGGGTAGGTGTATTTGGTTTTGTTTTGTTTTGTTTTTTTTACTTTCTAGAAAAAGGAGTTTAAGTAGAGAAAACTCTGATAAGCAGGATTTTGCATATGGCATGATACAGAATTAGAAAGCAATGAAGTTGGTGTGATCAGAGAAAAAAAAAAAAATCAGTCAAATGATTCTGGAAGTAGCTTTTTGAAGACAGAAAAGTTAAGGACCTACATAAGGCTCTGGTAACCTGTAAAGAAGAACAAGCATTTGAAAGTTTTTTACAGACAAACAGCAAAATTTAGACACATGCAATCTGAAATTTCATAGATTGGCTATGCAATTAGACACAAAATTTACAGTCTTAAAAAGAAAGGGTAGATTATCTGCAGTAACCAAAAATGGGTAAGAAGGAAGTATCTGTGAAGAGAACTGAGATCAGCTTTAAAATTATTTATTCAAGTTCTAAGTAGAGTATCTATAAGAAGATGAGAACAGTCATGACAAGATGTCCTAGGAATCAGGGACAGGAAAACTAGATATGTGAGTCATCACAAGAAACAAAAAACACAATCCTGACCAAATCCATGTGTAAGATCACTTATATCAAGTAAATAGAGAATTTTAGGAAGCAAACCTCTGGTACACAGACTGAAATGAGATGATGGCAGGCAATCTACCAAATAATATGAGATATTTGAAGACAGTCACAAATGGATAACAGTTTTTTGTAGTTGATCATGACTACAGAGCCATATTCAGTAACTGAAATGAGCGTGAACAAATTGTGTACATATGTGGTTCAGGAAGAACAGAGAGAGGGAGTAAGAAACAGTAGTCATACAGTTTTAACAAGAGTAAATCACTGAAAGAACAAAAGCTTGAACGGATGAGCTTTGAAAAAAAGGAAGATAGGATTAAATCAATATTGGTATGCACCGTGTACTCAATTATAGGATTGCTTTAAACAAAATGCATTAAAAATGCGGAAAAAAAGCAGGCTTATATTTGCCAAACAAAAAATAATATATAGAAGAACATTTAATTTCTGGTGATTGCAGATCAGAGAAAAAAATGAACCGATATCTTCCACCTGACATTACATTTATGAAACCGCAGAGAGAGTTCAAAAAAAGGTTATAAAGCTGGACATAGTTTTTCATGCTCATCTTAATGAGTCATCTACAAATGACAACTACCTAAAGAAAAAAAATAGCTGTATAAAACAGTTCCTTAATTAAAAGATATATTCTTCATGGTACATATACATTTTTCTAAATCTATGTTGAAAACCTAATCTTAATTTTTTACACTTTGGATAGTTTTACAGAATAGGTTTGCTATTATACCTGAAAACGTGTTTTGTTAGTGTCACTTTTGACTTTAAGTCAGTACCCATAAAAATAAGTCTTTCAGGTTCTCCACTGACATTATAGATCAGGAAAAAGAAAAGTACTTTCCTTAAAGCTACAAAGTTTGACAAGCAAACATAAATTAGACAAAGCTAGTAGACTCAGGTGAAAGAAAACAGAATTGAAGAAAAATAAAAATCTTGCCATATAATTGAAGTAACTATTGAATTGCCTTTTTACACTCCTTTTTCTTTCTTTCTTTCTTTTTTCTTTCCAAGGGCACTATTTTTTTCCTCTACAGAAATGCTACTTATATAATTGCCAGACACATTCATTCAAGTAGAAGCAGCTGAAACTTATTTTTGTTTGTTGAATCTCATGTTAGCCAATGAAATGTAATGTTAAGAAATAGAAAACCTTATTAAAAAGGAAAAATAATTTTATTACCGAACCCATAAGCCGTCACATAACACGGTATGACAAAATATATAGTATTAAATTGTTACGCTATCAGATGTGCACTGCTAACACTGATGAAAGACTATTTAATCTGCTAAATTTATTTTAATGTGGTTATTGATATGAACAAAAGTGGCATAAAAGAATGAAGAAATTAGACTGTAAATTGTGAAAAACAGAATAGGATGATGTAATATTAGAAGGAATTTCTCACAAGAGTCCTGTGCTGAATTACAGCAACTTTCCAGCGATATGCCATTTCCTTCCTGTGCCACTCCATACTCCCTGAAAATATATAAAACGGAATGGGTTTTACAGTAGATGGAGTCATGTTAATGTTCAGTTACTCTCTAGGCTTTATGATTCCTTAAGAGCATAACACCAAAAAAGAAAAAAAAGTCTTATTCCACAAATAAATTTACTTTTTGCTATGATTCTTCCCTGTAGGAACCATAATTGCAATTATTATAGTACTGTAGACAAACCTGATGCTACCAAGACATGGTCAACAAATGTACTGGAACAACTGTCTGCAGCTTGCCCTGAACTGAAGTACCTTTCAGCAACATCACACTGTTAAGAATCACTCTAAAACTAGAGAATCTATTTTTTTTAAGAATAAGACTCAGAATTGAGCTACATTTTCTGAGGCAGAAAAATCAAGGAGGAGAGTTAACTTGATTTTGGAACAACCGAACGTCCAAGTACATGGAATATAATTCTGGCCTAATTTGAATCAGTTGGGTACCACTGACTTCAGAAATCTGTTGTTCAAGTCAAACCCTATGAAAATACTAGAACTGCATTCCACATGGTGTTATCTGCTTATTATAAGACAGTATTTCAGGAAGCAACCTGCAAGCAACTTCAAAGTATATTCTCCTTAATCAAATCTAAAAAGCAAAAGATTGTAAATGTATCCATAGAACATCTAGGAATGGTTGGCAGAAAATTAACTTTGAAAATAGATCTAAGGTCCAAATCCAACATTTTAGTACTTTTGTGTACCAATTTGGACTACAGAGACTTTAAGTATCAGTACCTTTATAGGATGGGAATTACAGCTGCCTGCCGCACTCTCCTTCCCAGCAGTATCAGCCAAAGCTCACATTTCCAGTCTGTGATATCTGGTAAAAAATTGAATGGAATGCCACGTCACTGCTCTGCAGATTTCTGAAACTGAAGTATCTGCTTTTGTTGCCTATGTAATGACTACAAGACCTCATACGTTGTCTCTTCTCTAACAAGAATATCTGATTTGAACTAGTTCTCTCAAGTCTAGAAGAGCTAAGGTTTTTAGGAATGTATGAACTAATATGCTTTGCAGTTCATTTTGAAAACTAATGAATGCCAGAAAAACTCAAATGCTGTATTCAATTCTATGGGGTGGGAAAGAAAAAAAAAAAAAAATAAAAAAAAGCCACCTTTGTTTTTAACCAGTATACCTACAATATTCTTGCTAAAGACAAATGGAGACTGTTTAATTTCCAAAGCACTCTTGAACTAGATGACACCAAAAAAGGCCTCTGGTTTGTTCATCTTAACTGTTCAGCCACTACAGAAGTGATGTAGAGGAGTAATGTATTAAAGGAAATGAAAAGAAATTAAAAGTTTAAACACAGCTGCCATAGGAGGACTTAAAGGTAAAATTAGATTACACAATGAAAGAAGATCCTTTAAAGCAGAAACCCTACAAAACATTCCTGACAGAAGTCATAAATAGAAATTACAATTAATTTTAGATTTATATCTGTGGCCTAGATTTATCTAGATTAATCTGTGGTTTAGATTTATATATGCTTGACAACTAAACACTACCCTTATCCTAAAGAATACTTGTACTCATAGGGCTAACAATGTGTTTGGGAAACTTTGATTTGGCAGTATGACTACTGATTTTAGTTTATTTTTGTAATACATAGGCACAAAAAAATAAAGCGGTGGTTAAAATTTTGCAGGAAAGTAAGTAGCTGAGATTTTCTTGTTCTGAAGTTCTTTGGTTAATGACTGTATACTAATGGTTACTACATGAACAATTAAATCTTTAAGGGGAACAATTTAAGAGCTACAGAACTTTAACATCAAGAATTTTCTTCTCAGTATCAGTTAAGTTCAAATATACTTAAAAATAAAAGCACAGGCTGAATTTTAGAGTTTAACAAATCCATATAGTCTCCATGAAAACAGAACAGGAGTTACAAAGCAGAAAAGAACTTCTGAAAAAATGAGTCACAATCTTTTGTACATATCTATGTGTATATCTTCTGATTCTGTAAGTCTTCAATTCAAATATGCAATCAGTAGCTTTATCAGATGCTTCTTCAACTTTCAAAACTTTGAAAAAGATGGCAACTGTCCAAGCATTAAATCCATACAAAAATACCACTGTTGTAAACTGCAATAGAAATTGAGCTAGTCATGAGATAAAGAAATATTCAGAAAACTCATAATAATTCATCTATCGAGAACTGATAAAATAAAGTATCCTTACTTATTTTTTAGCAAAGCATGAAGGTAAAGTGAAACCACATAGCTTGCTGCATTTAAAGGAACAGATAAAGATTTACATGCTGAGAATTTCTTCACTTCCAAAACCAGCTTTTCAACAGTTGTATTTGACAGTAAAGAGAAGCCTTCTCATAAGTTGCAAATAGCATGAACATTTTCTTTTTAGGTAAGATGGCACATACACAATAATTTAGATTAGGTGTGATTGTATATACTATATATGTGTTTAATCATTCTACAAATTCAGTAAATCGGCTGAAAAAGTTTATTTTCCTTTTTTTTTTTTGTGGAAAGAAAAATCTTTTCTCTTGGTAGAAAAAGTAGTAACACCTCAGTATTACTACCAGTACCTTCTCTATATTCAGTAAAAAATTAAAAATAATAATTACTAAGATCACGAGATCTACTTTGCTTCACCTTTTACATTAGGTGTTCTGTAAACCCACTGAATATAGACAATACTCAAGCTTAATGCAGAAATGCTCATACATAGACTTTCTCTTCAGAAAATTTTAAAAATATTCCTAATATTTTTAATGCAGATTTAGGTTTCATTTAAAATGAGTTTATGGAGTTCATGGAGATGAGTGCCTAGTTACCTTGGCCTGGTTTTATATTTTGACACTGCAGGATTGTCTTACTAATTTTGCAAATATTGTCATTTAAACTTCATATATATCATGAAGTACAACTCCTTCATCTAAGTGTTTATTCAGAAGTATGATTATAGTTTGCAGTGGAAAACTGACTATGAAATGTAAATATTTTACTAAATACGTGAAACTGATGTACTAGGTCAAAAACGGTTACTCATAATAATAATAATAAATTTACTTTTAAGAAAATATTGAAATAATATATTTAAACTTGTTTCAGATGCCATTTAATATAGTTGTTTTGGAGAAATAATGAGAAAAGGTTTAGGAAAGATAATGGTAAATGTCTTGGGTTGCAACATTTTTCTCATATTTTTTTCCTCAATATTAAAATGGATATAAATTTCAAGTGAAATCACTGAGGAACGCAAATCTTTCAGTGAACCAAATATGCATTTAAACAAACACCACTGTACTATAGCTACTCCATTTGTTAGAGAGAAATTATAACATTTGGGTACTCATGTATTTATTCCCAATACAATTACTATGATCTAACAGATAACAGGAAGAATATTTCTGTAGAGAGATTACATCTGTTGCATCAACAAACAAGCTAGAATGCCATAAAAAAAAGAACCAATTCACATATTCTATTGCAGTAATACAACTGTTTTCAACTATTTCCCTGAATTTTCTCTCTTCTGCAAATAGCCACAAAGAGAATTTCCTTCTAAGAATCAGAAGGTTAAATATCTATGTCATCATTTACAGGAAACTGAATATCTTATTTTTAAAAGGAAGACAATTTCCATTAAAAAGTTAAAAGAACCTACTCCTTGTATCTTAGAAAGAATAAGCAGAATAAAAAAGATACATAGACAAATATAATCAGAATTATATTCTCTGAAAATTTTGGAATAGTCCCATGTTTTCTACTGTTATACAAATAAGTGGGTGTACTTTATTGGTTATGTATCTTGTACTTTACCACAGTATGAAATAATATTTTGTAATATATTACAGCATGTGAAATCTAAAAATATTGAAAAGCAGGTACTTGATTTGATTTTGCCACACTAAGCATGATTTTGAAGAAGTGAACTTATTGTTATTTTTGTAATTGGCATCAGGTATTTGAAAACAGATGACTGCTCATCTCTTTGGCAATATTTACCTAAAATGAAAAGAAAAATTTGAAGAGTAAGAAAGATGTACAGTCTATAGTCCTTTTTATTATTATACTCCTAAAGTTTTCATTGTAAAAGAGATTTTTGAGTTGTTTCTACTCTAGTATATGGTATTTAGGTGCATTGGAGGGCAAGGGGGTTTTAATATAAAAAAAAAATTTGAACAAAACAAGCAACAGAAATTCCTACTAAAATTGAGGTCACCTTCACAGTAGCACACTTAAAGAAGATTTACCTCTATTAAGGGTCAATATTTACAGTGAGGATTTCAGTGTAATTTGTTTGTTTGGTTGGTTGGGGTTTTTTTTTATCATTCTAAAATTCACACTAAGAATCTGGAACACCTGGAAAAAAGATAAGACAAGACAGGGGACATGAACATACATTGTTCATTCTTTCAGAACATACATTGGTCACAAAGAACAGAAAGAAGAATCAGATCAAGAGCACAAAAGGAAGAAAGTAGCAGGATGTTGTAACTGCTGTTTTTTTAGAACTATGCTCAATGAGCATTCTCAAACTTACAAACTTCAGTTAATTAACCTATCAAAACAGAACTGGCAGTCTATACATTGGTGTTCCTGAAGTCACATTTCAGCTGAGTTCCTTAACACAAGTATTATATTAATGACTTCATATCCAAAACATTCCCCCCTGAGAGACTGCTGAACTGAAATTTAGTAAAGAATAGAAGGCAGATATTCATAGTCATGCAGTAGTGGCAATTCAACTGCATTCACTTGATTTCTTTTAAAGGAAGTACAGTTCAATATAAAAGGCACAATTGTATTTCAAACATTTTTTTAACCATGCTGATTTTCTTCCCATGTTTGCTTTCTACTTCAGTAGTAAAGAACAGCAGTTGTGCAGTATTTCCTGTTTCTCAACTACTAAAACTGAAACAGAAAAAAAAAAACTTATAGAAGACACAGTTCACGTACATTACAAATTATTTAGTCTGGCTGCTCTTACACATATGAATAGAAAACAGAAAGAGGAAGAAAAATTATTCTGGTGTTATTTGCAGCAATTAAGTTCTTCATAACTAAAATGTAACTGAATAGAAAATATTTCACTTTGAATGAAGTCAGCCAAGATTATGTAGATGCAAGTGGGAAAATATTCAAAAGCATTTAGCTTGCAAAGTAACTTCTACTTTTAAATATAAACACACACATATGTGTGTAATTTCATATGCTTTTGGAAAGGCATTTCAGTAAACCTTTTAAATTGTCTAAGCTAGACAATTAAATGTTTAATTACAAAATTATTTTTTTAAAATTGCACAATTAACTAAAACTAAATTAGATAATTTAATTATTTTTAGTTAAAAGCAGAAACTTGTACAGTAGAAGTGAGTCTTCTCACCTCAGTGTTTTGAAACAACACTGCTCAGTGTTTTGAAAGCAAAAAGCAAACTTACATGAAAAACAACTACCCCATTCTTCAAGAATCCAAGACACACAATCAGCATGTTCGTTTGTAACCTGCCTTAGAAAACAAGCCCTATGACTTGACAATAATTTATTTAAAAGGCAGTTTTATTTTACCATTCTAATATGACAAGACATCCTCATTAAGACACTGCATGTTGTAGAATTAGATTTATAATAGTGTTGCAAAAATATGGTTTTAAAGATACATTAATAACAATTTTTCCTTTAGTATTACATTGCATTGTAGTCTTCTGTATTGAATTAGAAATACTAGTGATTATATATTTTTAAGCCTTACATTGTATATTGATGATCTGGAGGAAAGCAAACACTGACATTCTTATTCTCCTCCACAATAATACATTCTAAATACTGGCAAATGAGACATTCAGTTGAAGACAAACTAAAACAAAAGTTGCTTTTTTGTTCTACTACAACATGCCAATCTTACAACAGTCACTTTCCACAGTAAGAAGGGCTTGTATTTCAGCTTGAAAATTATTCCAATAACAAAATCAAAAAATAATGTGCATCTATAAAGTACATATATGCTTACACATGACTGAACTTTACATTATTTCTTACCTCTTTTAATTGTTAGACCACAAAGCCTTCATCTGCTTTGAGACCAAACATGATTGTACTCCATAACATATTTCAGAGAGAGAAAGTGCACGCAAGCATGCACAATGCAGAATGAAGTCAGAGAATAAACCAAAAATGTGACTAAGGCATATGTAACCACAAAGTAAAGAGAGATGCTGCCCAGCCCCAAATCCAAGTTGAGATACAGATTGCTAGGGTGGCAACAGTAAGAACTTTAAAGCCTCATAAGGAGATCCTTGTCTAGGTCAGGACTTGGTGACATTGTCCTCTGCTGCTCCAACAACATTTTTTTTTTTCTTTTTAAAACAAAAAAACAAAACAAAATAAAGAGGCTAAATGGCTCTCAAATAGTGGCTGCTTGGCAAGCTATATCCCAAGTAAGTACTGCACCCGTATGAAATTCACAACTAATATTAAAATGAAAACAAGATCTGTAAAAAGGTCATAAATCAGCACTAGAACTCCAGTAAACTTAGTAGCATAAGCACTACAAAGACTACAGGGAAATTAACAGGCTTTCAGAAGAACAAACACATTATGGTCATATAAAAACACTGCTGTTTTGACATGAGGATGCAGAAACTGTTTTTTAGGTTTGGGGTTTTATTTGTAGGGGCTTTTTTTGTTCATTCTTTGTGTTTTGTTTTTCTAGAGACAGCTAGTGGCTACTTATATACTATTAAACAGATCAGAAACTGTCTACAACTCACAGGAAAATAAACGTAGGAAGTCACCCTGTTCAGGAGATGTTGGGAAGAGGGTGAGGAGATTAGAGGAAGACTATTAGATCACGACATTTGTTTAAAGATTTAAAGATATATGTCACTCAGATACCTGAAAGTTATTTAGTTTCAATTGCTGGTGACTGACATTGAGCTTCCTTAATGCTAGAGAAGTTTAATGAATTTTGAAAAAATTATTTGAACAAAAGCTGAATGTATGGAATTCATCAAAAGCAGATTACTGTTTAGAGAACTTCAACTATCTCAAGTTTAACACTAGTATAAATAAAAACTTTCAACACAGGAGATAATGATAATATACCTGGAAAATGGTAGAAACTCGATGAGCTAAAATACATTTTATTACACTCCAGAAATTTCATTACTAAGAAAGCATACTACCACCAGAAAGCATGCAAAATACATTTATTACTCATGCTTGTACATTTCTAAACAGGTAAGAAACCATTATTTTAGTTAATCTAAAAAGATTTTATATAAAATTCTATTTTGATTTGTTATTGCAATATTTTTGTTTTGATATATCAGTAAAACATACTGATTTTTTATATCTGAAAAAGGTAATAGACAAAATTGTTATAAAAACACATTGGTTTTCACCGAATAGTAAGTTAGTGTATTTCTCAACATACCTTACTCCATTCAAAGTGACCACTGGACTTTTTCCAACATGTTAAAATAAGCAAAGTTCACATAAGAAAAATATTTCCAAAACACTTTAAAATTATCCCACTGCACAAGGAAAAGTCAAATATGGTAAATTACTGCAAAAAACATTAAGATATTAGAACTAAAACCATATGAGCACTGTTAATCTAAAATAAAGAGAAGCATGCTGCTGTTTTACCAAAACTGAAACTGTGGTGGTTTCAGCTTTTAATGGTTGCACATTACTTAACACAGGATACCTTTGTCTTTGTGTATTTTTATTTACAACTTTACTGCATATATATCGCAATACAACAGAAGATTTAGAGAATTCTTGCTCTTCTATTATTTTCTATTAGCCACAAGAACTAAAAAGAATCTGTCAACCTCTGCCCACTAAAAACAAGTTCAATATTCTATAACATTGTGAATTTGGAGTATAACTAGTAGGTAAGAACTGATCTTATTGCAGTTCAAGCTGAAATAGTTCATATTGCTAATGCTTTGAAGACTTCATTACTTTATGTTACTAAATGTTATCTAAAATACTTTGAACTGAAAAGCAGCTGTATCTTCTTAATTGGCTTATCTGGTATTGAGATAACTTTCCATTTACCACAATTTGGTACCCATGTACAACCTCCAACTGCCTGTTATTAATTTGGACAGCCAAGGGATAGTTCAAGTACCAAATAACCATTTAGTTATTTCAGACTGAACACTCACATGGCCTAGAAGATGTCACTTCTAACTAGATTCAAGGACATTGTCAAAGCAGAATGGGAAAAATTAGAATACCTTTAACCATTAATAATACTTAATTGTCAAGAAAAGCATGGAGTTCTTTATGTCTCAAGGCTACAAAGTGTGAGTAATTGCAAAGAATGAATCATAGATGGGCTGCTATGTGTAACAGCCAATGATTATATGCAAGATAATTATGATCTTGTTACAGAGGCTATTAAAGGAAACTAGAGTTGATAATTAAACACTGTATTACAACCCTCTGAAGGACAACCTTGTCATTACTAGTTAATTCAGGAAATAAAAACATAGCATTTTGAATGAGTTTTAATTTGTAAGCAACAAAAACTTATTTTCATTTTGAAAGCAAAATTTTAAAGATCTCAGAAAAATGAAACTATAAACCAGATTTCTTCAACATAGAACTAATTTATGAGGCAAGAATAATATTAAATCTTAACTGTGCAAGATTTTGAAGGCACAGGTATCGTATTTGTAGACATACTTCTGACGCAAAGAAGTCATAGAGTCACGACAATGTTATTCAAGTGCTAGAGAAACACCATCAAAACCTGTATTTTGTTTAACATTAGTTCTGTTTTATCGAACTTGGAATCATGTCTGAAACCCTTCTTCAATGAGGTATGCAATATGTAACATATAAACAGTTATAAATATGAACACATATTACAAATGAGCTTTAATCAAGCCTACTCATAGTTCAATAGGATAACAATATTCATATGAAATGAGGTTGGAAATAATTCTTCAGATTGTTCTAAAGATACTCAGAAGCTAATTACACTGTGAAAATTTGTCTAGATATTGTATTACCTGGCCATCCAGTGCTCCCTCACACCTAATGTTTCACATTGTGAAATATAAACACAGTTGTTTTTCAAAAAAACCAAAACAGAATCATTATCTCAAGATAATGAAGCTTAATTAGAGAAAACCCTTTCTCTGCTATTAAAGTTACCAGTTTTAACGAATTAAATGTAAACATGGTGCAAGGTGACACACCTATGGACAACCTAGTTAGCAGGACAAGAACATTTACACTCAGGAAAAGTTAAGAGTAAATATAAAATTCTCAACGCTCCTGGCTTTCACCTTCTAAGGTCATGCCACACACTAATCCATAGTATTTCACACAGTTAAAACCATCATATTTGTTACTGCCATTTACTAAATCTTAATAACCAACAGATTATTTATTATGAAATGCAGAAGTCTATCTTTTCATGAATGCAAGCAACTATAAGCATGTTACCCTGATGATAACTCTCTACACCAACTTTATACCATATAAAGAGTCAAATTCAACATCACTGGCCTAGCATCAATCCCTTTGAAACGGTTTTAAGCTACTTATCTCTTTAGTAATATTTTTTTCCCCACAAGTGTCAAGTAGCTGATCAAGTGTAGCAGACAAAATGGAGCCTCATCAAAAAAAAAAACCCACACATAATTCACGCTTGCTAACTACACATCACAGACTCAAAACTAAAATAAAACAGACTTGACATACAATGACCATTTTTGTATAGTCATATTTGGATGGAAACAAGTTCAGAAAAACTTAGTTTTGTGGGCTTTTTTCCTTCCTGGAGTTAAGTAAAAGGCACACAATAACTCAACAGGGCTGTAAGGTTTGTCACCACTTAAGATAACAATAAACAAAAAGCAAACATTAAGAGTCACAAAATTGTAGTGCTTAAAAAACAAAGATAGTTCATTTTATAACAATGATCCTATATTACTTCTCTAGTAACTTCTGAAAAAGAATTTCTTCAGACTATTTAATGAATAGCCTCAATTGGTAATTCCAGTCTTACTTTTATGTAGGATTAGATGACTGCAGCAAGATCCAAGACAATCGTAGTTACCTACAACTACTGGGTAGAGAGTAAAAGTATTCTAGTTTGTACATGACAATTCAGAGGGAATTGATCAAGGGCAAGTCTGATAGTTTATCCTAGATTTATCCTAGATATCCTAGATAAAATTTTAAAATTAACTCTCAGATATACTGTCCCTGTTTTGTTTATCTGACTACCACTTCCATGTTATATTGCCGTGATTAAGACAAGATTATTGCAACCCACATCTTAATTTCTGTAAATACCAGAGCAGACATTGAGGTAGTTTAGCTCAAAATGTGTGATGATTCAAGCACCTAAAACCAAGTATTTTCCCTAGAAGGCCAAATATGGAAAGGTAAGACAGAATGATCTACCTAGATAAAAAAGCTAACATTCAAATTATCAGGTAACTTTCCACAAAATGAGAAATAAGGTGTTTACTACTTCAGCTTTTAGTCTTAAAAAGTATTTTAACATGGCTATACTGCACTAGTTAATAACAGAGCTTTCAAACAGAGATCTGTTAGCATACTGCTATCAAGTCTAAATAAGTTCTCAGCAATTATCACTGGCCAAGGCAAAGTGAAGTATAATTTCAACATACCAAAGACTTAATTGATCAAAGTAGGATAAGTCAGCCAGAGAAGGCAGGACACTTTCAGACCTCTGTCACCAAACCAGAGTACCAAATTAGTATAAAGCTATTCAGTATTTCCAGTGAAACATATGGAAATTTTCTCACAATAATTTAATTTAATTCTCAAGTATAATTAATGAAAATTGGATCCATTACTCAGAAATCATATGCAGAATATTTTGGTGCTGTAAGTTTTTCTCAATTATACTTACAGAAATGTAAAAATTATGCTGCACTCGGATCAGAAGTTAAACTTTTGAATTTCCTGAATTAATCTCTGTAGACTCTTTCACCATTGATGTACTGATCTCCTCTCTTGTTGCTTATCACATGACCATGATTTTTAACAACCACCATAAAGAGAAAAGAAATACATGTAATTATCAAACTATCAATAGTTACACAGGCAAAAGTCTTCTTCACATTATACTATAGAACCGATAGAAAACACACACCGTAGTGATCGTACAGTGAGGATTTTAAAGTGGGGACTCCTAGCAAAAACTAAGCCATACAGTATCATAAGGTAATGAATACTGTCTTGTCTTCAAAAACAGAGGCCCTCTAAGTTTTCTTTTATGATGCCCGGGTAGCCTTAACATCAACACAGAGTTTACTTAAAATTTCTACATATGAATTTCTGAAATGGCAATGACCAATTACAGGCATTTTTTTTTTGACCTCTTGTAAACTTTAGTTCAATTTCAAAACTTCAGGTCTTGCTTAGCAACTCTGCAGGTGAAGTACGGACATTAAAAACTTCAATCTCACGTTTGCTTCTAGAATTTGGCAAGTTCTTAAGCAATGTTAAAGAATCTGTACATAAAATATAGATTGGTTCAGGAGAGCCAGACAAGCGGCAGTCTGTGAGGAAGGAACAGAAAAGAAGGCTACTCTACAAAATCATCGGTACTATACCTTTCTCTTCCTTCAGAGATATTTCAAAATTATATTACATAGGTCTACAGCTGTTCTCCATCCTCTGTAGTAGTTCTACTGTTACTGTGTGACCTTGGCTATAGGAAGATTTAATCACTCCCTTTATGCTGTGATTTTCTACTTTTTCCATCAATCATCTAATAAAACAGCATCAGCTATTGCATGCAATCAGCAATAGATTAAGAATACAATATTAATATTACCAGAAAGACTTTTGTATTTAATTCTCTGCCTATAAAGGAAACAAATGGTTTTCCTATTTTAAGCAGCATAACAGCTTCTGAAAGTCTCCAATGGGACTCTCTTAATAGCAAGCTTCTTCAAACTGCTGTGCACCTGTAGCCCATTCAGTTCATAAATAAGCATAAAGCATCTACACTTGAGGATTAGAAATTTTAGCCTTATTTTTGAAGTGATCTGGAACTACACATACAATAAAAGCACTTTGCCATCATTTAACTGCTGGACTGGATTGGATACAGGTTATTCTGCAGAACTAATACTGTTCAGACTATAGTTTTGATACTCGCTTTCATCTAAAACCTTACTTTTTATTGTATGGTTTGTCCCTCATCATCTTGTTATTGTAAGCTAATTTTCAGAATGGAAACTGATGCTAGAACTGTGTCCTCATAGTCAAGTAAAATTATCTATTATCATGAAAACATTAACCAATAACATGCTGGTTTTTACTGAAGACTATTTTTAGAAATATATCTATAGAGTATTACAAGTCAGCTAATGGATATCAAAATTATACATGAAGAATACACACAGACTCATGCTTTTGTAAATAAGTACATACTAAATATGCATATTTTAAATAAGAACATAAAGCAAATATAAAAAAAATACAGTCTGAGGATTTAAAGATTCATAATCTCTTTCTATGTGTGTGTATCACTTAAAAACTGGAAAATTAATTAAAACTAAGATTCTACTTTTACACTGGACTTTATCATTGCTAAATACATGACTGTATGTTATTGGTTTTAATTTTGAAAAGTTATTTAATTATTTCAGAAGAAAAATGAACATAATTTCATAAAATGAGCCATTACAACAGTAAAGATTTCTGTATCAAACAAAAGTTATGGACATATCTGCTTAATATAATAAATCTGACTAAATCAAAACTGTATCCCATCTTGTACATGCATCTGTGTGTGTATGAAAGAATGCATGACAGAGCGCATGCATCTGCATCTAACAGGGAAGCTCTAGGCAGGGGTGCTTACTGAAAAAAAAAAATCTGCAAGTCGTGTAAGGGTAAAGGAAAATTACTGAAAATGCAAAATACTATACACAGCATGCCATCACTTAAAACTACACACAAATATACAATAATGCCCCCTTGTGAAACCAAACCAAAAATATCAGCAAATGCATGATCGTTTCTCACTGACTTTGTATAAGCATTTTTTCCACACTGCTTATACAGAAAACATTTAATATTGGACCTAAACAGATGATTCTGACGACTCTACACATGGTCCAAAATCAAACTTAAAAACACAGACCAATACATAGGTCCAAGTTATCATTTGAATTTTCACATACAGTGGATTTCTTCTGACTTACTACTTATTTCTTGAAGTCATCAATAATATACCATGAAGATCCTCTATACTATATTGTTTCCATAGTATCAGGCTCTCAAATTAATATCCCACCTTCTGCTTTCATTAGGTCATGATTTTGAACATGGAGGAAGGGATAAGGAGTTGTGGCAGGGAGATACTACTGTTCTTACTCCTATTTATCCACACAAGCAGGTCATATTATCTTAAAACCCCAACATAAATTAGGTTATGTAGGTGTTTTGGTTTTGGTTTTGTGTTTTTTTTTTTTTTTTTTTTTTTTTTTTTAAATAATTTTAACTCAAATGCAACAAAATGACCAGTGTTGCCTGGTAAAATCCCAAACCATCAAAATTAAAGCAGTCATGGCTTCATTGATGTTGCAGTCCACACTCAGTGCAAGAGAACAATAATGCAGCACCATAAGCATAAGAATCTAGTTCCTACTGAAAGCACATGAAATGTTCTCATTAGTCAAACAAGAATGGGTCACAAATGCAGTTGTGCAAAATCAGAGTTAATCTTAATGAAAACAAAAATGTCAGGTAAAAAGTGTGAAAAATTTCATTGCATGCACCTTACAAAACAAGGTGAGCTAAATCAGTTACAAATGTTAAGATATTTTTAAATGGCACTTATCTAATAAAATTAACACCAAATACATAAAATACAAAATAACTTCAATATTTATTTACAATTTCAGGCTACTATTTGTACAGAAAAATACATTAATTTCCTTAAGTGAACAGTTCTTTTGAAAGGGGGGATGCGTTAGATAACTGATTTTTCAATCTCGAGTCTTTATGCTCCCCTGCTAGTATTCAAATATTAAAAATATTTGTGAAACTGATGCAAGTACAATAGCAAATGAAAACTCTCAGTGCCTGAAACTCTAGTCACTTTAGGTCCTTCTTAAAAGTGTCTTACAAATTATTCTCTGATCTTGGGATTTGATGAATAGTTTACGTAAATGAGCTAAAAATAAGTCAGTGTTAAAAGGTAGGGTTGCCAGTTCTTTCATGGTCCCAGAAAACGTAGAGGAAGTTGGCAGGATCAGCTCAGCTCCACTGTGCTCCTGAAAAATATAAAATACCAGTGTCCACTGGATCATTGGGTCCTTAGCACTCTAGTACTATTTATGAAAAAGATTTTGGTGATGACCATAATGGTGCTTTAAAATATGGAGTAAGACAGATTTGTCAGTAGATGTGATCTTTCCTTTTTAAGGTTTCATGCCCTAAATACACATTATTTATAAATGAAGGGTAAAAAGTGCTTTGCATAATGATAACTATATTAGGACCTCATCTTTGGGCATTATTACATAAATAGAAAAGAAATGTTAGGAAAAACTGAATTGAATTTAAATTAAAAATTTAAGTGAAAACTGTATACACCTGTTTTATTCCATTTTTATCTAACAAAATTACATCTTAAGTGTTAATCTCACATATGTACTAGCAATATCTAATTGAAACTAAGGTTGAGAGCCTCCTGAAGGATCATAAAAACTCTCCCCTCACAAGGCCATCAGTAGTGTAATTCCGTTGATGGCAGCAAATACAAGTTTAATAAAAATACAGAGCACTGGCATTTCACTATAAGTATCTAAATATGTTAACTAAATCAGGACTTCAGAACATCCATGGAAAACTCTCAGGGGAATCTGGAGATGACACCACCAGAAATCCTGCTGGATGGGCCTTCTTACAACCAGAATCATAGTTGAAACTGTATCAGCATTATAAGACAAAGATTTTGCCAAAAAACATTGTGTTGGAAAAAGGGCTCTACAATAAAAATACAGAATAAACCACAAATGAATCATTCTAAAGGGAAAAGTCCAAATACTTATTATTCTGTACCTGCTCAGCTACTGTTATCAAAGCAGTAGATTCAATAAATCTGTTACTTAACAGCAGTTTCCTAAGTCCACCAGTATTCCATTTACTCAAAACTGGCCACATTTTGTTGTGACCTAAAAAACGATTTACCTAAGCTTGAACAAATTTTTAAAGTAGTATTTAAAATCTATAAAAATAAATGCTTATATTTCTATGTAACTCAGTAGTTTCTACATAACACAGTGACTATTGAAAGCAAAAATATTAAAGGAAAGGAGTTAAATAAAATATGTATACATACCTCACTGCTCAAACATACACACATATAATGTATATCCTGTTAAGATACTCAACTCTGAAATACGAATCTAAAACCTGGACCACAGTGTTGCCCCTGATAAATAGTGCAAAGCAGGTATATGTACCAAGCAAAATTAAAATTAACTTTAAATATTGATATTGATCTTAGTATTTAAACTACCTCAATTTTTCTACCAGCACTAAAATAGTCATGTATAACTAATTTAAAATTCAAATTTAGTTTTAAATTAAGTTTTACTTTTGCAAGAAAATGTACTACACTTCAATTCTGTCTACCAAACAAGACAAATATGCTAATCCAACCTCTCTCATCACAGTACACCAACACAGATACTACAATGTCATGAATTTCTCAATATGCAAAATGACTTCTAAAGCTGGCATATTCTTTCTGCACTTTCTTTTTCAGTATCTGTCATGAGAATGCAATCAGGTAGATAACAGAAATGTTACTTAGAGGCTGCAAACCTAATTCACAATACACTGTGCAACTTCTTGTTTACCAACTGAAAACATCCTTTAGCAGAATAAAATATTACACTGCATATAATAGCTTCTTAAGTTTGTGAAAGTCTTTCAATTTTGAAAGCAAAAAGAATGTAACTTCCAACATCTAGGTCTTCAACATAACAGATAAGAAAAAGGACTAACCATAGACATAAAAGATCATTTTCCAATTTCATTCTACTGGGTACATAAAAAAATTGAGTTTGATTTTTCAACTTTCACATGCATCAAATTAGAAGAAACCTTCACCCCTGCTAGAGTAATAACTAACACATCAAAAGAGCTAGGGTTCTACCTTATAAAATAGTCATAGCAGAGTTTAATATTTTGAGTGGTGTTAAAGTAAGTACAAACAACCCTAAGAATGCTCTTCTGCAATAGTAACTTCTTGGGGACAAAAAAAACAAACAACAAAAAAAAAAAAAAAAACAAAACAAAAAAAAAAAAACACCAAAAAAAAAACCCAACAACATAACCAATGTTTCAACTGAGCACTGTTTTCAATTAAACATAGTGAAACAAACAACATGGAGACTAACTGTTGATTGCCAGAACTTACTCAGCCCACAGCCTTTCCTTTCAGGCATTGATAGAAAACTGGCTACAACCTGCATGAATTATCCTTCCAAAACATTTCTAGCTGTCAAAGAGCTCCAGTGCCTTTCTCATTCTGTGACCTGAGTATCATGGTCCTGGGCAACTGGCTCCAGTTGGCCCTGACTGAGCAGCAGTGCTGGACAGCATAATCTCCAGAGGTCTCTTCCAAACTCAGTTATTCTGTGATTCTATACATAGGGTTGTATGTCAAACTTTGTAACAAGTATTTAAATACAACAAAATAATACAAGTAAGGTTAATAGCAATTCTTACTACCTAAGTTGCCAAACTCAGTATCTCCATCTGATTGAATTTGATTTTGTTAGCACAAATATATATTTCTGTTTACAAGTAAGGCTAAGAAGTAGCAAGACTCTTATTCAAAAGACACATAAATGAAAGACCCCACCAGGAGAAGGCAACTGAAACAGATTTGAGCGTACCCACAGAAACTTAACACCTTTATTTCTCAACTTTGCATCTCCATCTGAAATTAGCTTGGGGGGGGGGAGGTCTAAAAAGCAGTATAGAATATTTACTTAGGAGTACATAGAATTTAAACTAAAATAGGAAGAAGGCAACAAACTGGTGAAGTAAACATGAAAAGTGTTAAATATATAAAACAAATATAAACCGGAATGTATTATTTAACCTAAAACACTGTCCTTAATTTACCGTCTATTATAGTGAAAGAACAACTTCTAAATATTGGCTCAGACAAAATACTGTCTTCATCTCTGCAAATTCAGAGTTTTTTTAAAAACTGAAACTGAAGTGAGATGGACCTCTCTCACACATCTTTACATGGTGTAAGAGAGGGAAAAAGGTATCTCAAAATGGCCAAGGAATCTAGAAACTTTACTTTAAAAAGGAAGGTTATGCAATTCATTCCAATAGCAATCCAGAATTAAATTCTCCCATGACTTTGACAAAGAAATAGAAGCATTTCTCATGAAATGAGTTTCATTCTATAGTGGCCAAAACAATTCTTTAATTCTAGAGATTACAGAAAGTGCTATCTCTTCATATTTTTTCCTCCGTTATTCAAGCCTGTGTTTGCATACATAAATTTTCATTTACTTGGAAATCACACATATTGTGATATATATCACATTGTTCTAAGATAAACAACTGCATTACCTAGGCAGTACTCCTTGTGAGCTCTACTGCTAGTGTTGTCTGAGTACTAAACTTCTAAATAGCCTTTCATAATCGCTCATATCATTCTTTAAAATGTAGATCTTGGACTTATTTCCAAATCTATACTCTGAGTTTTCTTTGAGAAAACTTTTTTTTTAGCATATCTAATCACTGGATTTGAGCCACTCTCAACACCTTAAAGATATAAAGATCAAGTGAGAGATGGTGTAGACTTGATGATGAATTTAAAATCATCTATCAACACTGATTTATATTATGTCTTTTTCTTAAAAGTTATAGTCAATGTATGAAAAATATATTAAAATAATTTATAGATAAAAAGAATGACAAGCACCTAGGACAACTGTAAATTCCTTCTGTTCATTTTAAGCACTTCTGCTGCTGATAACGCTCATTTTTAAATAAAATTAAATTCATAATGTGTTCTACTGCTGATAAGGCTTACAGCTTTGTAAAATACAGTTATTTTGGTTATTTCTTACTCCAGATAAACAATCAGAATATTTGCATTTCTTAAAAACACAAGCACTTAAAGACTTTAACTTAACATCTAACATATCTTTTGAGAATGTTTTGGGTTTTTATCCTGAAAATATAGTATGCATACATGCCACAATGACAGAACAATAAATATAAGGGTATACATTCAAAAATAATGAAAAAAAAGTCTGCATATGTTAATAACAGTGCTTCAGAAGATATATCAGGACAGAAAAATTAAAAACATTAGGAGGAAATGTTTGAATTTTTCTGCTGAATTCCAGCTTTGACCACTGATTACCAATTACCTCTGAATATCTCAGCTTCCCTATATTCAGTTCTCCCCAGGATTTATCACCACATTTTAATCATTTATTGAGTCCCTCAAAAGTACATCTCCTAGCTGATTAACGTCAACATTTTCTATTCTTATATGTAAATAAGCTAGTTCATCATCATGTGTATAGTAATGCATCTATCAGAAGTGGCTTGTTAGAAAAGGAAAGAAAGCCAAAGACTTCTCTAGAAAGTAACAACGTATTGAAACACTGGAATTTTAATACGGATTGTTTTTTAGAAGATTTTTTTTTTTTTAATTTAAACAAGTATTGGCAACCAAATGATGAGAAATATTGTGACACTGCAACAACCTTACAACAGCACCTAACTCAACAGAACACACACATACACACGAAAAAGAAAAAAAATCGAAGTTGTATTAGCACAAAAATATATAGTCTCAATAAAACATATGTCAAGCAGAATATACATACAGACGTCACAAAAGTATTTTTTTTTTTTTAATCGGTCTTTTTTTTTTTTTTAGGAAGCAGAACAGTGATGAGAAACTTATCAATACAGTCTTTGTATTACAGAACACCACTACTTGCAATGTATTTTTTAATTGCCTGTATCTAAGACCCAAAGATACTATGACTGCAAATGAATAGTCAGTCACACACAGGAGAAACTGTATTGAAGACTAAGAAAGAATAAAAAGATTTTAGCACTACAAAAAGGCCACACCGGAACAGCACAGAACACTTCTTACTGGTTGCAATCACAAGGTCGAAATGATTTCAGCTATCTGTTGTAGAACTTCTTTATGATAAAATACTTACATACATAAAACATATATGTCATGTCCATATCCGGTATTTGATAGGTACAGTAGTATGCCTTGTTTGAAAGTCTGACAGTTAAGAAAGAATAGGTAAAAGACTGCATCCAATTATGACTGCTCCTCTGAAATTGTCTGAGGCTTTTGGTAAGATAGCCATAACTACAGGTGGGATATAGAGCACCATACTGTCCCACGTGACAAAACAGACTGACTTCCTACAAAACAAGCATGGTACTATTTCTTTCACAGGGCACGCAACATCACAGATAGAAAGGATGTATGGGGAATAGGGAACACAAGGAAGTTTGTCATTGTCCACACAGGACACTTCATATTTATCACATAAAGTGTTTCTCAAGACCCCTGTAACTGTTTATAACATTTAAAGATCTTTAACTTTTACATACTTTCAAAAATAAAGCCATGATGATGAAGCATTTCTCTGCCAAGCCTCCCTTTGCTTTAATATCCCCCAAAGAGTTAAATTAAATGCACAGATCATCATGAAGCATCTAGAGTTTCAACATAAATGTTTCAGATGGTCTCAGATATGATCTCAAGGTATGAGGAACAGCAATGAAAAAAGGGTGTTTGTAAAAATAATAATTAAAAAAAATATTACATTTAACATAAACTTGCTTTAAATTAAGGATCTTGAGAATTTGTGTTACTCTGCACAAACTTACCAAGACTTGCGCTTCAAGTCCATCTTATCCAAACTGAGTATCAGACTATACAGATTCTGCTGAAGCCTTCAAATAGCAAAACCTAAACCATATACTTTAAAACTTGATTTCAAAAAACCCCTAAAACAATCAAACAAAAAACCCAAACAACACACAACAATCCAACTAAACCTTCAAACCATCAAATTGCTTCTTTGAAAAAGGGAGGCCTTACGCTAAATAATTACCTAACAAAGTGTCAAGAGCTTCTCCACTTAACAGCTGTTTCTGTGGAACAGACTTCGGGTTATACTAACCAGCCAAAGCAACTGAGGGTGGGAGATGAGAGTTAATGATGAGGTAAACAAAAACATTACATGCCTCCCAGAAGTTTTTTATATCTTAGAAGTACTCCAAACCCTCTGTTCTCTTGATACACAAACGCAGAAAAGGGGGCAGAGGGAAGCCAATGGGCTATGTGTCTTCATCTGTAACTGAAAAAACTAAGAATGCTTTTTTATCATACTAGAAAATTATACAGTGGTGAACACCACAAACATTTTGCAAGAAACCCCAAACCACTTCCAGCATAAATGCAAATAACATTGTTTTAGTATAATTCCTTAAATATTCATTATAATTTAGGGTTCATTGAGTTTAAAATCAAATTACCGAGTAACAGATATTAGTTTTCTCCTGCATTAATGGCAAGGCAAGGAGGGAGGCCAATCTACATAAGATGAGAAGGACATCTTAGATTTTTAATCGCAATACCTAAAGGAGATAAAATTCATAGTTTTAAACATAGGAAGACAAATACATACAGTCTAAATTAAAATGAGAAAAGTTACTGGTGACAACTTTGAGTAAACTTTCAATACTTCAAAACACCTTTTGATTAAGCTTAGTCTATTAACAGGTGTATAGAAGGCTCTTCTGATAAGCAATGTTAAATCACGAACATTAAAGAACTTGCAAAAATTGAATGAGAATTCTGTCTTTTGGTCACCTACAAATTAACTGTTTTCCCATACTAGTTCATTCTGGAAAGTATAACCTAAGAGAAAGCAAACAAGAAAAGTATTTGCCATCACTGACAGTTTAACCTGTAAATCAAACATGTTAACAGTTAAAATCCAGCACACAGGCTATGTAAGAAATAAATCTAGCTGTGTAACTAGCTACACTTTCAACACATACAGAAGGCATTTCCAGTTGCTAGGATATTATGTAGTATATTAAGTTACATGTAAACATCCTCACAGAGTTGGTATACAGAGCTTGTCATAACATTCAAGAACAGTAAAAGCTTTATACATACTACTGTGATCAGAAAATAATTCTATGTAACCATTTTATTTATTCAATATTCACTTTTAGAACCTCCAAGAGGAATAAAAAAACATAATAAAACCAGTTATAAGTGTTTAAGAGAAACCATCAAAGAGCTTCCTATTTAGACAGTGATTCTCCTCTCACTTCCCTTGTTACTGTGTCCCTTGTCTGCCTCTGACTGAAGATGTAACATATACAAATCTGTCACCACAATTAAATCAGAAATTGATCGCTTGACTTGCCACTGAAGATCAGTACAGATTTCCTTCAATCCTCCTTACCCATTTATGAAACTACTTACAGTGTTTCACTGTAATATCTAGTTCCCTACTTAGTTAAAATATTTTTAGACTCCTTGTACACAAAACCTAAACCTTACAACTTTATTTCTTCGTTTATTAGTTAATTTTTAGGAGTTTAGAATTATGAGATTAAGTCTTATTTCACTACTCTCTCAATTTAAAAGAACCCCAAAATTTTGCTCTAATTACATACATCAAAACTCGGATTATGTGTTTCTCTATGATCTGTGCTAGAAACAGTATGAAGCCTCTGAAAATTCATATCAAACAGAAGTAGTCAAATCCTCAGATTATTCAGATATTCAGCCTCAATCCATTTATCTTGTTTAAACTCTCCAAATTAAAGTACCAAATCTAGAGAAACTGGAGGTATCCAGTAATTCACTTGAGCTCTTAAATCAACCATCTATCCAGACTTATCTTAGCTTCAGTTAAGGGTTGGACCAAATGCTCACTATAATTAGTCCCTTTTCTAGATTCCATGGAACAAATTCCCTCAAAGAAAGGCCAAATGGGTAATGACCAACTCAGTCACGTTTCCCAGTGCATATAATCAAGTAACTAAAACTCCAGAATGTTTTGAGTTGTATGTTTTACACAAAGCTGTATTACTCATTTGCAAGTATACTTGCAAGTATAAAGTTCTAGAAGCATGATAGTGCAAGTCATCATCTGCTTAAATCCAGGTAATTAAGAGATGAGAATACTTTCTAGTAATTGACAGACACCACTTGACCCTTCTGATACAAGCGTCTAGCCAATTGCTACAACACTAAAGCTGAAATATTACTATTTTCTAAGCCATTAATCAGCATCTATATGACCTCTCAGTTTGATAGTTGTATTTATCCTTACCAATATATAAAAGCAGCAGCATAAAGGAAGTGCTATGTTAGAGTACAGTTGGCCACAAGCTGAATTTACATTTCAATATTTTACTTTTAGCTGGCTTGACACTACAGAGGAGTAAAAATCTGAAATACAAAACTCTGCAAAAACACATCAAACTTCTTCATGAATCCTTATTGTTCAGTATGAATACAATGTCCCAAACCAGCTAAAATCCAGTAATTACATTGACTAAAAAGGCAGTTTTCTTGAACCATAAGAAAAGACAGAACACACGTCTGTCACAGAGCGACAACAAATCCATGCAGGCTGCATTAAGAACACACCACCTGAACTATTTATAGGCTAAGCAACTTACCTGTATGATGTAATGACAGAGTGTAATGAGCAGTTAGAATCTGAATAAAAAGCTGTTTTTCAAGGGAGAGGGAGGCAAAGAAATAACAACTTACCTGAAAAGTGAAAAGTATACAAATGCAGATTCAAAGGAAATAGCCTTCATGCAGGTCTGGCAAAAAAAAAAAAAAAAAAAAAAAAAAAAAAAAAAAAAAACCAACCCACAACCCAAACCCCAACAGACACTTAGCTGCTTTTATACATCCACCTTTACAAATGATTTCTTATTGAATATCATGCAGTAATTTCAGCTGCAAACTCAAATACTTTGGACTAGGAAACTCAAATGCCATCAGCAGGCAGAGTTGTTTTTAAAGTGTGTATTTTAAAGCATAAACAGCTGTAACTTAGAAAAATGTCATTTAGTGTGACTGTGGCCACTGAACAGTCGGATTCCTGTATGAACACCTAGGATTCTTATTATCAACTGCATTACCTGGTATGAAGTCATTAGAACATGGGTGTTTTCTCTCTCTGTTTATTATTATGAACTCTTATAATATGTCACTAATATGTAGACTAATATCAGTAACAATATTTTTTGTTGATATTAATATGTAACACTTCTGCTGACAGCCACTTAAATATCTCTACATTTGAGCCAAGTATCTGTCCTAATTACATTAATACAACTACATTGCATTCATACATTAAAAACTAGCTTTTGCTACATCTTCACATGTATTCATGAAAAAGAATATTCAAAGGTATAAAACAACACCTTTTTCATTTCATTACAGAAAAAAAATTGTAATCTTTACATTAAAGATATGTATCTTTCTTTAACTTCTTGTTTTTCACAATACATTGTGATCTAATGAGAAATGGTATCTTTTTTGTAGTAGATCTTTACACGAACATCAAGATAAATTGTCTGTTTAATTAACACTCCAACACTAAGGTTCATTCATACAAGTTTATGAATCACACAATACTTCATTTGTTCTGTACTTTTACATAATACTTTGCAAATATACTGCATTATCACCTAACTTAAAAATATTAGCACATTTAATCAGAATCAATACTATACAAAATACCGTAGCTTTTCACCTTTACTTACTCATTTACAATGGATTGTTGCTTAACACATAACGAACAGTCATAAAAATTATAAAGAAATAAAAATTCAAAGAAATCCAAAACAGAACTTAATAAAAAAAAAAGGTCTTGTGTGATGTTTTACTGCAAAGAGGGTTTCCACTAAGGAAATTAAAAGATGCCAATGTCTCAGGAAAAGACATTGCATCAAATCTTGCCACTTTTGGTTCAAATAGATAGAAGCTACAGACATAAGGAGACAAAAGACAAGGTAATTCTTAGAACTAGCTTGAGCACCTTTTATTAGTAGGAGAATATCTAGTACAAGTTTTAATGTAATAAAGGAAAAAAAACACTACTGTTTTTCCCTACATGTATATCAGCCATGTGTCAAGAAAAATCATACAGTATTTGTCTTTTCTAACTCCTATTTTTCAGTGAAATAAACAACTATCAAGTAAATTTCAATCTTCTTTGTCCGCAGAATCAGTTATACATCAGTAAAGCATAAAAGACCCTTATGTTACTTGTATTCTACCTCTTGAAAATGTGGTCATACTTATGACATGGTAGTGGCAAAAAGACCTGTTTCCACAGAACAGCTGTGATTTCAGGTATTTAAATCTATGAAGATGGCTAGACAGGATCTTATACAATGTTAGAGCAGGGCTCTCGAATTTATTACCATCAGCATCAGCAGTAATAGGAACAGTTTGCAGGATATAAATGTTGCAGAAACCACTATTTTGCAGGGATATGCATATTATCACTTTTTTTTTTTTTTTTAATCTTCTAAAAATAAGAAACATATACTCTTAATTTTGTATAAAAAATAAACCAAAATTGCTTTCTTTGGATTTACATGCCATTTTCTGACCCGGTACTGCTCAGGAGTAAACTCACCAGCAAAGCACTAAGTGATCATTGCCTATTTTACAGGCCTGATAATAGACAGCGTTGCCTGATTTGTTGCAAAGTTGAAAAATATGCACAGAACAAGGAAGTAAATTGCTAAAGGGTTTCTCTTTAAAAACAGATTTATTCTTCCCACTGAGACAGAGCAAACAAGAAGGAAATTAAATGTGAGAGTTTGTGCAAGGGTAGGGAAGAAGAAGAGGGGCAAGAAAGGGGACAGTAAAGAAAGAAATAAGACACCCTGTTCTTTGTCTGATTTGACATCTGAAGACATGTTTTATGTAAATGTTTAGCATTCACCATTTAACCATGTTAATGAGAGGTATGGTTTGGAGATATTTTGTGTTACATAATACTAAGTCTTTTATAAATTATTTTGTAAATAACTCAAATATCACACTCAAAATTAACAGATACTTTTGATCTGATTCCCTCTGGGCCTCATTTCTCTATCTATTAAATGATAATATTAATGCTTCGACTCTACAGAGTGATGCAAATTGTGTACGTAGCTCAAATACTCCATAAGGACCACGAGGAAATTAGCAGTTCTGTTTTCAGAGTAAAAATAACATGAAGTAACATTAAGTAAATAATTCATGCAGCTGCTTGCTGGCTAATGATGAAACAGTATGTATTGAATAGGTGGGTCATCAGATAAGCAGCGATCATCCTTTATGTGAAGGTCCTGGATTCACGTATTTATACCAGTACACAATAATCCATACAATGAATTTGTCATGATGGACGTAAGTAGAGGGTAGTACAGCTATTCCCTAATTTCAAAGTTCTGGTTATGCAGCTTTCCTAGACATTTTATGTTTCTCTTTTTATCCTTGAGAAAAATACACATGTAATAATGGTAGGATTCTGTGCATAGGCAACTGTCTATCCAGCAGGCATAAATGTAGAAAGACAGGAATTAAGTTATGCAGTAAAGAACTTGTTGCTTTCAACAATGAACAATTCTTCTGCTAAGAAGGGAAAATTCGTTTCAACTACATTTCTATAAAATAACTTTGTTTTGCATTTTTAAATATGAAAAGAAATTGTCTCTTCCATAGTAAATTCTAAACCCATTCCTTTGCTTTTGAATGTATCTAGACCAGAGTGAGTATTCTGATAATATTCTCAAAAAATAGTAACTTTCATCATATTAACATACTTATCTGCCAATTAATGTTGAATGTTGTACTAACTCTTGTTAGGATAAGAAAAAAATTATTGCCATTAAAGTTAGGTAATTTGCATGGTATGTGGCAGATTTCATATATGATGATTTAAATACCCTAAAAGCAGAAGTTTTTTGCAGATGTTTTACTTGAGATTTAATTTTTTTATCATGTAAATTCATCACAGCATTTAGGTTTTGCTAACACATTCTGATTTTTCACAGAGATTATTTCACATACAATCCATTCAATCCTCCTGCTTGATCCTGCAGGAAAGACATCATGCTAAATTTAGGTTATTACAATCATTTCTATGGTAACAGATGGATGTGAAACACAGGATTATGACTTCACTGCACGACTGCAGAAAGAAGTCGGATGGTGAAGGAAGAAAGATCATATTCAAAATATCTGCAGCTGTAGCAGGGAAGCACACACAATCACTGAGAAATGGAACTGTCCTTTTTTTAAAAAATACATTATGGCTTTTTTCAAAATCTCTAAAGATAAATATTCCCCTAACAAATACCTTTTATCATTGACAATCTCCATAGGTTGTTTTTTTAATTCCTTTAAACGAGTATCTCTAGTCCGGCATAATTAAAATAAAAAAATGCTTCAAAATATAGGTTACGCACAAAATTATAAATAGATATGAACCTATTTAGAACCTCCAGAGGTTAAAAAATAAAGAAAAAAATACAAATATAAAATTCTAATAGAAATGCATTCCATATAAAAAGAAGGGCAAAAAGAGAGAGCATATTTCAGAAAATACAAACCAGGATAAAAGGGTTTTTTTAATTATTCTTGCTTTTTGTGGATTATATGTAGACAACAATTTCATGCTAGAAATGCACATCAAATTATATTTAACTAAGAGCTAGAAAAATCACTGGATTTTTTCAGCATATCAGGTTATCACTCTTTTCTTCGGAGTTTGATTTCATCTTAAGATCCAAACAAATCTAGATCAGAGAAACCAAAATATGGGTGCTTATTATGCTGTTATAAACAATATTAACTACACAAATTATTCCTCAAGCACAGAGACTAAAACCAGCCACCCATAGCATCTGCTTTAAATCTGTAGCCCTATACAAAATTCTTTACAAGATGGTGTCTGAAATGACTTCTATATTTAATCACAATCCTTAATGATTCAGCAATGAAAGGCTATTGTAAAAGGCAGAACTATATTTAACATTTCTGGGTTAGCTGGACACAGATTACCTAAATACAGAACAAATATGAGTAACCCTGTGACTAATAATGGTTCCTAATTTAAATATTGAATATTACTGTTATAACATACTCAAAGCAAGCACTTGGCTATAAAGGGTATGCTATTTTAAAATAGTAAATGCAGTAGACTTTAAATGGACTTTTGTTTCTATCTTGCAGGAACAAAGTATTTACAATTGAAAACAAATATCTTCATTTTACTTTCTCCAATTTAAATATGCTTGGATTTTCAGATTAAATCTAACCTATGAAAAAAAAAAAGTAACAAGACAATAGTAACTGTTTACAAAGAATTCCTGAAACATATCAGATATGCAAGGTAAATATACACAGCTATTATATTTTACTAAATAAGGATATACATGGAAGTCTTTAATCAGTATTAAAGATAATACCACTGGATGCTGAAGTTGAACATGGATCAAGAAACCTGTCTTGCTTTTGAGATGTTTATGTATTACTAAACTAACAATAAAAGTCAACATTGATGGCTTTGCTGATTAAGGAAGTTTTAAGGGTCTTTTCTCTCAACTGGCAAATCGTTGCCAATTTTCATAAAATGGGAGAATCTTTAAAAAAAAAAAAAAAAAAAAGACATCCTTGAAACCCAAAGCCTTCTGTGTGGCTGAAATGAGCAATCAGGTCAGAAGGGACCAGAAGGCACACACACCAGTCACATAAACCTCATTTACCCAAGGAAAGTGGGCTTAAAAAACAATAAAACCCAAAAAAGCTAAATAAGAGAAGGGGAATGTTTGACACAATTCTCCAAATTAGAAATTCAGGTCTTGGCTACCCCTGTATTCTCAGAAGATTCTGTGAAGGACTGCAACACTAATAAAATTATGACAGGAATGACTAAATAAAAACTGATATGGAAAACTTTTTTTTTTTCTTTTTAATTCAGACCACTGGACCATTTAAAACTTTGTTCTTTTTTTAATTTGCAATTAACCTAAATATATTTCAAATATTCCCTACCCCTCTGGGAAGAAAAGTTCTCTTTGTAAAAGATGTTACAGCATACACCTTTTATTTAAGAACTCTGAAAGAACATAAAACACATTTTTTCCCTTTGAAGAATTTACTGAAACCTTACATTAAAAAAAAAAAAGGCCATACATTGACATTTTCAACATTTTAAATGTTTTAAAAGATCAAAGTTATTAATAAGAAACATGTCACGTATTTTGGGAGTAGAACAGGAGGTAAGGAGGGAGAAGGTTGCTGCTTTCATATACAAACTTACACACCATTCCCCTCGCAACACTTCATTTTGCTCATTCTCAAAGCAAAACTACTACTTAAGTAGTGATAATCCTAGACAAATGGTTTGAAGCAAACAGCTGAAGTGAGGATACACGCTGCAGGTAGTAAACTAATGGGCTGACAAAATTACTCCTGTTTTCCTGGCCATAAAACTGGGTCATCCATCATGAAAATTGTGTTGTAACTCAGAACTGAAATAGGAACATTTGGCTAAGTGTTAGCATCTTTAGTATCTGCAATTGTACTTCTTCATTAAAAACACATTTAAAATCTAAAAACATCATCTGTTTTCATAAAGAGACTCCTAAGTACAATTAATCAACAATAGAATGCAATGACCATAATATACTACAGCAATGTCTACTCTATGTCAGTATTTCCAAGTCAAACCCAGTTAAATTTATATCAAATGCTTGCTTAGGAAGTTAAACTCTTCTGAATAAGTAATTCACAAAGGCACCAGCAAGTCAACATGTATGGTATTTGGTTTTAATGAATAAAGGGATGCAGGAGACAGCTCAGGTGAACTGGTCCTGCACTAACTTCTCTTTTGGGATGGCAAATGATCAGCCCTTATGGTACAGTAAAAGGCTTTACTTGCCTTACCTTACCCATGGGTTTGCCATTTTCTTATGGATTTAGCAACAGGCAGAAGCTGCCCACAATTTGGCCATCTATAAAGGACATTTGACATACCAGAAAACATTGAATCATCTGCAAAGAAAAAGTTAAGCTTTTGCTAGAAAGGCACAACTGGTTGAAACCAAAAGAATTTTACTTTCTTAATGGGAACAAATTGATGGACAGGGAACCTAAAGGAATATTTTACGTTTGAGGATTTTCCAGTATTATTTAGAGTGGTTAAATAAGCAAGAAGCTGTCCTTATAAATAAATAAATTATCTGAAAGGCAGGTCAAGGACACTGCATTGGCACTAGGCCAGGCAACAGAAGGTGCTAAACAGAGCAGACTCGTGAATCTGATGACCAGAGTAAGAGACCTCTGCATTTCAGTATACCAGAATTCCCTTTCTTTACACTGTATTATCTTAACTGGATGGCTAAGTTTGTATGGGTACACATGGTAAAAGCTATCTACCAAAACAAAAAACTAACTTCTGCCCAGATAGATATGCAGAAAATATGTAAGTTAAAACCAAATAAAAGGTGCAACCTATTAACCACGTTAGTTCTGTATTGTTCTTTTGGTTGTACCACAGTGATCTATAGTGGTGAAAGAGCTAAACAGAACTTTTGCAATTATAAACAAGCACTGATTTTTACTATTGAAACTCTAAAAACAGTCAGGAGAATTTTTTTAATATATACCAAAAGTGAATGTTTAATGAGGATATTTTTTTTTTTCGCCAAGGTAGGTACATTTTTTTCCAAGTATTTCCTTATTCCTCATATATATGAAGCAGTCACTTGCTATATTGGCTTAGCATTTAGAGAGATTTTTTTTTTTTTTTTTAAAAAAAAAGGGGGAGAGAAATTGAGTCTTTCATTGTGTAAACTACACAACTGTGACTGAAAAGAAAGTGTCTCTCTACTCATTAATTACAGTAAGTACACCATCTTCTAGTTGCCCAACTAGGAAAAACAGAGATGTTTCAACACATATGTTACACAAAGTGAAAACAGGGAGCAAGGCAGACAAAAGGATAATAAAATTCTTTGATCCTACTAACCAATCAACTTTTTCTTCCAAAAATATGATTTCACTGAAGTATAACTCTAATATATCCCTGTAAATAATAGACTTGGCAAACTAATTTTATTTGCATACCGTTAGATGTTCAGAGTTGTTTCTACTATGTTACATTAAACTGAAAGTGGAAATAAGGCATTGCCACAGATACCTTCCTTAACCTTATTACCTTTTTAACCTGCAGGATGACATCTGTCAATGGAATATCAACTACAGAAGGGAATATTTGTGGGTTTTCAAGTAAAAAAAAAAAAAAAAAAAAAATCTATTCAACAGCTAAAATCCACTATTTCAAAGATTAGGCTTTATATTACTGAAGGTCATTTTTTTCAAATAACCACATTTAAACTCCTGAATAAAGTATGCTCCTCAAAAGACCCCCTTCTATTTTAATGGCATAGTGAAATAAGAATTGCATTATACAAATAATGGGTGGGAGCAAATAAATCAAGAAACCCAAAGCTAAAAGCTTTTCATTTTTTGTGGTTCCAAGAGTCTGCTATTGAATAAATGAACATATCCAGAAAACCAAAAATAGAGATAACTTAAAACCACAAGTATTTACAGAAAACACATTTTAAGCCACATATTAAATGTAATTTCCCTAGGAAACTGTACATTATAGTTAGTGGTACATTTAAATTTTAAAAGAAAACCAAACGCACACAAGCAAGTCTATATCCCTATAATCTCAGGAAGCCACAACTACCACAACCCTTTTACATTTGTTATTAAAGATAGTCTCCCTAGTATAAGAAATTTGTTTCACACATCAGCCAGATTTGTTTTGTCACTTCATAACAAAATGTGGAAGAAACTCAGTGTGGCACTTCTCTGTACAAGAAAAAAACAAACAAAAAAACCCTACTTTCAGGGAATTAAAAAGCATAAATTTGTTTTCAATTTAATTTGAAGAATCAGAATAAAAGCTAGTGAATTTCAAAGCAGTAGGGTTCTTTGGTTTATGAAAAAAACACTACAAAACTCAAGCAATTATTCTCCAAATTCCTAGACTCATCAAGTTTTCTACAAATTAGTTGATCATTTGACTAAAAATTAACAATAATATTGATGTTTTTCCTTTATAATTAAAATTGCCTAACACTTTACGATTTATAAATAATACTGCCTCTGTCTTCACTTAGTTTTCAATTTGCCAAAACATTGCTTATCCAAATGATTTTTTTGGATCTCTGCCTTCAGTTGGTTGGTTTTCTACTTCTTCCAAGTTTCAGCCAGTGAATCAGTGACTTCTAATAGAACCATGAAAAATGAGATTGTTTTCTCATGTTAAGTAAGTTTTAAATGCTTCTCTAGAAAATCTCATACTTAAAAGTGTGAGAGGTATGCTTTTCATCAGCCCTCCCCCACCACCCCCACCTCCAAAATCAAATGTAGTTAAATTAGAATCCTCTGAACAACTGAAATTAGTCAAGCTCAGGAATCAAAAAAGAAAATTTACCCAAAGAAGCCAGTATTCTCTGTTCCCACATAACTCCTACACGCCAACCTGACTGAGGCTTTCTGGTTTTCAACATGACTGAGTGCCTTAGTTCATTATTTTCAAATGTTCAGCATAACTCCTCTTTCAATTGTTATACCTGGTAACTGCAACCTGCTGTTATGATAGATACCAAAACCCATGAGACAACCCAAGTTGTACACAACTGAAGTTCAAAGTGGAAGAATTAGATGACATAAGAACACTGGTAAACAAGTTGCTAACTTTGGTGGGCTAGGGGACACAAGGAAGAGTTTCCTCATTCAGAAATTAATGTTAACTTTGAAGAACTAAGTGCTTGAGAATGCTCCAATACAATGCTAACAAATTCAGTTCATCCTAACTTTTCACAGGTGATCACTTTGGGTACTCTTTATAAATGCCCAGTTTTAAACAAGAACAATTTAACTGGCAAGCAGCAAGTCAAGCAAACACAATGGTAACCATTCATGAACAATATACGGAATGACAAAAAAAAAATTCACATATCCTGACAAAAATAATACTGTGGAAATTCAAACTGGATATCAAATGTTTATATAAAATTCAGCTATAGTTCTCCAGTCATTTCTTCCTCCCCTCAATAAAGCTAGGGATAACAGCACACCTTCCACCTGAAGGATGCTTAAGTAATTATTTATTTTTATTTATGAATACCTACTCTGAAAATGAGAATCAGAAGAAAAATCACAAGCAGTCAATAACACCTTATTCCATGCATGCTTTAAATTAGGAGTAAATAAAATCTCGGGCAACACAACGCTAATAAAACAAGATATTAACTCAACTACCCATTCGGTAAGTATGCATAACCATTAATGACTTACAAGTCATTAAGTAAATACTACCAAAAAAATCATGTGAATTATTTTTTTCTGCACTTGTTCTTTACTTTCAATAGTGCCTCCCCTCCATATCAGAAACTAAAAGTTAAAAAGTGACAATACAGAAGTCACATAGCAACTGTGTCGCATTTTCTCTCACTACATCATTCTCACCCTTCTGGGCTGTTTCAACAAAAACACAAGACAGTTACAAGGTAAGACAAAGGCAATGACAATTACTACCAAACAAACACTCTACAACACAAAACCAAGTAAAAGACTATTACCTCCATTCAATATTACAGAAAAAGTCTTAGAAGAACAAAAAATATTAAACTATCAGATAAGAATTTGGTCAAGACACACTAACATTTTTAGTTAGTGAGATTACACATTAAAAACAATCTTCATTAGCAATAAAAGAAACAAAGCGAAGACTTTATAGTTTTAACTTTTGAATCTAGTTTAAGACACAGATATCTGAAAGAGAAGTACTTCAATTTTCTTCTGCTTGGAACAAGATTTCATTTTGTCTTGGATAGCAAAAGTGATAATAGAATGTAAGTATTTTTTAAATTATTGTCCCTATTTCAAGAAAAAAAAAATTCAGAACTTATTAGTCAGATCATTTATATGCTTTACTATCAGCAGGAAAGGAAGTGCTGCATGTAACAGACAATGTACTTCATGAAATCTCACTGGGGTTCTTTTGGACCAATTCTTGAAATTGAGAAAATTTATTAAACATTTAAAAATATACAGTTATAGAAAATAGGGCTTTTCTGATTTGCATTTGTATTTATTTGGGTTTCTATTTATATGTTTGTGTTAAAAGGAGTGACCATCATTTTACTGGTGCCAAAATGGTCTTTAATTTATGTATTTTAGGATGCGTATTATGGATTTTTTTTCCAGTACATATATATACATATATGTGTATGTGTACATACATACTTACACACATACATACATTATCCTTTGGCCTATCAAAATATTGTATCATCTTTCATTCTCATTATAAGGTGACTTTCTTTTCATTATATTTGTAAACATTTGTTTAGCCATAGCCCACAACATGAGCTAGAAGCAAATGAACAAGACTACAACTCTAATACTTTACACAAAGGTATAAAGTTCGAAGTACAGTAGATATTCACTGCTTTATAGACACCAAAGATAGGTATCTGCTTTTTGAACCCAGCACCACACTGAGCGTAAAATTTCAAACAGAACAACCATGAAAATGAGAATTAGACTCTAGAATTCTCAAGCAGCAAATTCTAGGAAGGCAAACACTATAGAAATTGTGAGATTTCAGACAACTAACATGCACAATTCTGTCGGTGGATTTGAAACCTTTTTGGATATGACTACCAGAAAAGTAACAGCAAATACTCTCCCATTTAATTAAGGCCAGTGTTCAAACCCAAAGATGCTAGATCCATGTGTTTGAAGAAAAAGTCAACAACACATTGTCCCCTTTTACTCTGCTAGTAACACTGATTTCAAACACTGATAACTGTCTTACATTCAAGAAGAGTAAGACAGGTGTGAAGCAAATGGTTATTCATCCCAAATTCATCAACAGAAGAAATAAGCCTGTATAGTTTATGATCTGTTTCATTAATATACCTGTCTATTATAAGATATGAAATATCTTCAGCCATAATCGGACCACCATTAGATTTTATGCAGAACACTCACTGTCTTGACACTTTCTCTGATTTTCAGTGCTCTTGAATGAAATGTTTGTACTGAAATTAAGAATGTAAGAAGCACCATCAAATACACTATTCTGAAATGAAAAAAAGAAACAAAGTCATTACAAAAAGATCTTTCCTCAGTGTACCTTCCCAGTGTTCAGTAGGTCACAAAATAACAGTATGTTTATCACATAAGGCAGGTGCATTCTGCATACAGCTACTACTGAAATCTTCCAAAATCATCTCAATGAGAAATTTTTTGTAATGTGGTTCCTCCTCATCCACATCTGAATTTTCTACCAAGTGGAAAGTGAAAAAGGGTGAAAAGAATGAAAGCCAGAAGACAGGCTCTCTGAAGCCAATATTTCCTCCCACTGCCTTAAATGTACTTATTGCCTATTAAAACACACTATACAACAATAAATCACTGGAAGCTGCAATAAATACCTGATAGGGAGGAAAAGGTTCTATATACCTGCCTTATTTTTCAAAACACATAATTTTTAATCCCTCACTTCAAGTAAATTCACCGTTGTCAGGAAAAGGCATCTCTAACATTTCCAATTTTGCTATCTGACCAATGTAAATTTATTAATACCTTTGAATCTTCAACAGAAGTAATGGACTTCTGTCGAGTTTACATTAACACAAAGCTATATTAAGCAGCAGTAGGTTACAGACACTACAGTATGCTAGAACACAGTTACTACATCCATGCAATGGGTTCTTTTTTAAATTTATTTTCTACATAATTTAAGTGAGAAATCTTGGCAGCAAGGAATCTAGTTGAATTTGATTTTGCTAATTAGTTGTTTAATTGTATTTAATTTTTTGTACAGATGTTCACAGCTCATTCAGGAGGAGATCTATTTCCTAAGTACAAAATTTAAAGTGCCTAGGATTTTCTAGACCGATGAGATCTGAATGTTTGGAAATTTTTTTGCTTTAATCTGTTGTACTAGAGTAATTTCCTTTACAGGGAACAACCAACAACAACATCCCCCTAAAAAAGAAACAAAAGCAGAATTCTACAGCAGCCTAGACATGCCATATAGAATTACGACATATAAAACAACTTTAAAAAGAAATAGCTTTAAATCCATAAGATTTGACATACCAGAAAATAACTCAGATGCTTTCCCTCTGACAACAAATGATCAGCTGCAAAAATTTCAAATACAACATCCTTACTTATTTAAAATCACACCCAAAAAAAGAATAAAAATGAAATTCAACATACCTCTGGCTATTTACAACACATAGCTAAGATGGGGGAATACATCAGCAATTCCTTTGAGTCTCTTAAAATCAGGTCTTGCTTATGTCTTTCCACAGCTACCTAAGAATTTTATTAGTTTTAAGATGACTCCTGTTTTCAAGCTAACCATTGCATTTGATTAATCTCTAGTAATAATACTTTTGACAAAATCACATTCCAACCATGCCATAAGCTTATCTTCTTCTTTGCTAAGACTTATAAAAATGGTACAGATCAAGATACTTTATATATAATTTATATATACATACATGAGGGATTTTTCCTATGTGTGGTTTTTTTTTTTTTTTTTTTTAATTACCAAGTAGACACCAAAATATCTGAAATGAGCTATAAGGATGTAATTTATGAGTGAAAGATCACTCCACTTATTTCCACTAATACCATCAAGAATAATGACCACAAGAAGCCTCAATGGATAATATCAAAGTTAAAATAATGAATATGATAAAAACTATTATTCTTCAGTTTGACCACCTTCCTTGTCCACTTTGTATTTTCCCAAAACATTCAACCCCTTTCATTGGTTTTCACTTAGGTACATGAAATCCTGTTGTAAAGAATATCTTCCAGCCAATATACATATGTGAGTACAACTTGTATTAAGCTGTATGTCCTGATATTCTCCTTGTTCATGTTATTCCAATTTTTTAACTCTAAATTGAATTTTTAGCTCATTACAGTCCTTCAGTTTGGTGATACTTCACTTAGAACAGTATAAGCTATCAGACATTTTTGTCCTAAGTACTGTGAGATTGGGAATAAAAATGTGAATAAACAGCAACATTCCAAAATTGGATATCAGCAGTGTTCATCCAACTCTTTATTTTCTCAGTTACTTAAAAATAATATTAGATAAGATTCTCAGAGCAAACAGTGGAGAGAGGTCAGGCCAAATCATTTTGGAGTATTACTCAAAATGCATGTAGTTTTTAGAAAAAGTGCTTTTTAATTTTTTTTTTTTTTTTTTTTTTTTTGTAAATTCCATGGTATTTTAGTCTGACAGTATACATTTGCATCAAGTCATGTAAATTAGAATATGGGATATTAAAAATATATTAGATAAGTAGTAGGTACTGATAAATGTTCCTGCACTGCAACACAAGAATCCTTACAGCTAATATCCTGGGTTTCAGTCACATCAAATTTACACTAGTAATGTTTGAAATAATTGTTAAATTTACAAACACCCTGAATATGATAGATGGACAAAATTAATTTATAATTGTTCAAATCTACCACATAAAAATTAAAGAAAACAGTAACTTCTACCCTGTGCTCAAAGCTGGTTCATAAACCAGTAATAGAGAAATATAATATAAACCAAATACAATACTAGTAGAGCAGCATAAGCACCTCTATCATGGACAAATGGCATTCCTTTAGTAGCAGCATGTGAATATGAAGACAATACTTAGGACAAGTAGATAATATATCAGTGCCACTTCTAACTAGGAAAAAAGTCCTTTGATATTTTCATGAAATCAATTTTTTACTCAGAACATGCAAATTTGCTTTATTTTTTCATACATCAGTTTGCCTTAACTTTCCAAAGCTATTTTCCTATGTACACAGTAAAAAAAGATAGCACTGTTCCTCTTGTTTCTGAGCCAGCATTAGTAATAACCAAAGATAAAGTATAATTTTGGAATAAAATTAATCCACTGCTGCTGCAATTTTTTTTCTTTTTTTAATATAACTTCACAAATCCCCCAAGAAACAGATCTGCAATGTGTAATTCATTGCTTATTTGAATATTCAGGGCCTAATTTAACTGTAGGTTCTTTACATTTTGACCTAAGTGATGCAATTTTTTCCTCTATTTGTATAACCTTCTTCCTGCTCATAAATGAGAGTTCTTCATGACCAACTACGTAAAAATGTACACTTGATTCTGAACCAGATGCTTTTCAATTTTAAAATCAAAACCATTCTCTATCTGTAATTGCATCTAATTTTCTCAAAGATAGGTGAAAAGCCCTTCAAAACTAGCAGGAGAGATGGGAGAAGGGAAGAGGAAAGCATAAGAAATGTATTATCACAATTCCAAAAAGTACCACAGCTCATTTTAGGATATAAGTGGAGATCCGCCTACTTTTTAAAAACCAACTCTGTTTAGCACTTGCATAAAAATAATGTTAACGGAGCACTGAACAAATGTACACAAAAGTACAAGCAAAAAAATTATAGCATAAGATGCCCACTACTTTAAGCTCTCAGCTTTGACTAGCAGCTTTATTCTACAGAGTAAAATGTTGGTTGTTACACTATGGAATGATGAAGACAAAAGAATGGGTAAAAGAAAGGATAAAGAGAGGTAGTATTAATTTGGTAAGATTTCTAGGAAAACTTACAAATCAAAAAACAGAATCCACTTTCAGTTATAATATTTAAAGGTAGTCCTTCCCCACATCAATACAAAAAAAAAATATTGTTTTAATGCAGTTATGAAGTTTAGGACTACATGTTTTAAAATATCTTCTACCATTAAAAAAACTTTTCAATTCAGGCAAGATTAAGTGACAGTCACAAAACAACTTCACCATTTTAGTAATTACTTATTCTGATTGTTGATTAAAAACTAAAAATTAGCATAGTTTTAAAAACACATCTGCTGCTCATATACACAGTAACTGGAAAGTTTTTATTAATTTTGTAGGTTCTTCAAAAGAGATAAAGCTGCCACTCTAACTTTTTTGATTCAGTCCAAGACAGAAATTTTCATGATAAAATTTACCAGATTCTGTAAACTTTAATTTAGAAAAATGTATCTATAACGATACCTTTTCATGTTTATAAATTTTCATCCACTGTCATACCTCACATGCGGTGTGTACCTAAAACATATACATCACATTCCTACAGGAAGCTAATTCCAAAACTGTTCTCACCTCATAAACAGTAACTGGGGAGGGTATATTGTTTGGGGTAAAGGACAGATTTGTTCTGCATTTCTACAGAATATGGAAATCCTATAGGGTTCCTACATGCTTAAACAAGACACAACAATCCTCTTCAGGAAATAGGCAGGAATCAGGTTGTTGGCATTCAATCCAAAACATACTCCATCTCACTTTGCACATATTGTGAGGGAACCTTGAAATGCAAAATACTTTTAAATGTAAAAATGTTTTTAGCACTACTTCTTACACAAATTTGTAAGAACTTAAAACTGGCAAGCTTTCTATTATGCACCTTAAGTATCTAGACTTAATGGCCCCTCAGTTACAAATAGAGCGGAAATGTGCAACACAATCTAAAAACAGATTTTATTATAAATATTATTATAAAATTCATCTTACCAAGACAGCAATTGTTGTTACTATTTAGATATGACTTCTGCTTCTCTTATTCAACTAAACATATAAATTTAGACTGCTAAAAACTACAGCTCATAAATTTTAAGATAACCAAATTAAAGTTTTTTAAAAAGTTACTGACCTCTACAAAAAAAAGAGTATTACTATGAAAAGCTACTTTAAAAACAAACATATGTTTTATTAAAAACAAACAAACAACTCATATCTAACATACTTAAGCAGTCTAAAAACTAAAACTTTCCCCAGTCCTCAAGTTTAATGAAACAATAATCAACACAGGCCCAGAGCAATCACAAAACCTCTCTATATTCTATTTCTCTTTTCACAGAAGTCCCTGAGGTTACAGAGAATTTCTTAAGTCTCCAACTCAGAAGTTGGTAACTTTTCCCAAATCTTTAGCCAAGGTGTTTAGAGATCAAACAGCTGAGCACTGCTTGGATGAAGTAATTGAAACTGCCTTCTCTTTCCAGTTTTATTTTTTTGTCCCTTTTCTATAAATTATCATCAGTCTGTAATTCAGACAAATTCTGTGAATTTCAGTGTGGGTCATACCAAAAATATAACCATTGTGAACAAGGAAGAAAAGGCAAAGGATACTGAAATGACAAGAAAGTCATAACAGAACTCTAGAACAAAAGCTAAGATGCATCTAACATAGCTCCACACTGCACATATGTGGGCACATATATCTTTGAAATGACCTAATAATTATATTTGCAGAGACATGAAATAGCCATCCCAATATAAAAAGTTCTGTTCCTTTTTATAAAGACTACTGTGGATAATACTTGAAACCCAATTTTAAAACTCACTGCAACTGAGCTAGAAAAGCAGCTATTTCATCCCATGAAAAGATTTTCTAAGGGGACAGAATTTTTAGAGTTGAAGAATGCTGCTTTGATTTCCTGCCTGCCGTTGCAAAAACACTGAAACAAATCTAAACCCGTCCATCCATTTTGCCAAAGCCGGGACAATAGTATCATAGAAGGAATCATGAAGAAGTTACAGAGTATCTACAATCAATGACTGTAAAAGAGCTGAACAAGGCAAGGCTCTTTAAACACCCTATCTAGTAAACACTCCTCTCTTCCTCACCAATCTGTTAACACACAACTGTCTTAGCATCTAGTTACCAGATTCTATACCAGTTTCCACAGACTTTTCATGTAGAACAGATATACAATTAACAACAGGAAATTAAAAACCTGAAGACTTTCAGCTCATTGACTTTGAAATTTCATTTTTTCAGTTTAGGCTTGGTGAAGGCAGAAACAATTAGTTGCATTTTTCATATGCAACTTTTTATTATGGTATAAGAAAATGTTGATGGGAATCCAGCCTGAGAAGTGGCTGAGGAGCATACAGAACATGAATGAAAATATAACCATGATCTCATACAAATTAGCAGAAAGTATGGTTGGTTTAAAGGCAATACTGATCTGTCTAGAATGCCATATTTAATTCCAACACAGCTTTCATTACCAACCAAACTAATTTTCTACTCACACATTATTAATTTATGAACTTGATCAGATATTCATGTGACACCATGCTTGGAGTCACTTGACTCTTAAATTAGAACTTGTCAAAGCTAAAAAGTTATCTTAATACTAGGTTTTTTTGTGAAAGGAATCATGCACACTTTCAGGAACAAAGGCTAGTAAGTGAGCAGCAAATCCCAGTGCTAACGAAGTCATACCATTTCAGAAGTTCCTATTTGTCTTAAAAAGCACTTCCATAGACTGGGGTTATGAATTATAGCTACCTGCAGTAAGATGGAATTGGACTTAATGACCCAAGAGCATAATTGTATGAGTATGATGTCCCATTAATAGTTCTGTCAAAAAAGGATAGCAGTTCTTTTCATTAACTAAATTACATTTATCTTACGAAGAAAAAAGAAATGACCCCTTTACTTCGCTATAAAAGCTTTACCTTCCCACCAGGTTGTTCGAAGTCTCATACAAATAGACACCAAGCTCACAGGGCACATTTTCCTTTGTCATCTGGATCCTATTTCATTTAGGACATCTCAGTGAGTAAAGATGCTTCAGAGCTTCTCTCTTGTGGAGGAGCTCAGAACTGGCAGCATCACCTCAATTTTGAGGCAGATGGAAGGCTTTAAAAGGGCTATGAATATGATCTTTTATGAGTTTGTCTGGAAGGACAGCGGAGAACTGCATTTCCTAAATCCATGAGGTTCTTTCCACACCTGCTTTCTAACAATTCACTTGAATTAGCTTCCCAAACAACCTCTCAGTTGTCTTCTAGGCTATGTTCCTTTTGAACACTCAACCTAGGAGTGCCCCAAGAATGACCTATGTAAGGGAACATGGATGACGACCTAACCAGCAGAGCTGTGATTTCAATTAATTTCTGCAATTCTTAGCAGTGTCTGCCAGTATACCAAGACAAAATTGAGTGAAATTTTGGATTTCCACCACCACTACGTTTTTAGAAAGGCAAAGCATTTACACAACACAAAAAGGTTTATAATCCCTGTGGTGTGCTCACCCTGGCTAACTGCTAAACCCAAACAGCTGCTCACTCACTCCCTACCCTCACCCAGCAGGATGGGGGAAGAAAACATGAAGAGCAAAAGCAAGAAAAATCATGGGTCAAGGTAAAAATAGTTTTATAAGTCAAGGAAAAGAGGAAGAAGAAGGGGGGGGAAAAAAAAAAAAAAAACGTGATGCAAAGGCACTCACCACATCCCATAGGTAGACCACTGCCCTGCTACTCTGAGCAAAACAATACCTAAAACCCCCTCCCCTCCATTTTATTGGTAGATTATATTATATGGCATGGAACAGCTTCTTCATTCAGTTCAGGTCATCTGCCTGATTGTGTCCCCTCTCAACTTCTTGTGCACGCCCAATCTACTCACTGAGGGGGTAGGCAGAGTCAGAAACAGAGAAAGGCCTGCCACAGTGCAAACACTGTTCAGCTACAGTTAAAACATGAGTGTGCTGTCAACAGTTTTTTGGTCACAAATCTAAAACCTAACACCATACAAACTGCTATGAAAAAAGAATTAACTCCATCACAGCCATACCCAGCTGTATTCAAAAATCTTGCTTTCCTCCCTTGACATTTCTGTCATGTGTGGCCACTGATTTCTATCTAGCTACACAGTGTGGAAAGCCCAGGTGTGAGGATTTTAATGACCATTAACAATTCTCAAGTGCTTAGGGTGAACAATTTTTAACTTAAAAAAATGAGGGAAGTTCTGCACTGAGAAAAACAGGCTATATGGAAAAAAACAGTCCTTCCGTCTCTCCTCATTATAGACATTTTAGTACAGCAAACATTCTGACCATCTCTCAATATTAAGTGTAACATTACTTACAAAGGTCTTGGAATTCTGAAGTAGTTAAACTCCTAAAATATTATGGGGAACACACAATAGTCAAAGATTCCATTAAAATTACAGCAGCTTATAACTACATTCTAAGTTATCAGAAGCAAGGCTCTGCAAAGAAAAAGGTCTGCCATCATTACCTACAGGTTCATGAGAGGGAGTCAGTATAACAGAATTAACAGCTTTCAGCTGTAAAATTACTAATTCCAGTAATACAGTACATTAAACATGCCATTTGAGATATATGCCAACTTAAACTACCACATATGGCATATCTATCTAATTATCACAGTTTGTGTTTTCATATTCAGAGCTGTTCTAGTTTTTAAACAATGTGTTAAAATGCACCATTTTATCTGAAAACAGAAAATGCTATCTTTTATAATACCAGTAGTTCAATACTGTATTTTTAACGTGCAGTACACTACATGTTTGGAAAAAAAAACAAAAAAAGAGAGAAAAATACATTAGAATAAGTCTCTCTACTGTTTTAGTAATGCTTTTAGCTTTATTAGTAAAATGTTAAGGTGCAAAATATATTTTAATAGTAATAATAAGTTTTTCAAAGATAGTATTTTCAATTTTATTTTTCCTTTCAAGTCTTTAATTCACCTATTGACAAACTAAGTCTTAACTGACAATGGACAAATAAAACAATCAAGTTAGTCATTCTTCCCATTTCACATCTGATTAAAAAATACTGTGAAATAGCACGTGTGCAGACATCAGTTGCAGTAAGACAGACCTCACTTGTATTCCTTCTTCATGTGCAATTTGACCTCACTCAGAACAATCGCTATTGCAGAATCATACATTCTAATTGCAGTTCAATACAAATCATGCCCTAAAATATCTGATTTCAGATTCCCCAGCTGGTGCTTGGTGTCACTTCAGCTGTTCAGAGGGATTTTATTTTTAATGTTTCTTTGCATAAATAAGCAAAGAGCTCACACATAATTACCATGAAACATTACATAATCTTAATCTTTCCTTTTGCAACTCAAAGACGACCATGTATTTTCACACAGTAAAATCGAAATGTGCATGGAAACAAACAGTTAGCACCTTAGGAGACAAATAACTATGTAGCAGCCATTTCAAATATTTTTGGTTCTTGTTCAGGAGTACAAAATAAAGGTAAAAATACACCACTCAGTTATCAACTTCGTTTTCCACTGTCTCAATTCTTGCAAACAGTATGTGGTATTTTTGATAACTTATTTCAGTGGAAAGCAGACCAGATCAAGAAATACATGAATATACTGTCTTATTCTAAAAACACAGATTACATCACAAATACGAACATACAAGAGTTTAATTAAGAAGTGCCTCCCCATTTTTTCCCTGTTTGTTTTTGAATGAGCATCAAGTCCTTGAATCTTCAGTTACCATTACAGTTTTCTAAGCTCAAAATTAAACACATGCAAAAATAATGTTTAATTTTTTGCTGAAATAATTTGAAAGGCATTCGAATGGAAACACTAAACCAAAATTTTTTTTTTTAGATTTTCGTTTTAAATAAATAAATCTGGACAAGATTTTTAAAATAATAAAGGCTTGTGCAAACAACTGGACTATCCAGAATATAGAAAAACCCAAAGTACTCCAACTTTTTTCCTCACTGAAAAGCAGAATGGTGTATATATTTGATTTTTTCCATACATACTTCATCAGTCTCCTTCCTGATAAAAAATCCAAACAATCCTTCTAAAAGATGAGTCAAAACATCCCATGTAATAATAAACAAAAATAGGACAATTTGATCTCCTGATTACTATTTTAAGTCAAAATGCCAATATTTCCTTAGAACTTATTTTTGAAAGTTTACACGTGCCTTTTAACGTTTCAGATTGCAACTTTAATTACAGAATCCTTCCCAATAACTGTTTAGATAATTTTTGATAATTCAGTCAGTTCCATGCTTCTTCATAAATTTTGATTTCCAGCTTTCAAAAGTAAATTAAACAAGTATTTTGGAACAAGAGAAAAAAAAAAGGTAATGCTTGTAACAAGAGCAATTATTTACAAATGGAAACAGATTCCAGAAAATGTTTAGTTTGAAGAGGATTTGTAACTGAATCTGGATTAGATCTAACGCTTCTTTTTTAAAATGGATCTTTTAGCAAGACTGGCATACATTAACATAAAGCCAGTATTTTCCTACCCAGAATTACTGAACAGATTTACAAATATATTAAAAAGCCTGTCTATACATAAAGAGGCAGAATTATTCTTTTAGTATCAGAAAATCCAGCCATGTTTTTCAGTAAAGCCAAAGAATAAGACAATTACAAAACATTATTGATTATTTACTCTAAGTATTTATCATTTGTCCTGCTTTTGGCATCAGTAAAGGGTTGAATTTCTGTATTAAAAATTAAAAGGAACTTCTAAAAGTATGTAATTTTTCTCACAAAGAGATCATGAACTAAAGAAAAAGCTATAAAACTCCTATCCCAAAAGGGGAGAATATGTATATTCGTCAAGTTCATAACTGATAATCTGTATGTCTTATCTATTTTTGATAAACATCTGTTTATAACTGAAAAGGCGTCCTACATGATCATCATCAAAGCAGATGCGTTATTCCTGTATTCATCATTTACTTGACTATATTGTAGGAAGAATGACATCTCCAAATACAGATTCAAACAGCTCTATCCAGCTGAGAAAAGTTCAATTACAAGTGTTTGCAAGGCTAGAAAATGGTGAGAACACATCCCTCCTCAGAGGAAAAGGCAGCAGTAAATGTTAACAACCATAGACAGGCATCAGGAAAAAAAACTCATTTGCTAGAAAAAGAAAAACCCTTAGAAAGAAAGAAGTCTTTTACCAAAAGACCTAAACTGGAATCATATACAGATTTTTTTTTTTTTAATATACAATACTGTTCATTTATCTCTATGTGAAAACACACCAGTATGGGACTATGCAAAATGGATGCATATTCCACCTTGCATAAGTTCAGCACTTACCTGAATGTAGTGTTTGTATACAGAAACTGCTGGCAATTTTACTGCCTTTGTAGGAGTGTCTCCACTCACTTTCGTGGGAGGCAGTCACAAACAGGAAAGAAAATCTTATTTTCAGCCCTTATTTTTAAGAGACAAGAAAAAGAATTTCTATTCTTTTTGATGAAAGTAATAGAACATCAGCAGTGGAAAAGTGGAAGAACTGTATCTCACTGTACTAAAACTCATATATAAAGAGTTCGGACAACTTTAAGAAATGCTCGATTTCAGTGGAATATTTGATCTCAAGCAACATAAGGATTGGGAAATAATTTGTCATGCTTTGTTTGCTACCAAAAGTCTTCATGCTAATCTAAAAATGGGAAGTTTTACTTACCACAAAATCTGAATTCAGACAGAGAATGTTATATTTTACTGGCAGAATTTCCATTTGGAACATCAAGTATAAAAGTAAAAAAGATTTGTGTTAAACTGCTTATGAAATAAACTACAAATTTTCCAGCACTTAGAAGATGCTGAACTACTACTCTGAGATTCAGGATTTAAAGGTTTGTAGAGGGAAAACTTGGAGCTCTACAAAATAACTTAAAGATTAAAAATTGAAATGAAATACTTGTTGAGACTGAATCACTGGCTTTTTCCCAAATAAGCAGAATACATATAGTATTTTTTGAATTAAATATATCTTTCTAACAACCTTCAGCATTTCTAAAATGACCTGTCCAGCAAGATTCCTCTATTTCCTCCACAGAAGAGGGCAAATGTAGGTGACATCCCACACCTTGAAGCAGATTACATCAGTAAATTATTTCTACCCAGAAAAAACTTCTATACAGAAATGCAGTATGAAAAGCATATTTTGCTTTTGAGCATAGGAAGAATAAATTGGGGAGGTGATAATCCCTTTAGAATCCAGCATTTAAATGCTATGTGAAAACTGCTGCACTCTAAAGGGATTAACACAATGGAACCCTCTTAAAGCAGAGAGAAACTTTACAAATTATTCAATATGGGGAGATAAAGTCTACTCAAATGCCCTAAGGTATCTTGGTCTTTCCCTCTACATAGAAACTTACCTACGAGGATTCTGGAATATCTATGGATCTGAATCTGCACTACGGTTCACACATCTGTTTCTTTATAAACTAGGATCACTTCACATAAAATACGCCATCATTCTCCCTTGGTTTGCCAACAAACTGCATTACAATTCAGTAGATAACTACTAACAGCACTTTTTAGTCTAAATTAGCATTGCAACATTACACCTCTTTCTAGACTTACTGAAGTAGGTCATACTATAAATATGAAATTTATATTAGTTCCTGAAATACTTCTAGTTTTAAGCACACTTGACTTGAATATCAGATAGCCATCATCAGCTTATCTTCACCTCCCAAGTAAGCACATTTTACAATATAAAAACCTCGTCACACAAAACCAGTGCTACTAATATATATTAATTTACACCAAAAGCCCTGCATGTTTTCATGGTTTTGTCTTCACAGAATCTTTGACAGGGCAAAACCATCCAAATTAAGACACATTCATGCTTACAACTACCCAGAGCATTACAATCACCTATTCCAATTTCCTACGCAATAACATTTCACAGAAAAAATATCCCTGCATTATCTTAGAAGGCCATTTAACTATAAGCATATTTTTAAGAATAGGTCATTAAATTTTAATTGCAATTGAAATACTGCAACTCTTTGTAAATTGTTGCCATCAATTCTGAAAGTCTGTATTGGGAGAAACAAGGTACCCAAATCAGAACTGGCCATTCTAGTAAAATGCCAAATACTTAATGATAAATAAACAATGAAAAAAATCGATGATCTTTAGACAACCAATACAAAGCTGCCAAAATTTACAAGCAGAGACTTCCTTACAAACAAAAACACACAAAAAGAATTTTGCACAAGATGAAACTTAACAAGTTCCTGGGCTAGCTAACACTGAAAGCATGGTAGTCATTTACACACGATATTAATAGTTATTTGATCAAAAAAGGACAAAAAGTGGATAAATGAGTTTCTTTTTCCTCATTCTGAGCATATGCATTTGTGCTGGAGAAGGGAAAAAATCAGGGAATTTATATTACAATTATGGGTGACTGAATTTTGCGTCCTTATTTCTGCAACCTCCAAATAAGAAAGTACCAAGCTAACAAAGTGTGAAAGACAGAACTGGAACTACTTCTGAACATCAAAACCCACATTCTTTCAAATAGTAAGTACTATCAAAAACGTGAGCCATTGGAAAAAAAAATAATACAGAAACAAGATAATGATTAGTTACTAATCAACAAAGTACCATTTAAAAACTGAAATAAAAATTAAAATTAACTAGTTATAATTAAATTATTTTATTCAAACCCTGATCTTGCTACCACTATCTGCTCTATGTCTCTATGACTAGAAGGTTATAAAACATTTGCATAAACTGAGCAGGTTTGGGGTTTTTTTTTTAAAAGGTACAGGAAACCTAAACAAGGACAAATATAGCTGCCCATTTCATTGATTTTCTCATCAAGAACATGCAAGACTAAAGCTCTGAGGCTAGCAATTACATATGGATTTCTACATACAGTTAAAAATACTGTTTTTAACAACATAACTGATTTAAAACCTGGCTACCTGAGGAACCATTTGTTTCCTCCTTCTAAATACAAGCTAGTCAGGGAAAGAACTCCTGATGAACTCAAGTAAAATTAAGAGCTACTGGCTACACAAGGTAACTTCCTTTAGGATTGAACAGGAACAAGCCTCAATAAAAGAGTTTACCTGCTCATTGCACAATTGTCCCATCTTTTTTCTGGTTATTTGGGATCAATTCATTAGAAAAAAAATAATTTATTCATTTAATGCATCATGTTGGCACTTACTAGAACTAGATGCAGAACCATACAGAACTAGACAGGTTATAAAATTATGAGGTACATATTATTGTTAAAAGCAGTGCAAATACTAGATGAGCACTTGGCATTACCAACCTAAACACAAAAACTTGTAGCCCTGAAAAAAAAAAAAAATCTTTGTAAAGATAACACTTTTTTTTTTTGAGCACTTCACTATGCTAGAAAGTATATGCTGCTTGAGGAAGAGTAATCTCAGCAAAAACTAGCAGACTTAGGTGTGCTACACTGCACAGTAAAAGACTCAGAAGTTAGGAAGTAAAATAATTATAAGGAGTTGCTGAGGAATCCAATTTTTACTTTAGATTGACAGAGTCACCAAGTGTTCATCTAATACAGTAAGTAGAAGACATACAAAGAATGAAGTGTGCACACACATGCAAGATAGAAAACAAACCCCATACATGTTCTGTGTCTAACACTTCTCATTGCAACAAATCATTTTTATAAAGCTTTAAGGCATCCAATAGAAGCGTTCCATTGCAGACCTTTGAAAATCATCACAGACAGAACACTGGAAGAGCCTCTCTTCTTCCACAGAAGTTTTTGTCAAATCCAGGTCAATGAACTGCTAAAAAGCCACCTTTTTCCCTTTTTTTCATTTTCTTTTGTGTGTTCCTCAGGAAAACTGTTGGTAGACTGCCAGATTACAATAAAACATAAATATTCTATAACTCCAGCGCAATACTGCTGTCAAAACGGTACCTGCTGCAGCACCTGAATTGCTGCTGCTCCTACTACAATACACTGTCTTACCTACACTCTGGCATTTCCTAATGCCAGATTACAGATAGGGACAAAATGTAAACCTCAGCTAGAACAAGCTTCAACTCAGCATGTGGCCCAACTGGTCTTTCCTCTCCCCTCATAACCATGCTACTTCACTACCCAAGTCTTTGGGAATACACTCTGATATAGTTTTCATTTTGCAAGCACACTGGATGTTCAGCGAAGCCAACTAAATGGACACGTGCCACTTCCTACTTTTCCAGTGCATACCTTCACATAAATATTTTCAATAATTTATGTTATAAAAAGAAAGACTCCACAGTTGTATATTCAGTTAAACATTTGTAATTTTTCATGTACAGTTTGAAAATCAGAGTTCAGAACACACTAGAAAGATGATAAATTGATGCTGCCTCTGACTACTTGGTTCTCTACAGAGAATTTTCTTCCCCATATTGTCAATGAAGAATCTAGAAAACTGAAGTCACTACTTTAAAATAAAATAAAATACATGTACATACAAATCTTCCAAGAGCTTTGGAGGTGTGCACTATGGTTCTTGATTCAAGCAAACAGGTGTCACTCTATGAAGTGGGGGAAAATAGTACAAATGTGTGAAGCTGTTTACGTGGGAAATTACAAGAGAGTTAAATGGCACTGAGCAAGGCACAAAAAGTGCTTTTAAAATAGAAACAAGGGAACATGCAGAGAACCTCAGTATCTAATTTAATTAATGATTGAGAATGCAAAGGCTCCAACTGGTGAAACATTAGCAGCAGCCATGAATTTCACTGTAGTTCTGTATAACAAGTAATCTTACCTGAGTGATTCTCAAAAAAATGTCAACACATCGATTGTATTTTTCATCTGATCCTGTCAATGCAGAGATGACAGGCCCTGCAGGATGCAGTGAGAGACCAATGATGAAAAACAGATGTTTAGTCTTTTCACAATCAAAACCTACAAGACCAGGCAAATATGAAATTTTGTCTGAGATTCATGTTTCTTGATAGCCCACAAATGCTAATGTTACATAACCACTTTAATATACGTAAGTTGACAAGGGTATCTCTTCCTCACTTATAAGGGATCTGACCCCTGATCATTAATATCACCAGTGTATAACTTTAAACCTGGCTCCTGATGTACTATTCTTTCAAGTACTATCTGCTCACACAGCTAGTTATTTCCATCAGCTACTTCATCTACCTATGTTCTCTGGCCTTTCATGAAGGAGACTTAATTTGGCCATCAATTATGCAGAACACTTAAACCTTACACAGAATTTATTGCAATTCAGATTAAGTTGAGAAGAGCAATGCACAACAGTTTTGCTCATAACTAGCTCAGGCAAAGAGTGATAAATTTATTTTCAAAAGTTACAAAGGCATGCCAACATTGTACAGTTGGGAGCTGACTTCCACAGACATGTTTCCAAATACTGCCCTAAACTGACATTTCAATCAGACCAGTTAAGTACTTGCAAATGAATTTTAATGCTTGGCTATAATCAAGAACAGCACATTTAATATTAAGTAAACCCCAATCAGATTCAACCATAATTAATTATCAGATGCATTAAGGTGAAAACAAGTTAATATGGGGGGATGGGAATTTAGATAGTTGTTATTTTATTATCTATTAAAACATTTAATATGTCTATTAACTGTAGGGGAAATTTAAAACAGAGTATCCTGACAACCATTTCTCTATTTTTTAATTTAAAATACAAGCAATCCTTATAATGCTACAAATAATTACAAACTGGGATGCAGATACACCTGAAATCAAACCAAAAATAGGATGAAATAGAACCTTACAAATCTGTAATGTAACATTTAAAAAAATCTCTAGGCTAAATTGTGGTTTGATATTTCCTTTGGGGGATGGAAATACAGAATGGGCCTGAATACCAGGGTGAATGCAAGGAACCTGATAGTTTCCTAAAGCCGTGTCATGCAGTCAGGAAGAAGATAGTAGTGTATCTACGGTAAATTAATAGTCTTGCACATGCACAGCACATTCATCTATTTCAACTGCCAAATACCAAACTCCAATTTTACACATTCCCATATTACCAGAAATCCTTAAAAGAATCACGACACTGAGCTAGGCAGCACTAGCACCAAGCACACTCCACTACATAGCATACCACACTACACCACAAACATACCAGACCGAAACAATGTAACTCTTTTAATTTACAGACAATTATATTTGTTGTCAGAATAAACACAAATATTTTTGCTAAGTCCATTATAACGGTGACATTTCAAAAATACATTTTTCAGCTTCATTACTCCACAGATATATTTGATAAACAAGAAAAATGTATTACAGTTTTAGACTGAACTACATTAAGAATTTTATGCTAGTGTCAAAGAAATCCCATTAGAAAACCAGAAGGCCTACCTAGAAACATGACCATCAATAAGAGTCAAAAAAGCAGCCTTTCCATTTCTAGTATGCATTGCGTTTTATACCATGACAGTGCAGCCTCTGAGGGTCAGATTAATTAAGATCAACAGCAGCTGCAGTGCAACGTGAGAAGCACACTGCCACAGCTCTCACCAGTCCAGCCCAATTACCTGCAGCATTCCAAGACTGGAGAAGTGACAACTACCATACTCGTCTCCAAGTCATTAACTCCCACTGGCCTACTGATAAATGTTAAAAAACAAACTAACCGCTTTTTAAGATGGACTGCAAAGCTGACTGCACCTGCTGCAGGATGCAACAATGAGTCCCAGAGAGATGTCTGACAATCCAATCTTTACAGATGTTGCTTAACTTTATGCTAGAGCTGTGTCCAAAGATGGAAACAAGGTAGCAATCAGGCACAAGCCCTCCTCCCAAATCCCTCTACCCTCTATTTCTAAAAATCAGTCTGACAAATTCACTAAACCCAAGGTTTTCTTCCCTGGCCAAAAGGCTACTGATCACTGACAAAATAAATTCTGTGGTTGACTACTGAGGACAATATCTAAGTTAATGTCCTTAATTAAAGAGCAAACAAGATCAAAGAGTATTTGAAAAAGGTACTGGTTGTTACAGGTTGCACCCATTAAGAAAAGAGCAAACATGTTTCTTCTACTGCACAAGGGAGAAGAAGAAAACAAGAGGTTCAGACAATCTCTGTTCATATTATTTAAATACTAGCTCCAAAACCTATGTTCTCACAAACATCCATTAAAACTTTGATCTATCTACAAAATACCATCGTAGTATTGTATGGAAATTTAAACTTTGTAAAAGAGGAAAATTTTAAATTTTCGGTCCATATCAACTTCAGCCATTTTTCTTAGTTTTTTTTTTTTCCTCCCCAGAATGCATGAGTCCAGAAAATAGGTATTATTAATGAACAATTGCTTTACAGAAATCTCAACTTTATCAAAAAACAATATTGCTACTATAAGCACCTTCATCTACAGAAGCTTTATAAACTACTGAAAATCATTTGGTTTTCAATTCTATTGAAAACTAATCAAAAGCAATCAAAAGAAAAAAGTTTAAAATTATTAAATATGGTGTTTCCCTGTGGTAACAGCCATCCTCGCTTTGTTCTTTATTTTGCCAAAGTGCACGTATAGTTATAGTCTGTATCATTTATTAAAGTTAGACTAACCATTCCAAATCTATCACAAGTTGTTTTAAACCTTCCTTGTACAAGACAAAGACATAACACTTTATTGCAAAACAAAGCCATTTACTATGTCAAAGTTTATTCACTCATTAACATGAATAAGTCCCTACATGTAGAAAAAAAATCAGTGCGAAATTTCTACATGAACTTCTACTCAAAACTTCTCTAAGCCTACCAAATGAGAAGCTCCTAAATCATAGTACACTGGGTGAGTTAGATAACAACCTCAAGATCATACCAAGTTCCATATTCAGTTTCAGCTTCCTTTTAAATGTAAAATACTAAGGATCCACTGGCTAACAAGCTAACTTTTTTTTTATTCTGTTCCAGTAACCAGGCAACAGACAACTGTCCAACTGAGAATTATCTCTCTGAACAGCTGGCAATCAACACTTGGGGGTTTCTGGTGGTTGGTCTTTTTTTTTTTTTTTAAAAAAAAAAAACTAGTAGAAAAATCAGTGATTCCAGTGATTACTTTACAAGTGTACACAGCTCTAGATTTTACCTCTGAAATCTCTACTCACTATTTAGTCATTTCCTCAGTCCCATTATCCCCAGTTACTCATATAAGTAAATGTTTACAACAGAATCTGAAACTCTTAGATATAAACTTATGAAGTCCCTAATTAGCTAATGTTAACACTTTAGAAAAAATTGGAAGTATCAAGAATAAAAGTGAGATGCCTTTATTGATGTACAACAAACCACCTTCAGGGAATCCTGACCACAGACAGCTAGTAACTAATGTCATTCTTGCTTCTAACTCCATTACGCTTTTTTCTCTTCCACAGCTGAAAAAGCAGTATTTCACTTCAACATTATTTCAAGTGTTGATTTTTAAAACAGATTCTTTTCCCTACCAGCTGTAGGTTATTTTTAAGAGTTATAAACTAACACGGCAATTCCTTTATTATATAAAGGAACTAACAATGGTGAGCTAAGCTTGATATATTACACCTTCCTCCTTCCTAACAGTTTAATAGGAATAATGAAGCTAGAAAGTGAGCTTATGACTGTAAAGTTGTGTTACTTACACATGCAATGTGTCTGAAAGGTTTTTAAGAGTCAGAATAAAAGGCTTTTCAAAAGGGCATTCACACAAAGATTAGCTAAACTATCTCCCATAATACACAAATATTAGAAAAAAATCTGATATTCAAACACAAAACATCTCAAATACAAATGACTTGATAAAAACACAGCCACTCAACACTTCATACACTCTCTACACGAGCCAGGGAAGGAAAGTCCTACCTTTTGTATTCTGCAAACATTTAGATCACTACTGATTAGGAATCCGCTATAAAAGCAACACAGCTAATCTATTGCTAAAAGCAGTAAAACCGTATCCCCGTTTAATTACGCTTTTATTAATCTCTGCTCTTAATATGATCTAATTTCAGTACACATATGACTTCATATTCCAATAAATTGAAAAACACTGACCGAGCTCAAATTCGCTCAAGCACCAAGTTCAGACCAGGCAAGATCCTGTTGCAAGATAAACAACATGATGCGATGTAACAATTTTGTGCTTGTGCATGTCTGTGTGTGAGACTGGGGCAGGATCACAGAGAGAGCAAGACTGCATGAGAGAGAAAGCAAGTGAGAGTGCGCCCCAGCATTTGCAATGGAAAAAAAATACATATGTCCAGAGTAGTTTTCAGTCCAGCGCTCACTATAATTCAGAATGAAGAAACAGATAAGACAGTGAGACCTTAATACCACAGAAATACTCTTTTATATTATTTAAAATAAAACTATACATTAAAATAGCTTCACAGAATAGCCACTTTATGAAGTTCACTTCATTAATATTAAAATACCATGGCTACATCTGTAGTTAAATTTTGGACCTGAACCTACTAGTCAATATACACTCTGTACTTCTCTGCAGAAAGGGTCAGCACCGTTTAGTTTAAAAGTAGGGCATATTTTGCCATTTTAATTTCATTCCCACTAATCTAGGGGGACAAGCCTGAACAGAAAAGAATCGGGGATAATCTAAGCACAATAACCAAAATCAAGCTCCAGAAGTCCAGACAATTAGAAAAAGTCAGCTGGTAACCTGAAAAGAGAACAATAAATTGTGTACTCAAGAAATAAGACTGTAGTGGACAGTAATGTATTTATACACTGCTTCCTATTTTGTAAACTAAAATGTTCAGTGCAAAGCTGTATTGTCCTTCAATTTCTTGTAATTAGAGCTGCCATATAATTCTTCAGTAATTATGTCACCTTTTGATGCACAAAAATAATTCCAACAGAAATCAGTCTGCATACTGAAGTCCTATATCACAGAGGAAAAAAAAAGAACACTATTAGATCATAGGAACTACTCACGACTTCTGTATTACAACCAACTTCCTCCTTTCCAAACAGCAACTTACTCAAGACTGTGCTAAAACTTTTCGGAAATAAGGAAAGTTTCACAGAAGCTTCGGCGAAAGAACATTCCATAGCAAAAAGTACATTAAACACATTTATAGTCACAAGCATGAGAGGTACGGACTAAGTAACTTCTATTAGGAAAACAGAGTCATTGCTTAAGAAACTTTGTAAGAAAAATAAGCCATATCTTTACATTAGCTATTTCACACAGTCTGTATTCCCCAACGTTATATAAGCATGAGAGTCTGGACGAAACCCAAAAGCCATCAGCTCAGGGAATGCCAGGACCTCCGAAAATTCCATGGGCTGGTGGTCAAATGCAAACAAAAAGACTAACGAGAGCTAGCCACGCTGGAATCTGTTTCTCACCCCTGTTCCAAGCTTTAGCAGGTATCGGTCGCCAACTTGCTTAAAACACTCATTTTCTATACGACACAGCGTGGCTGCAAATTCCAAGCAAACCGTATGAAGTCAAACTGGAACTTTATTTGCACCTGTTACAGTGAAACTGCTTGAGCCTCCCTGCCCTAGTTATTTATATTATTACAACTGATTCTAAGTGAGAATGTCTTTATGTCACAAATGTTTTTACTCATGTCATTCTAGCTTGCAAATTTTTATTTTTCAAAGGTTCTTCTGCTACTACTGCTGTATCTTCACAATTTGCTACACAAAAAAATATGTAATTCTGATTTAATCAGAAAACAGAAGAACTCTGCTAGAGCACTGAACAAAAGACCTAATCTTTGGAGCGTCCTTTCCAAGTGAGTGTAAATAAACTGTAGTAAAATGAAAAGGCTTGTAATTTGGTATTTGGAATATTCCTCATAAACACCAATTTTCTGTAACATCCTTGCATATCTGATACTACCTCATGTATAATGCAGAAAATCTATTTCATTTTCATCTATTGACAGTGAATTTAATTTACTATTGCGGCTCTTTACCCAGATTATGTTATTAATTCTGCAATCAGGCTCTTTTGAATGCTTTTATTTCTTCCAAGAGTTTTCACAATTCTACATTGATTTATTTTTCCACCCTAACATACCTTTCAAAATAAAGGATTGTTTTTTCTAACTTTCTGAAGTAAAAAATAAAAAAAAATAAACCTCAAAGACAACAAGCATCAGTTCATAAACTATCTTTCAACAGGAAAAATCTACATGCATCACTAACCTCTGACATTTAAATATTATAAACTACATTCATTAAGAAGATGTACAACAGGTGCATTTAAATTTCCACATAAAAAACCATCATGATAAATAGACCACAATCTCTCCATTAATAAAAAATTATCCTCTTCTGCCTGACACTAAAGTTAGAGGATGGGAAATCTGAATGCTTCAATGTTAGTGTTCTGTTTACATCCATATCAACTGCCTTCACTATTTCACAGAATCCAGTCATCTTGTTACACACGATCAAATGCAAAGCACCTCTTGTTTTTCCAATACAAAAAAGTTGGTAATAACTAGTCAACTCAGTTCTAAATCACCAGTTATTCTTCAAAATAACAAAAGCAAAACACCAAAAATAGTGCTAGCTATGTTATTATTTCACATCAGTTTTTAAAAAGTCCTCTAGAACAAATTTCAATTACAGAATGCTAATTTGTTTATCTTTAGGAAAAAAAAAAATGATTATTCAATTGCAGAAGCTAAAATCTTATATATCATTATGTAAGACTCCCTCTTCAGAAATCTTATAAAGTAGAAATGCTAAATCAGGTATTTATTATTATTACATGCAAATATTAAAAATTTGTTCTTGTGCATTAATACAGTTGATATATAAGACTCATTTCTTTATTCATCCAAAGTATTTCACTTTTGTAATAGAGTCTTCTTCCACCATCATCATAAACATAATATAAAGAATATCTAAAGAGCAGCACTTGTCCTCTTTACTTCACTCCACAGCCAGTGAACAAAGCAGTGAAGCAGAAAGAAGGTACATAATGGATTTAAAGTAAATGGCCCATTCTTTAAGAGGCGGCCTCTCATTTTTACTCATTCTAGCTTAATTGTCATTACAATGTCTGGAAACTTCAAACGGACAATTATTTTTATGCCAGCTGTCAAGTTGGTTCCTTAAAGCTAGATTTTTACTTTTTTAAAACTAAAAAACAAAACAATCAAAATGTTAATGAAAATATTCTTTTGCAGAAACATTGTAAACATCTTTAAACATATTTCAAGCAGTTAGTGCCCAGTCCATTTCATACACCAAGACAGACAGAACATTTATATTCACTGTTGCACTTTTCTGAGAAATAATGCTTCCAGCTGCCTTGGAGGCTTAGTCGTCAATATAGGAAACACACTGACACATACATACATCCCTTGGGATTTAAAAATAAAGAATTGTCTAATTTTTGCACCTACCTGGGTAAAAATCTTTGGATTTAGACAGCTTGATGGTGGCCCCAGTCTCTTTCTGCAACTGAACAATTGTCTGTCCTCCCTTCCCAATTATAGATCCAGCAGCATAACTAGGTATGAGGACCTTTAGAAAATACTGGCCATCCTCTGAAAAATTGAGATATGCATGGTTAATATGGCTTACAAACTTTGATTTTTCCTCCCCCAGCCCACAAACAAACAAAATGTTACATCTTTAAACTCATCCAGTAATTCATGCATTTACATCTAACCAGTTGCGTCATTTCACAAGACATGTTTAGACTATGCCTTTGACATTTTAAATTCTGTACGTTTATTCTGAGCAAATTAAAGAATCCACATAGATTCCTTAATTCTATAAAAGAATAAGAATAAAATCCAAATTATAATTCAAAGGTCGAATTTTTTCCCAATGGTAACCACAAGCACGCAGAAATGATCGGACCCCTTTAAAAAAAATAAAGCCCTGCACGAAAACGTGCCTAGTGACAACTACAACCTTGCTTGAAAATACTGCAAAAGAAATGCCGAAACTAAAAAGGAATGAATTGTAAATTCTGATGGGCTATTTGTTTGTCATTAGCAAACACATGAGAATAGCAATTAGCTATTGCCTGCATTCTTCTTAAGTGAGCAAAACCACTACTCTGCTACCAAATAACCCACCCAAAATGTGGGGTTTTATTCCAAGCATTTCAGCCACTGCCAAGAAAACAACTCAACGTGGTGTGGATGGAATCACTTGCCTAAGTAATCCTGGTGTATTCCTTTAGCACTTCTTAAGAGACAATGATCTCTTTTAAGCTCATTAATTAAAGGACATTAAGAAGAATTTTTCCCAATTGATCAAAAGCCTAAGTCACTTATTTTAAATACACTTAAAAGGTGACAAGATAGGACAATGCCAGTCCTCTACCCACGACAGGCGTTAAAGCACACAATCTGAACAGGAAAAAAAAAAAAAAAAAAAAATATGGAGTGAATGAAGGGGGAAAAGAAAGGATTCCCAGTCTGGTTTGGCAACAGCACAATTGTCTGTGCCCTCACCCCACTGCTAAATCCAGCTACGCTAAAGTCTAAGGACCTTCTGTAACTGGCTCCAAAAAAGTGCAAGGCAACAAGGGTACGCTCGTTCCTCGGACTCAGGGTCTCCCCAGTGATTAAGGCAACATCCCACTGGCATAGATATCAAGATTTTTATCGTGAAACCTGTTTCACAAAGTTGCTAGTTTGGTTTGGGGTTTTTTTGGTTTTGTTTTGTTTGTTTTTTGTTTTTTTTTTTTGTTTTGTTTTTTTTTTTTTTTTTTTTCCCTAAGCGGGGGGAATGATCCCGATTCACCTTACTTCTCTTATCCGAGACTAAAAGCGCCTCAAGAAGTGCCTGTGTGTGACAGTCGTGCCCGCCCGCGTATTAACATAGCTGGCTGAACCACGCTCTGCGTGCAGTCGGACCGCTGCTCCTAATATTGGGCAAATAAATTCACCTCTGCCTCGGTGCATTGTTATGACGACTCCAGTGCAAACGTATAGAGGAGATGCTGGTCCCGTTATAACTCATCTCCTCCAGGAAGAGCAGGATGTTAACTAGCGAGTCCCCGCAGCCGAGAGGCGACTCCCCCCGCCACCAGCCAGCCCTCGCCCCCAGCACGGCACACACACGCCGTGTACGCGCTGACAATAGAAGCGAGGCCAAGGAGGAGTAAAAACGCACGGCACGGCTGAAATTCAACTTGCAACCCGGAGGATGTGGAAAGAGGAAAGTGCGTTTGCCGTCTCCTTCCAGCTGCCATTTATTTTCGCCCATCGTTAAACGGGCGAGGGAGATAGCTGGGCTGCATAAGCCCCTTGTGCTCCCTCCTAGTCTCCACAGGGTCACGGCTGTGCAGCCCCAGCGTGGATATTAAATAAAAAGACTGGTAGATGCTGAAAACCGACGCCATTTTGATGAATGATAACATTAGAGAAATGGGAATGTTTGGGGGGGGGGAGGGGGGGAAGGGGGGGAGGCAGGCAGGCAGGTAGGGAAGCGAAGAGGTGGGTGGGTTGGGCGGGGGGGGGGGGGGGGGAGGTGACAGAGGATATACCCACCGCCCGTGTTGGTCCTCTTGGTGCTGCCGGCTTCGGGGGGGGCTTCAAGCGGTCTTTTCCGGGAGTCCGGCGGGTCCAGGTCTATGGGAACCCCGGTGTGGGTCCCGTTCTGCTGGATGGGAGCTGCCGCCATCATGTTTGCTGCTGCTCGGAGGAGAATTGTCTCTTCCCTTCTGTGGTGGGGGGGCAGGGAGGGAAGGGGGGAGGAGGAGAAGGAGGAGGAGGAGGAAGGGGGAGGAGGAGGAGGAGGGGAGTGGGCTCGTCCCGTTCTCTTGTCCTTTTCGAAAATGTAGAGCTAAGCTCGGGATTGTCGAGGATGCTGCGCGCCTTGTTTATCTGGCACCCGGGGGGAGGGAAGGGAAAGGAGGGAGGGAAGCGGGCAGGACTGGGCTGGAGGAGCAGCTGCAGTGCAGTGTCAGGAGGAGATGAGGAGAAGGGAGACAGGGGGACGAGGGGGGCGAGAGAGGGAAGAGACGGGGGAGAGGGGAGGAGGAGGAGGGGAAAGAGTGAAAAGAGTGAGACAGGAGGAGGAGAGGACAGAGTGGGAGAGGAGAGGAGGGGAGAGAGTGAGTGGGAGAGGAGAGGAGGGGAGAGAGAACGAGTGAGACTGAGGCGGCGGGGTGGGAGGGAGGGAGGAAGAGAGGGAGGGGGAGAAGGAGGGAGGGAGGGAGCGAGCGGTGTAAATGGTGGGCGAGGGAGTGAGTGGGAGATGATTCACGCTGCCTCTGAGCCCCCTTCCGCCCCTGCCCGCCCCGCTGCCGCGCCCGGCGCTGCGGCTGGGCTGCCGCCGCTCCCGGGCTCCCGCGCCCCCCCTCAGCCACCGGCTCGCGCGCGCGGGGGCGGCGGGTTGGGGACGGGGACGAGGGGGGCGATCGCTGCCCCTGCGGCGCGGCCCCGCTCCCGCTCCAGCACCACCGCCGGGCGCACGGGCGGCTGCCGGCCGCCGCTGCACCGCAGAAACCCAGAGGCAGGAGAGGTTAGAGCCGTGGGAGGGGTGCGAGTGCGGCCGGGGGCGGGGGGGGGGTGTGTGGGGTGTGGGTGGTGGAGAAGGAGGACGACGACGGCGGACAGGCGGGGGCGGTGGTGGGGGGGGAAGGAGGCCGGGATAAAAAAGAAGGGCGGGGCTTCCCTCGAAGACAGGCGGGAGATCCGGCCAGTCGGAACAAAAGAGAGCGAGGTTGGGATTGACGCGTGTAGCCAATCGCGGGCCTGAGATTGGAAGAGCCGTTGCGGGGGGGAGGCGGGGGCGGTTTAACCTCTGCGGCGGGGGGCGGCGGCGGCGACAACGACAACGGCGGAGGGGAGGGGGTGGGTGGGGGTCCGTGTCTGTGCGTGTGTCTGTGGCCGCCTCCCGCCCCGGGAGGGTCCCCGCCGTGATGCGGCGTCACCTGGGTTACGCGCTGCGCCTGCCAGGCCCGCGGCTGCGCGGAGGCTGCCCGCGGAGGCTGCCCGCGGGGACGCGTCTGCGCCGGGGCCCGCGCTGCCGCTCCGCGCCGGCTTGGAGGACAAATAATAAAGATATTATTTATTATTTTTATGCTGTGACAGCCGGGCCCGCTGGAGCTGTGTGACACAGAGCGGCATTTCTTACGTAAATATTTCGTAGAAAATTCAGAGGCGCTTCGCTGCGGCGAAGGTTATTTCTGCTTACGAATCTCAAATTACTCAGGTTGAAGCTTAAAGCGTTGTAAAGTGCAGGGTGGCGGGGGGTGGGACGCCTCGGAGGTTTGCGTACTATAAAAGCATTTTTACTCGACTCTTTGCTATTTAATTGCCTCACTGCCTTTGAAAAATTTTCTTAAGCCGATGTAACCATAACGGTAGTGGCCAGTGTTAGAGCATCAACTCTGTACAGAATTTAGAAATGTGTGTTTATTGCACAGACCACGCTCTGTACTAAATTCATATTGATATGTATGTGTGCAGAATGGCTGCTGACTCGATTCCTCCTACCATGCAAGCTCAAAACCTGGCTGTTTGTGGATGGAATCCAATTTCCATTATAAGCTCCCTGATAGAATCAGCCTTAGTTTTAGTAATCACTTACCATTAATATTGCCCCAAACGATTTTTAGTACTTAAAATACAAATTTCATGTATAATATATAATACAGCACATCACCTCTACTTATAAATTATAAGCAGATACATAATGCATTATAGGATGTTAAAACACAGGCACACTAACATCTAAACAGGCTCCTGCCGGAAAGCATTCACAAATTAAGAACTCAATTCAGCACTGTACATAGGAAACTTTCAATGACTTCTTTGGGAATTGTGTCCCAGGAATGCAATACCTAGCCTCCTCACAGGCAGATGAAATAGATGCAGCAGATTCAGTAACAATTTGATAGCATATATGGTCAGAAAAATGATTGTGTAAAAATGGATCTTTATTACTCATCATATACCCTTTGTATCTAAGATACTCTGACTCATAATTGCTTAGTTTACTGACTGAAAGAAAATTTTAGGCTTCTGTTACCTTGGCAGTTGCTGACACAATTATGGTACAGCAAGCTGGGGACTGGTTCTAGCTCTTATATTTTTTTTTTTTTTTTTACTAAGTTCCAGTTGAAGAATTTTAATTAGTATTTGAGCCAGAAAGAGCACAGCGTGACTTGAAAATCTCAGGTCCAGTTTGTAGGGTCATCAGTCCTAAGAGGTCTCTTTTTATTTGTAAACTAAGCAAATGACTTCTACAAAATCTTGAAGACAAAAATAAAAACCCTGCAATGTCTGAACGAAGCCATCTTGAGTCAATTTCCACAGTGGATCTGGATAAATTGTAACACTGCTCCCTTCATCTCACTGAATATGTCCCATTCATCTGTAGTAACATTGAATCAAACAATTCTCTTGTTTTAAGACCACATCTGTTTTACTGTGCCCCCTGCACCAATTTTAATTATGTGGCAGATCTGATTGGATTCAGCACCTGCAAGTCTTCCCTTTGGGAGCTCCAATTAGCTTATAAAACATCTACTTGATTGCATTCTTTAAACAAAAGTATTGTTTCATCCTAACAACAGGAATATTAAAGTGTAGAATAAAAAAGGGTTTTAATGTTACAAGTGGTGTGTATGTTTGTGTATCTTCCATAAGCTTAGAGAAAAAGTGGTAATCCTGAAACCTAATTTCCTCAGACTCAGCAGATGTCTGTCCTGCGTTAGGCTGTTTCTTTACCAACAGCTGTTTCACAAGTGCCTCCCCTTGTCTCTACAGAATGCCTTTTGTTTAATAATTTCCCGATATGTTATCTTCTAGTCCCACTAAAACAAGCTTCTTCAACTTTTCTCATACCTATAAGTAGTGGTTTTTTTATAGTTTAATAGACGGGTTTGTCTTTGAAGAATTTAGCTAAAGCTATACAACTAGCCTCTCAGCTAGTTTCTTAGTAGCAGTTCTATTTAACTAAACAAACAGCTGCTGATAATAAACATTTCAACAAATATTGATTTAATATTAGTAAAAGCATTCATTATTACAGAATATGCTTGTTTCTCCTTATTTCACTGCTTGTAGCAGTGATAATTGAGGTCTAGGGGGGCATATGGCATAAAGTGCAGCCCTCTAGCGGTAGAGGTCACGGGAAGTTTAAATCAAGCTGTGTTTTTGTCATGGGTGGGGGACAATGAAATAGCTTTTAGCAAAATGCGAGCAACTGCCCAGCTATAGATTAGCCACTTGCATTGTTCATGTTCTGAAGCACAAGTGAATATAGTTGTGGAGGCCCATAGTACAGCCTTGCTTCCACTCTGTCACGATTTCTATGAAAAAAAAAAAGGACCAATGGAAAAATAAAAAATTCTACATCAGCAGACTTTTCCTCTTTTTCCAAATCTGTTACCTGTTACTCAGTTTTTCAGGCAACTCCAGACCGGTATATCTAGCCAGAGGTTGGTTAAACTGTTGTGGGATCTTGATTCTTTTTCTGTTTCTTTCAGTCATGTCCTACCACTTAATGTATTCTATAACTTCAGCAACAGTTAGTTCAGTGATGTCATGGAAGGCAACTTCAATTTGCCAGCCTTATTTCTAAAAACCCTCTTGGCTGGTGGAGGTGTGAATGGTAGCGTTCAAACTAATCTTTCCCACAGACATGAGAGCTGTGCTTAGAACTGAAAGGGATTAGGAAGAGGCATAAACCAAACCAATTAAGCATATATTTTAGCAAGTAGAAATCTGCAGAATAACTAAGATAAAGTTCTAGTAAGCATCACTAAATCTGATAACGTCTGCTTTGTGGAACAAGACCCAACCTCCTGTTACTCGTGAAGCTGCTAGATATTTCTCCTTTGGCTAACAGAATGAACAGTTTGTTTTTCCCCTAATGGGAAATATGACAGGGCCAAATAATAATTTGATGAAAAATGATACCTCTTAACCATCCTGGCTAGGTAAAAGGAAACAGATCCAGTCTTCATCCAGAATGATGCTGCTACTATTGGCAGTTTTTCATTACTGAACGATTGCTGTGATTCCTGCTAAACTTTGGCTTCACAAAAATTACAGTTAGTGATGAACTCAGAGGTCTCTTTCAAGTCTTTAACTTTCACCTTCTATTTATGAAGCTTTTTTCCTCCAATAATCTATCAGTTAAACTATTATTATTATTTATTAAATTATCCATTTGTTGCTTGTTCAAATACTGCCAAAGTTGTTCACCAGTAAAAAAATGTTAAGTTTCAGTGGAACTCCTCCAAAGTTGCAGCAGTATTAATCTTAGGAAAATCAAACCCTGGGTTTGGAAAATAAAAAGCTAAACACATATTAGACAGAAAGTGACCTCTTTATCTATTTTCCCATATTTATATTCATTTTGTTATCTACACTTATATTGTATACATTGCCAAACTAAAAGCCAAGTTGCACTCTTCACAGAAAACAGCATGGACAACTGCTAAACCCTTTCATATTGTAGACCATTACTGTGTAGAAGCTTTCTTTTTCCAGTGAACTGAGGATGGTAACTTAAAATTGTTAACAATTTGACCATAGTATTTATCAAAACATTAATATATTGGCCAAAACTCTCTTTCTAGTGGTGGAAGGAAAGAGTGTGTGTAGGAAATCAATGTCCATTTCTGCTGTCTCAGCAGAGGGATCACCTACCTCCTCTTATTCCCACAATATCCATCAAAATTTGCAGAAGCTTTTTTGGACTTTTCTACAGGAATACAGAACTGAATTTTTCCCAGTTCTCCATTCCTGAATCTGTAGATCAGATTCATAGGCTGTTGTTGTGTTCTTTATATATTGGGGTTACCTGAGGACCTAACTAGATCTCAGTGTAAAAAACAAGGTAGCCTCAGGACAAGATCATTTTTCATACCTCCCAAGGAATTGACTACATGGATCAGAATCCATGAAACTCCAATGGCTGGACACTTAACCCGAAAAGGCATCTCCATGGTGATCTTTCTGTACAGTAATTTAAAGACCTTTTATTTCTGAGAATTAAAGAAATTGAAGACTTGATTTCAATTGCCTTCCAATGATTCTGGGATTTTTGGGGGGTGGGGGGCTTATTTTATTGTGTTTGTTTGGCGGGGTGTGTTTTAAAGATATTTCAGGGATTAAATCTGGTACCAACTGGGAGTAATTCTATTGTGATGAAACAATGATGTAAAATATTATGTGGGAATTATCAGGATCACCTTGTGTAGCTTATGTCACTTTATGATGTTACTGATTGCGTACCTCTTAGTCTTACAAAAGAACATCAGTGAAGCATCTCTTCTACAAACTGAATTCCATCAGCTATCATTCCAGATGCTTCAGGATGTATTCTTCCAACAATTTGGTGAACAGGGTGTCTTTCAAAGAATCAGCATACCTGTGTACAAACTCTGTTATTATAATTGTTCTAGCAGTATCATTATTTTACGTCTCATTTTGCCTACCCACCGCCAACTGTCTTATTTGTTTGAAATTTTGACATTTTAGGATAAATGAAATATGAAAAAAGAGACATTAACAGAAAAATCAATTTATCTGATTCTGTTGTCAAGCCTGGTCCCCTCCCTGTGAACCGAAAGACCTGGAACAATGCAGCACCCCCTAAGCGGTCATAAGGACATCTCTGCTAGAGCTCAGTCATGCTCTCCAAGAGTCTAATACAGTCTTAGTTGTTCTCATAAATTAAAACTAGTAAAACCAGGTCATACTTTTAAGTGTAGCCTTACAATACAGGGCCTTATTTGGGATTTTTGAAGGCTGAAACTGTGCTATAGTTCAGCTGACAAATTAGAGTTATTTTAGTGGAGAAGATCAGAAATCTTTCTGGAAAAGGAATGGAAAAGGGGCAAGTAAACATGTTGCACAGGGGACAAGGGAAAACCAAGAATGGGACAATAAAGACAAAGGTACTGATTTTTGTTAAATTATGTACCAAAATTTGAGCTACTCTGATCATTTTGCTCACTGTCAAAATTGATACTACTTAAGATCATTAAAGAAAAATATATCCCAGTAAAATTATACTAGTAAATTCTCTTACTGTTAACCAACAACAAACCCCCACTTTTTTAGTATAATTTGCAATCAATTTTCCAAATAATAAACTATTCCAGCAAAAGTAATTTTTTACAATTATAATACTATTATAATGATAGTATTTTTGCCAATGGAAAGGTGATAAAAGTCATATCTCTAATATTATTGCAAGAGTAATAGTTCCTAGTAGAGATCTAGAGATATTTATAAATACTTTTTAAAGGTTTACTGTATAAAAATGCTTATACCCATAGATTACAAATTAATTTTCAGCACCGTAGGATTTTAGGCAATACTTATTACCTTTAAGAATATGAAGTTACACTGGGAACTTCAACTGATTCTTCCCTAGAGTTTAGCAAATGCCTTGGAGTTGTTCTTGAAGAAATTATTTTACTTCACCAACAAAAATTAATGATTCCCATGCTTTGTATTTCTACCCACTTGAAATCAATTACTACAAAATACCTCTGAATTGAAAAGTCTCCTGGTGGGGGAGGGGAAACATAAAACTTACAGACGGGATAAATTGGCCAGAATGATTTGGCACATATCCTCAGAGTTTGCCATGAAAACATGTATATGTGTGTCAGCTGCACACAAAGGCTATCTGGCTCCAGAAAAAGCATGGGGATTAGATATAATGCTGCCTATTTGAGACAAAGGGTATTCCTTAGCACAGTAAGGTGAAAACAGACAGTTCATCAGTGGTACAAGTCTATCTAAATTATTTAGTGACCATTTTGAGCGAGCAGGACATGGTGGCAGATTATTAATTATTTGGGGAGTTTATTCATCTTGGTTTTTTGTTTCAGTGAAAGCAGGACTGGAAACATGAAAAGGTACCAAAATATGAGACCATTTTTACCTCAATCGCTTATAAGATATAGAATCACTTTTTTATTGTAATGCTAGATGCAACATGTAACTGATTTTCATTTACATTTTACTAAGACATATCATGAAGTTGCTGTGTATGTTTGTAAATGGGTGCATGACATTAAATTCAACCAAATTGAATGGAATAATTCATATGCTCAAAATAAAACATAAGTTTTTTCTACCTTGCTGAATTAATGCTTCCTTTGCTTTCAATTCAATGGGAGAGAGCCCCATTGCTTCAGTATTCCTGATTTAGGCCACCAAATCTCATCCAAGCATAGAGTAAGTCAATGGGAATCTTTCTACTGCAGCCCTGATCACCTTTTTGAGTATGTGGACTTTTAAGCAACTTTTTCAGACAAGTTATGAATTGCTTTCAACATTTCACATACATATATTATGTTTAGAAAGTTTTCTTTTTTTTTTCTTTAAACCCTTCAGATAGAAGTCCATGGACCTACTGGATGAAAATAGTTCTATTGACTTCAAGGGGTTTTAAGTCATTCGATACAAAATACTCAAGGGAAAAAATAGTGGAGAGAGGAAGGAGACTATATAAAAGATATTAACACAAGCTGCAAAGCATTAATTCAATAAGAGAGATTATCTTCATATTCTAGTGATGGGCAATTTGAATGAATTTTGCATAGAAATATTTAGGGATATGTAATAAGAATATGAAGAATATTTAGGAATATATAATTGTTTCTAATAAATTATATATAAACAAAATAACATCTAGTATATAATTTAAAATTTGGCAGTTAGAAAAGTGAAGACTAAAGATATACTTTCCAATAATTAAAAATCACAAGTTGAGGTGAAAATCTTTACGGAGCCAAAAATCTTTACAATAACCACTGTTTATGTTGATAATAAAGAGGTATGAATATCATGTCATAGAAAGTTACACATGTATATATTGAAAGAGCCTGATTATATTTCTTGAAAATTTTCTGTGTAGTATTCTGTTTGTAATATTTTAGCCAAGTAGGAAGACTCCTGTTTCAAAACTTCCAAATATTTATATTCCTCTCATTGTTCATATTTTAATTTAGAGCTTAAAGCTATTTGCTGTAGAACAGAAAAAATCATGTTAAAACGGTAAAGATAAAATTACTGCAGAACTGAGTCATTGCAAGAGGGATGAATGCCCATAAGAAGATGTACAAATTACAAAAAGAAAACAAAAAACAAAACAAACAACAACAAAAAGAAAAAAACAGAAACTGGATCATTGCGCATATTAACAGCGATGCTTACAGATTCATCATGGCTCACAACAAAGGTATTTGTAAGTGGACCTCCTGCCTCTGTCGCATGCTGTCATTGCTTTGGATTGACTGCTGTTAGATCCCTGTAATCCTGAGCCCCGGGATCTTGTCCTACATGTTTACCCGACTTGGTATGCCTGTTAGTAAGTATTTAAAATGGAAATGAATTCTAATCTTTGTATGTGTTTATAACAAAGGGTTTTAATCTCTTAAACACAATATTTAATGTTGTTGTTTTTTTTTTTTTTAAATAAAGTTTATAAAAAGCTGTGTTCAGCCTAATAGCTTATATTTGCCAATTTAGCTAGTTAAGTTTCGTTAATGCCTGGTATTTCTTAACTCAACAGGGTGTCATGGCAGTGATATTACAGGACACGTTTGTGGATGAGGGGAAGCACAGAGTAACAACAGCCACCGGGCTAAAAATGGCATGTTTATAATAGAAAGTCTTGTCAACTTTCATATCTGTAATTCACATATAATATAGGAACTAGAAGAAAATTTCATATTTTAGAAGACTGATGTGACAGCTATCATATATGACTGCCATTCACTTGTGAAGCTATATTGTTATATAGATACTATATAGAGATTAAAAACCAAATATTGTCCAATTAAAAAAAAAGTTCATTAAAACTATCATATTCCATACCACCTGAAATCTCACTACTGCCAACAGATTCAAAATAATTTACTGAAGCTAAAATTCCAACTCTTCCATCTTTGTCCCTTCCATCTTTGTTTATATCAAGTGATATCTGAAATAAAACACTTGGCTCTACCTAAGCCTAGGAAACAACGAGAACTTTCTCCACTGGTGAAAGAGAGAGCATATGAAGACTGACTATTTTAGCTAATAAAATGCTTAAATCTTGATGGAGAATATGCTTCCTCGATAATACACTACAAAATAGAATATATTCACCTCATCTAGATTTAATGCGTTGGACAGCATTTATTTTCTCCAAATAATGAGACATATTCAGTTCTGTTGAAATTCAATAGCCATAGAAACAAAGTTCCCATAAATTGAGTAAGGAAATACAAGGAAGTAGCACAGCATAGTTTATTTTTTTGCTGATGTGATTGTAAGGAATAATAAATACTTTACATATACATATGTACTGAAAGAACAATAAACACTCAGACTTTGAAACTTGTCATAAAGGAAGTGTAATATTATTTCATTTTTTCATTCTATTTATTGAAAAATGTATTACATTAAAATCTATTTCTAGAGATTGCTCTAGACACTGATAGAGGCCTATAGATAAAACTAATTACAAACAATCTATTAATCTGAAAAGTTGGAAGAGTTAATTGTAAAATACACTGAATTAGCATAACTACTGCAAAAAAGTAGTGTAAAACACTGGTGATATAAAATTGTTTCTTACTTCATTTGAAGGTGGTAAAAAAAATCACCGATTTAGTTGTAGGAAGTCTTGTAAGAGTTCTAATCCTCAATCTTATAAGAAATTTCATATTTGCAGTTCCTTGTACCCACTACAAATCTTGTGGCATGTAGGATCTTTATGAAAATTACTGCTATTTTCATAATATGACTGTCATTAATAATTATTTATACAACATTAATTCAGATTGGCTTTTCCTCTACAAAGGATTCTGAGACATAAAGTAGTGATTATGTATCAACTATCAAGAAAATTGCAGATGTAGCTAATGTGGTCAGTTAAGTCTTACTTCTTTCAAGAGTGACAAACTCTCACAGGAGGATTACAGAAATAGAATCATAGAATCATAAAATTTCTCAATCTGGAAGGGACCCATAAGGATCATCAATTCCAACTCCTTACAGGACTACCTAAAATTAACTATATGACTAAGAGCTTCATTCAGTTGCTCCTTGAACTCTCACAGGCTTGGTACCCTGACCACTTCCCTGGGGAGCCTGTTCCAGTCACCAACCACCCTCTCTCAGTGAAGAACCTTTTTCTTACATCCAAACTGAACTTCCTCTGACTCAGCTTCATCCCATTGCCCTGTGTCCTGTCGCTGGTGTCCACAGAAAGGAGACCTCGCCCTCCCCTGCATCTCTTGACAAAGTTGTAGGCTGCAATGAGGTCACCCCTCAGCCTTCTCCAAACTGAACAAACCAAGTGAACTCAGCTGCTACATGTAAGTCTTGCCTTTCACAATCTTGGTTGTCCTCCTCCGGACATTAATAGTTTGATGTCCTCCTTATATTGAGGAAAATAAGATAAATGTGAAATCACTAGAGCAAATTTGTATAGTGGTGTGGTATAAGGATGTTTTCTCTTAGAATCCTAACAGAACATCTAACTCCGTCCTGATAGAACCTTGTTCCTGGCATAATTTCATTGAATTCAGTAGGCTGTGGTTAAGGAAATGGATCTTCTGGTTACAGAAATGTGTTTTAAATTAATAAAACTTATAATTTTAGTCTAGTAAAAGTAGTTTCAATATGTTCCAGTCTACTGTATTGATTTCAGGTCAGTTGGAACCAAAGTTGATGTAATGAATATGGCAGCCAATTCTGTCTATCAGTAACAAAACCACTTTTAATACCTGTCATCCAATGTGTCAGGTTGTTTTCCAAGTTCACATAACAGACTGGTAAATTAAGAATGCATTACACATAAGAAAAAGTACACAAAATATGACACTGTTTTATTAGAACATTATAGTTCTAATCTATCATGTATAATCATTAAAGCTAAATTTGTTAGGCAAAACATGCAAGCGTTAAAATTCTTAAAGTAAAAATATCTTGGTTTAGTTGCACATATTTTTAATTTTAAAGTAAATGTGTTATCAGATATAGGACTATAGTAAGCTGTGCTTTTAAATTTTAGCTAAGTGTATGTGTCAATAGCATTGTATTTCCAGCCTACTTTACTATTTAGTCTAAACTTCACACACACTCTTACAATTATTCTGTTGTGCTTTTTGAAGAATTTACCATTCAATGAAGGTGAAACATCTGGTATGACTTTTAACAATTTAAGAAAACACGCATAAGATGATGATGCTAGAAAATGAATATGTTAAAGCTTCATTCAGTCGTTAGTATCTAACTGTACTAGTGATAATGAAGGCAATAATAACATGTAGTCCAGCCAAATTCAAATATACTATTATGTATCAAAGTCTGAAAGATTGTTTCAGTTATGCAAATGCTCATTCACTTGAGTAGTAGTTACTCATATACGTGATTATATTCAACATAATTTTTCACAAACAGTCAAAACACTGAAGTGCTGCAAAAAAAGTATCTTCTGTTTTCTTGTGCTTTCCACAATTTTCTATGCAGGAAAAATTCAACACTGAGTATTGTGTACAACAGTAAATATCTTCAAAATATTTTGGTGTCTGCTTTTCTATCTCTACAACAACATACATTATTGTTAATCATGATAATCTGAAACGTCATTGTTCTTGAAATATTGTTTTCTTGAGCAGATTTCTTATACTTAGGTGAATAGAACTTTGCCAACATTTAAAAATATTGATACCTCAAACTTTTATATATGTGAAGTCTGACTGAAAATATTATGTTAATTATCTGTTGGACTGCATGGGTAAATTATTCATTATTGCACCATCATAATGTGGAGGAACTGGGTTGAACTATCTCCAAAGATTATGCATTACTTAAAAATGGTTGAAAGCCATTTTTCTCTTCATTACAATTGTCACATTAGTGAAAGAAAACAGTCAGCTTTCCAGGAACATTTTATTTATTTAGAGCCTCTAAGATTTCCCAGGAGAATATGTCATATAATCAAACAAAAATGCTTGGTGTGATAGATTCTGCAAGACTGCATTACATTCTGTGAAAAGTCATTTGTGAAAAAAAATAACTATGCCCATGTTATTCAGTGTCATGTAGATATCTTAATAAAACATTAGATGACAGCAAGCATTGGTCATGGAAGTTTGAACTGTATTTTATTCTGATTATTTTCACTATTCAATTTGATGAAATGAACATTCTGTGTAAATCTGGCCTATGAGAACAAAATTTAAAAATGTAATTATTTTATGAAATTAAAGACCTTCATATGGCAAATTGCAAAGTTATATTAAAAAACTTTAAGATTTGAATTGTATTTAAATGTTCAAAACCTTTAAAATAAAACAAAAATAGACAATCTAGTAAAGGACAAGAATGCACACGTATGTGCATATATGGGTACTTATACCTGTGTATACACAAATAAAACATATGCACAAGTATGATGTACCCATATCATTCATTGTTTGTGTATGCATATATGTATACATATGTTTATACATGTATTTATACATAAAATCAGATGGCAATTTTGAGCCCTCTAGTGGTAAGAAACTTCTCAGTTAAGAACCCATTCATCTACTCATAAGTATATCCACTTAAAAGACAAGTGTCTAAACTCTACAAAACCATTAGGCTTTCATATAGGTTGAGGATGGCTCCCTGCAGTTGGTGTGGGTCTGTAGATACAAGTGTTAATAATAACACAGAACTGCAAATTAATTTATTGTTTCCAGCATCGTTACTTTCTGCATTTTCTCTGTTGAAAATATAGATCTTTTGTATACTTTTGACACACTGATGATAATTTGTGGTATTTCTTTAAAAAACACCAAACCCCTGACATGAATACTGTCAAATAAATATGAAATGTTTTCACACAGCATCCTCAGTCTCAACCTCACATTATATACTTCCACAAGTAAGTACTACAGGGGGAGGAGAAGAAAAATCTACATTTCAAATTAGGAAAGGATTCATGACATATAACTTCAGTCATGTAAAGCCTAGGTTTCTAGACTAAGCTGGCTGTTTGCACTGACCCTGCTGTCACTGGGGGTAAACAGGAGTGAATGAGTTGCCTTCTTGAGGTGCCTGGGAGAGACCTGTAAGATAGGTGAAATCTTTATGGATGCAAGTTTCTTTCCATTTCTCAAGGAGACCTAGCTAACTACCTTAGAATCAATGTTTTCCATTTAGAAAGCTAAAAAAAAATAAATTATATATATAGCCTAGGTCCAAACAAGATTAAATAACACAATTATAAATACTTGTATTTATAGCAATATTTGTGTGTGATAACAGTCCACTTCAAGCAAGTAGTGGGGTATAAAGTTGGAAGCTAGTTCCAGCATGCAAGACTGTGATTATCACAAAAACTGAAGTAGTGTTATATCTTGTAGAAGAAAACACTGATGACTTCATAACAGTAAAAAGAATTCCTTTGCAGAGTATCACTGAACAGCATTATATGACTTGGAATGTTAAGGAAAAAGTATATTTTACACTAAGGCCCTGCACTTTTCTCATTCAGAAATACATTTTCTAGTAGAGATAAAATAGTTAGGAAACTAGTACAATTTATCAGTGCCATGCTTGGGATAAACATTTTATCTTAAATTCATACTTCAGAAAATCAGATGCTACTGCTTAGTTATGATATGTTTATAACAGGAGTATATGATGTCTGGATAGAAGTATTTTTAGACAAAATAATTTTCTCCAAGAAGGCATAGTGATTGCTTTAGCCTGGCTATAATATATCAATAAGAAGATTTTATGGGGTGCTTAAACTACCAGGAGTTCTTAGTTCAAAAAGATTATTGAATGGTAGCCTGATGAAAGAGGAAATTAAATTTAAAGACTGCTAGTGTGAAGTCATCAAGTTCTGCTTCCAGACTGCATCAGGTCTACCATAGACCAAGATACCATCCATTTATGTGTCACAGGGGACAAGAAACCCCTCGTGTGGACAATCACACTTCTTGGGCCACCCAAAGTAAAATAATTTTAACATCTTAAATATATAGCTTAAATAAACTGCCACTAAATAACTATGGTTGAGAGTATAAACTGTACACTAGAGAAAAGAGAGAAAGACTTACAAAAATTCATTTTTTTTCTCCAGCCTTTAATGTGTATCACATACCTTATAAAGTTTCAGTTAACTGTTTAAAAGACCTATTCAGGGTGACAACTAACAAAGATTTCCATTCAAGGTTGAGTAATAAGGCTGAGAAAGGGCAGTCTTAGACTTGCCGTGGTCCTATGACTTAGGGAACAGGTGCTTGGGAAGGTCTTCAACAGTATCCCCCTTCTTCTCCTTTGTTTGTAAACAAATGCAGAGGCCAGAATGCAGCTGAGCAAGACTGTCTGCTGTCCAGTGTCATAACTGTTGTCCAATAAGGCTAGCAAGGTAACAGCAGAAACATCAGTTTTTATGAGGTAGGACATAAGTTTCATAGAGCATCTACAGCTTTTACTATTAAATGGGGTCAAGATTTGATCTGAAGGAGGACTTGAACGGGATGCATTCAAAGAGATTGCCAATATGCTTTTCTTTTATAAGAACTTACATGATAGTATGAAGAATCATAAATAATATAAAACATCTTGCTTCATGCTCCAACCTAGAGAGAGTTGCTGTCTAAGATTAGGAGACAATTGTGGATATTGCCTTATAATCTAGCTGCACCTTCCTGAAGATGCTGGTTCTTTGTTATCAGCAGCTGGATAATAGTTTTGGTGGACTGCTGTTCAATTCTACTGTTTCAATTTCTGCATATGTCATTAAGGGCCAGGAGACACCATCCCAGGATGAAAAAGAAAGAGGAAAAGTTTCTTCTGCATTGCCTCTGAATTGCTGTGTTACATGTATAGGTTTCTTTCTTTGATATTTGAGAACTAAGTTGCCACACATTGTTTTAACAAACCTTTTTGTAGTTGACTTATAGATGTGCAGAAGTAATCCTGTCACAACAGAGGGAAAGCTTATAAAAAGATACTTAAAAATCTTATCACTGAAAAAACAGTGAACGTCTTGTGTAATATAATCTTAATATATTTCTTCTTACCCTCTTATTAAAATAAGTCCATATGTACAAACTTATTTGTAATTATGCAGAATGCTTATGCATTCTCTTTACATGTTTTAATATGCTTTATATATGCCATAAATGATAATTAAATCATCTATCCTGACGTCACAACTCATTAAAAGCCTTTGTAGATGTATCCTGAGTAAAATGTTAGAAAGCAACCAGCTTCCTGAAGATAAAATAATCAATTATACTAGATATGACTAGTGAACTGTATCCATGATAAGAAGGGAAGTGAAACTTCACAGTGCTCTGTAAAGCAAGCTGGGAAGAAATTTTTGCGAACTGAAATCAAGACAACAGTGAGTTTCAGTTCTTTCTCACAGTATGGTATCTGTGGTCCTTTCTCTAACCATCACCCATTCTGTGCCCTAGAGGTGAGGGAAAATTAAAAGTCTGTAACCACAATACATTAATGCAGATATACATCAGGTGAAACAAAAACATCTCGACTTTACAGGCAACTAATTTAAGGTCTAAATTACGAGACATTATTATACATACTGCCCTACTCTGAGGTGCAAATATGAGACTGTAGAGAGCAATCAAGTCTTCCATAACTTTAAATTCCTCTGTTTTTCTTCTCAAGCCCAAACATGTGAGGGGACTGAGTCTTATCCTCAAAAACCAGAAGGGACAGCATAATTATTCAGTGTGGCCCTCTATACTCCCCACTAGTAGTATGTCTTCCACAAATTAGATGAAAGTGCATCTAATTTTATTTTAAAGAAACCGTGGCTCTTTCAGGTCTCCCAATGATTTTGTGCATTATTTCTAGAAGAATTATCTTAATTTCAATTCCCAGTAATTAGCTTGTGTTCCATTTCTGACACCAAGATAAAAAATCTCTGTGCTGTCAGATGTAATTCTCATATTTCAACACTTATATTAATTTATCAACCCATCTCTTAAACTTCCCTTCAATATACCAGATAAATTTAATTAATTACACGTCACACCATACTGCAAGATTCTCAGCTATGTGATCTTGGTTTGCGGGTTTGGGTTTTTTTTTGGCATATCCTCTCCAGCATTTCCCATCTCCATTACCCTTTATTATTAAATCAAAGATTTTGTTAGCCCTCATTTCAAAGAAGCGCAGAAAGCTCAGGTTGAGGATGTAATCAATGATAAAACTTAAAACCTAGGTTTAGTCATTGTTTTTCTAAGAAATCTTCTGCCATTGTAGATATAAACTGTTTTCTTGAATTCAAAACATATTCTTCATTTGCCTGTATTAAATCTATTTTTTTTTTTTTTCTGGATTCTAACCATTTAAATCACTTCATTTAGATTACCAAAACAGTAATCCATCCCTTATTTTTTAATAGCCTACCAATCTTTGGACAATTCTCAAACTGTGTACAATATTCACTGATAAAGCAAGGTCCTTTTTTATCAACTTTCATACCTTTCACCCCCCAGTTCCCAGTTTCCTGGTGGAAATAAGAATTATGTAACAAATCTAAACAAGTTAAAATAACTTTATTTTTCTGAGTTACTTTTGCATACAATTTATGCATAACCTTTTCCTTGTGCATCCCTTTAAAAATACAGAAACCATACTCTTAAGGCCATAAAATATATGTGGAGAAAGGTTAGAACTGGAACAAGTAAAAATATCCACAATGTCTTGGACATCAATATCAAAAGAACAGTTTCTAATCCCTCTAGCTCATACCTGTGAATTTCATAAAATGCAATTGTTTGAATCAAAAAAACCTTCACTACATGTAGTAAGTGAATTAAGTCTGAGTGTACATATGTACTTCGTTTACCACTCTCATGTTCCAGTCAAAACCAAACAGAAAGAGATCTCACAAAAAAATGCTATCTGACTAGTAGTAATTATCATTGTAGTCTCTAGTTCATTACCAGCAAAGTTCCAAGGTAACAAATCCATTCTTGTACCTGAAATGAAGGTCAAGCTAGCTAATTTGTTATTCTGTGTTATATCCTCTTATGGATAATGGGACAACATTTGCAAGTCTCACTGTTTCCCAGTTTTCCAAGATAAGTTAAAAATTGGCAATGATTCACTAGTTCCTTTGAGACTTCTGAGCGTAAATTACTTAGCTAGTTCATTTGAAACATTCTCCAATGGGAATAAATGTTGCTTTATCAGTGCTTTATTTCAGATAGAAAATGTTGTGTTTCCATCAACATTTGAATGGTTTGGCCCTAGACCAGCCATTATCTCAGCTTCTCTTACTCTGAATGAACTTATAACCTTTCTGAGTAAGATACACCACAGCGTACAACTCTCATTTTTCCTAGTAGATAATTCTGCAAACATTATAGCTCAGATGAAATAAAAACATCCAGAAAATTGTGTACATGCTTTCTTTCTTAAACATAACTTTTCATAGGAGTACCTCTCCCTTTCTCTACTCTGTGTTTTATAAGACTTTGCTTCTGAAGTGTATTTTGTAAGATGTCAGAATTTCTCTTCTAAAAGAAAGGGTCACCTTATTTCTTGTTTCTCTATTTTTGTTACAGATAATGCAGAAATATGCACTGAAAACTCTATATTCTATATTATCCTTTGCAATGCTGGAGACTTCTTATAAACTCTGACTTGATTAGACAAATAAAAGGCTTTTTTTATATGTTCAGAATAGGCTACTTCAGAATGAGAGAGGGAAAAAAAGGACTCAGAGAAGCTACCTTATTCATTGGAAGTGTTGTCCAGGGAGTAAAAGCTGGAATTAAAATCTAATATTTTAGAGCAGTACTTTGGCAGGAAGACATCTTTAGTATGTGATATTTCAAAATCTGGCAAGCAATTCTTGGTGATATTACATATTTTAGAGACTCCCTGTGTTGACAGTGTTTTGTTGATACTTTTATATGTGGTTGGATGTTTTTGTTGGCATCTGTAAATTCCAGAATTATTTCTGCTGTCAACAGCAGAATTGCAATAGTAATGCCTTAAGACTGACTTTTTTTTTTTTTTTTCCTGAAATAGATACAAAAACAGCAGACCACTTTCAGACAAACTGACCAATTTTTCCAGAAAGTGCCTAGTTTCATAATGGGTCTTCCATAAACTTTACAAATACTTCTTGTTACTCTTCCAGAAATGTGCTGCAGATTTGAATTTGAACCAAGAAGCATCACTGTCTAGAATCAATGATTCTCCAAGAATTAACCAACTAAAGAGGAATTTGCTAAGAATTCTGGTGACTAAGTCTGGGAAGTTAAAGGACAAATGGGATCATCTCGGGTAACAAGTGTGAGATTGAAAGAAGAATAATGGGGTAAGAGTGTTGTGTGATTAGAAAGTAAAAAGGAGAAGATGGAACAGGTTAGCAACATGACTGGTATCAGCTCACCTGCAAAATTCTGAAATCAGCAGAGACTGAATAAACTGAACAAGGAGGAGAGACAGGAAAGATCATGCAGAGAAAAGAGTGGCATTGTAAGACAAACCAGGATGAGGAAACTTTGGGAGGCTTGATAAAGCAATGATGAAAGAGAGAAGAGTATGAAGACTAGAGCAAGAACAAAAGAAATTGAGTTTGGATGAAGAAATTAAGCCAACACAGATATTAACAACCTAATATTGTTATATTGTTTAAAATCACAAAATATGGTTCTCTTTGAATCTTCACTCTTTCCAGTTTCACACTAAGGAAAATGTATAAAAAATTACTTTAGAAATACATTTAAAGGATATTAGAACTGCAAGTTCAAGCACCCAGATCTAGGTTGTTCTATGTAGGTCTATGTTCTAGGTAGATCTATGGCTGTTACTTATCAAACTTCTCTTCAGATTCCATTGCCCACTGCCCCACGCCAAAATACTGTGATACCACCTTTGACTAGATGGTGCTGTTCTGCTTTTTCCACTGAAAACAACTTAGCCAGCTCATCAGGGTATTGTGTATATGAATTAAATTAAACCTTACAATATATAAAACAACCTACCTAATTAAAATCTATCTTATTCAGACCTACAAAAATACGTGAAATATGAACTAATATACTCAGTACTTCTATATTCTCAAATCTAAATGTGTTTTCCTAATTATTTACACCTAAATTAAAAGATTAAATTGAAATAAAGTAAAATGAATTTATCAGAGAACTGTAAATTCCACTTAGACTCCTGAAGATTCTGAATGAGACAAAATGACAGTAATTTCTACAAAAATTTTTCAAACTTCTGATTTAAGAATACTTTCTAATCCAAATAGTTAATTTATATAAGAACTTTTAAAATTATTACTAAGATTTTGAGTATTTTAAAGCTCTTTATACTAATTTCATACTGACTTACTCTAATTGTTGCAGATGCACTAAATACATTTAATCAACTTTATTATGATAAAACCTAAAAAATTTGACACCAGTCAAAGCCAGTTAAAACATCTTAAGACAATTAAAAAAAAATAAAATAAACTAGTTGAAACAATTACTTTACCACTCTGCAATGGAATGAAATAATGCATCACTGCTCTGAAGTTAGTATTTTGAATGTCTAATAATACACCAGATATGTATGATGCACTAAGTGTAATTTTAATATTAATTTTCGTGACTCAGTTTTTTTCCAAAAAGGCCAATTTTAAGTTAGTCTAATTTTTAAAATAGCTAAAAAGTCTAATGTTAGACTTATGTAGGTAAGCTACTGGCCTGGGTTCTTTACCTAATTCAGCTTTAATGGTCTGCCTTTAAATATGATTTGGTTCATACGTAAAATACTTTCACTTTATGTCTTTAGTAAGATTTGTCTATGCATAGCACTAGAAAGAATTAAAAAGAAAAAGGCATGATACTGTATGTATAGAGTGGAACAGCAGCGAACAAATAATAAGGATAGATACAGGAAATGTCTCAGGTATATTGTAGAAATCCTTGATGTAAGAAGTGAGGTTTAATCAGGCTGTAACTTTTAACAATTTAAGTCAGTTGGGAACTGCCCTGCAGTAACTCAGACCACAAGGGTAATCATTACTTACATTTCCACTTACTGGACAGCTGCTGCCAGTATTCACCACTTCGCAGTTAGTCCAGCCTATTTCTAGGACCTTGCATATAAGAAAGGCTACTGAAAGCTGTAACCCTGTTTTCCTCTGCTTTAGATATGGCCTTTCTTCTCATCTGCTTTAACTCTATTCAGACTGCCAAGACATGACAATGTATGCAGCACTCTAACTCACTCCCCTAAGATCTGGATATAGGGATGGTAAAGATACCTACTATTTTCATTCTGGCAGCATGAGAAATTCTCTATTCCATTTCCAAAGAACCTGAAGGTGCAGTGCCCATATAATAGTAATTTTTAATTAGTATAGTAATTATTACTAACAGTAATTGTAGTAGTATTTCTATAGTAGTCACAGCAGAAAGAAAGGGCTCAGTGTGATGGGGAAACTTTATGCTGCCTTTTCCTTGTGCTCAAGCGATTAAAAACTGAACACTAAAGAACAGAAAATAAAGATGTGATATTTGGGCACTTATTCCTTGACAGTTTTGCTAAATATTCTTATTATTTGAATGGGCAGGATAATGGCTGCACAGTGCCTACATAAGGCACTATACTGATATGCAAAGTCTAGGAAGGCAACATTGTTCATAGGTCTCTTTCTATCTCCCTCTAGCTCTGCTGGTGCAACAGCCTATGAGATGCTTGAAATGCAACAGCTGTAGTAAGCTATACCTAAGAGAAGAAGTTCTGTTTCAGAAGTTTCAAAGAATAAAACAAATCAAAATTGTCTTCTTTTCTAGTTCTCTTTAAAATCTATTAACCTATAGTATATATTAAATAATGATTGACAAATTGTTTTGATAGGTTTATGTGTAGAAACCTAAGGTGGAGGTTAGCAATTTTTATATACACCCTGAATTGAAAAATTAAACTACAGAAGTGTTAAAAATAAATAAATGAATCTTTAATCCCTGGTGGTTTAAAACTACAATGAATTCTCTAATATGAAATAAAGCAAAATAATAGCCTGTGAAAAGTCTAAAAATTATACAAAAACGGATCTACAAATTCCTTGTCTCTTAGGGTGGAATATAAATACTGTAGCAGATTTACCTGTTACCTTCCCCAAACTAGGATCAGATTATAAGTATCTGTAGAAAGCAGAAAGTTTGTTATTTCAAAGCCTTCAATGGGTAAATCTCATAGTATTTTTGCTTTCTCTTTGTCACTGTAGAGAATGGCTCCTTTTCTCCCCCCAGGAGGGATTTTTCCCTCCTTTTCTATTAAAACGACTAAAACTTGAATCAGTGAAACTGTGAAAGAGTAAAAAGAAATAGAGGCTAAGAAAAGTAAAAAGTTTGAAGGCAACTGGAAATTGACAAATAAGTGTCAGAGCAGAAAAAGGTGGCAGTTTGCCAACCAGCTGCGAAAACTAATTCAGCTTTAGATAAAGAGATTTTAAAGGGGAAAAGGACAAGCAAACTTCAGAAAAAGGAGGAATAAAGGAGCAAAGAATAAATCCTTAGAGCTGTGTTAAAGAAGAAACATAGGCAGTGCTTTGTTGTTTTAACTGCAGAACCGCAAGAGGGGCTTTTCATTGAGACTTTGAATAGCACCAAAGAAACGGCCAGAATAAAGTGGAAGCACTAAAGGTTTTCTTAATGCAATAGCTTATAGACCAGCCCACAGAAAGAGAATCAAAAATTAGGTTTTATGGACAAATAGAAATTATTAATGGCTGTGTTTTCTTCAGCAGTCTACATATGGACATAAAAATAAGTGTTACACACAGTTCTGTGTACAAGTTCATGGCAAGAAGTGGCTGAGATTGTTAGACAAAGAAACAATTGACAAAGAAACTGAAAATTAAAATTTCATTTAGGAAGCCACTTTTGCCTGGAAAAGTAAAGTATTTTAGTGAGCCAGTATGTAATCTTCAAGAACACAATCTTTTAATTTTTTTTTTGATACATCATGTTTCTTATATCATGGTCAGAGAGCATGTAAAAGAATGAAGTGATGAGTGCTGTCTGGTCGCAACAGCAGACCAAAATAGCAAGCTAATATATAAAATAACGTGAAAGAAGGTCATCACATTCGTTCTCTCATCTGTCGCTACGCCTTTTAATCAGGCTGTGAATAGCAAGTCAACATGACGTAATGCTGCTGGTTATTATGCAGACATCTAATGACTGCATCTACTCTGCCCAATTAGAGCACTCTCAGAAGTTCCTGTAGGACAATGTCTCCTGACCATCCAGACTATATGGAGCTTAGTGGTCCCTTCTGGGTGCTCTGAAAACACCACCTCTGAGCTCACAGGAGGATTCCCCGAGAGTGCCAGGCTCTGAGAGTGACCTCACATATGCCCTCTGTATGAACCACATCCTTTCACTTCCATTATGCATGGTTTGACTCTGCTGCATGAAATTCCCAGAGCAGCATAGCATGACGGTCCAGTTCTCTCACATTACAGCGTGCACCTTAGGTACGTGAAAGATCTGGGATTAAGACAAGAACAGTTTTGGTTTGTATCAAACAAAAAGCCTTGACATGTATAACTGCCACAAAACTCAGGGAGAGTTCACCTAGTATGTTTAAAACATTTCTTAAATATTCTTTCAGAGAGGGAATTATGAATGGGAAATATCACCACAAAGTGTATTTTGCAATGTTATGGAGAAAAATAGGAACAGTATTCTGTTTTACTGTGAAGTTAGAGCTCAAAAATTCAATGGATCATTCAAACAGAAAAAATACTACTGCAAATAAATTACATGTTCATTGTAAACTGTAGTATTGTTAACCGCACAGATTAGTAAACTGTGAAATGAGGAAACAACATGGAGACCCTCTATTTGCATTTAGTCACAGGGTATAGAAATGTCATCATTAGTTGACATTTCAATTGTGAAAGTTTCTCATTTCCTGCAAGCTTAGGCAAATGAGGGAATGAAGCTATATTTTATTTTTTATGGCTACATTTTCCAGCAGTGAGTTGTTTCAGATTGACAATAAAATTCCTAATGGTAGTTGTTTGTTCTTCTTTTGGGAAGTTTCTTTGGAAGTTTTTGTCAGCTTAATAGCTGTTCTCTTGCTACTCACCAGTGTTGAAGGCTATACTTCCAGTAAGGTATAACAAACGAGGATGTTACATTTGTGTCTTCCATGGCTTGTAAGGCACCAAAATTTGAAATCATCATTCTTTTTTATTGTCTTTCCCCATTCCCAATTTTTCACCCTGTTTTTATGGTAATGTTTAATATTAGATAATTCAATATGGCTTTTTTGAATCACGGGTGCTTTAATTCATTTTCTGCTTTTCTATAACTATTTCTCCTGTTCAACATGCATATCTTGTGGTTCTTTGAATATATCTCAGTTGTGTGAGTGAGCCATAACCAGTGACAAACTGCAAGAGAAGGAAATTTATTAGAAAAATATATCACTCAATTCATATACTCCCTATAATATGGAATTTTCCTGCAAAGTCTTTTTAAGAATTTACCAAAGGAAAACAAACATACAAAAAAACCCCAACAAAACCGAAACAAACAAACAAAACAAGACGACAAACTACTTGAGACATGGGTCTGAAAAACTTATCTCATAGGTTTCAAATGGCATTCTCTTCATCAGTATTAATGGGTCTATCAGAATGACTTCCAAACTATTATCTGTCATCTATGATGGGGAATGCAAATTCACTGGGTTAAAGACAATACGTATTTAGTATTGAGAACACTGGTAACTCTTGATAACAAAAAGAGGTTTTATGACTGTGTACTCTAGGTTTTAAATGCTGTTATTTGAAATTTGTATGATAAATACATTGCTAGCAACTAAGTGAGAATTTGTGAGTCATGCAAAAATAACTGGAAGGCATCTGTTATGGCTTTCCATCCTGTTCTTCTAGACATTAAATAATAATTGCCAAAAGGGTCCAACTAAGTGTGACATTCCCATTGCTTAATCAAACAAACACCTTCACTAATATTAAGGAAGTTACTGGTGTGAACAAGGATTTGTGGACTCAAGACCTTAATGTAGTAATGACTGAACTGAGAGTTCTTGAACCACAGGAAGAAGAACTGCTGTGTATCAAGTTCAAATCATGTTACATGGGTTCCAGGATACCAGGAGTGTTACCTGCAAGCCTTTTGTCTCCCAAATACATAAAACCACATTTACAGCATATACATCAGGGATTCTAAATTCCTTTTTAATATGAATGTCCATGCATGATGCACTACTGTACTGCTTCTGGACTGTTGATTGAAAAATAACATGTAATATTGCTGTACTATTGCATTCTTATTGCTGATAAAATCAGGCAATGCTAGGAGAGATAGTTTTTCAATTTTTATTTGTCAGCCCATAAAACTGAAATGTTAATTTTGCCTTTAACAATATCTAATTAGTAACAGTTCCTATTCAAAAACTTCCTTTATTTTTATTGGCTTGAGTTACATTGCATGTATTATAAAATGTTCTACAAAATTACTTTTTTATCATTTCTTTTTAACTTCATTATCTTTTTGATGATACAGGAATTTTCATTTCTATTTTTGAATCTTTTAGCCAACTTTTTCACTTCGATTTTTCTCTCCAGCAATGTATGGTTTTACCCATTTATTTTGCTAACTTTTAATGGAAATGTACTTTTTCACAAGGACATCCTAGTACTTTTACATGAGTTGTGTTTGCTGCTTTAAAAGCTTTTTTAAAAGCTGGCCCTTTCTAACACCCATCAAAAATAATGAAACTGTCCCTCTGGTATATAGCTAAGATCCTAGGAAGTGAACAGATTAGCAAGAAACTGAAGAACAAATAGTTTGCAGTCATGTCATGTAGCTTTGATAATCTTTGCAATCTATGCTAGAGAGTGGTCCTCTCCACGATTCAAATAGAGAGCTCAGGTACTGTAAAGATTGGCTTACTCTTGGAAGTACAATTTTCCTCTAGCTGAAAAATACAGATGAGTGCTGAAGTAGTATGTAAGACAAGAATCTTGATGAGACTCATTTATAAAATTTTTGTCTCCATGTGAAACAGTTTGTAAAGCTTTTACAATATTTTGAAAAACTTTCTGCTGAGTTTATATTCATGGCCTGATGTCTCAAAATTGGAGAAAGGCATTATTGTATCATTTTTTTGGATATGTGATGTCTAGCACTAGGTTTAAAGTTTCTGTATCATGAGAAACTCAAATAATCTCCCCTCAGAATATTTTTCTTCTAGCATATTTAGGCTTTGAAAGCTTTGAAAGGGAGTGGGTGGCAAGGGTCTTAGAATTATCTGGCTATAAACAAAACAAAAGGTAGCAGAGGCACATGGTTTATGCAAGTTCATTGGAAACGCAGAAGTGGAAAACTCCTATGTTAAAGTTTTTTAAAAATTACTTACTGTGAGCATAGTAAGATTGCATTTTCAGGCTTTCCTTAATATCACAGTTGAACAACAAGGTCGTTATATTTTTTGAACAAATAATATTAATCTTTCTTTTTTACATGACAGCTTTTCAAATAATGGAAAACCTAATTCTTTCTCAGTTTAAGAAATTAAATCAAGTGTAAATCTCACCAACAAAATCACTACTTATACTTAAGGCTTAATCCATGCTTGTGTAGCACTGTAGTACTTAAACTTTTTTTTCCAGTCTGAATCATTATTTGCAAATCACTAAGTGCAGAGAGCTGCAGACAAACAGGCCGTAGGAACAAATAATCTATTTCTGATTGTAGTTGTTTTTCGTTAACATAGCTTACCTGAATTGGAGGTTTCAGCTAATAAACATTCATTTCATTTTTCTACCCAGTCTTTCTTGTTCTTTTTTATCTCTTTTATGCTTCGTGAAAGGTAGAGTCCTTTCAGTATTCTACCATTCCAGCAATGCGTGCAATATCCTAGCATAAAAATATGTAATAGAAATACTGCTTGTCCAAGCTAAAGTTATTGATTTCTTTCATACACTTAATACAATTTAATATCTTTTTGTCTCCCAAGATTTTTCTTTACCACCTAAGCCACTGAAGTTATCTGGCTTCTTAATGATTTTCAGATATTTTTGGCCATCAATAAGATACAGTATTAGTTTTGTAAAACTATCTGAAGGTCAGTTTTGTCAGCTAAGATTTCTGACATAATTAACTCTTTCAGAGAATTAGGATAGGTTTTCTTACTGTATTAGTTTAGAACAGAGCATGCAGCAAATGTTCATAAAATCCACACTGCTATTGGGAAGTGCTAGAAGAAGCATCTGTTCTTCTCTATTTGTATGTTTCTATTCAGCGGTACCCACCAATTGTCTGCTGTGCTCGTTACTCTGATATTGGATGTAGGAGCCTAAAGCCTGCCTACATTATGCTCTAAAATCTTACACTGCCTTCTAATCTCTGCTTTTAGCCCTAATTGCTCAGTTGTCTTCTCTGTATAGATGTAGATGCAAAGTAACAGCAAACTAACTCTAGTTAAAACTAGTCAAACTAACTACCAATTAATATGTATTTTTTCCCAACATTTAAGTAAATTAACAATTCCAACATTTTTTTTTCCCCTTAGAGATTACTTTAATTGGTAGCAATAAATAAGTAGAAATTTTTGTGTAGGTGTCAAGATACTGCATGCCAAGGTACTGGCTGCTCTCTGGGTGCCAGCAGCATTGGGGCTGCCCATGGGGGTCTGTCGGGGCAGGGCCTGGCAGCCAGAGCCCGACCCACCCCCCAGCCAGGAGCAGGGCGGTGGGGGGCACCGGGGCAGCCCCAGGCATGGGGCACCTCCCTGGGGACCTGGGCTGTGCCTGGCCCAGTGAGGCCCATGGCCAGGCAGGGCAGGGCAGTGGGGGAGCTGGAGACCAGCCCGGCTGCAGCATCACTGGGGCAGGGGCTGATGGCCCCGGGGGCTGACATGGGGTCCTGGGCTGTGGACATGTTGGGGGGAGTCCCACCCTGGGTCCCCCCATGGGTCCTGGGGGGAGTTCAGTGACAGGCAAGTCTGAAAGTGCCCTCAGGGCCATGACGATAGGACTGCTATGCTCCTTAATCTGTTTCTGTTCCTTCAAGTAAAATGGCATCTGCAGTAATTGTATAAATGCTCTTAATTGAAAACCTCATCTAAGCCTGTCCATGATACTTTAGATGAATAAGTGAATTTATATACAGTATATGAATTAGTACACATATTCATTGCTGCTATTGTGGACTTGTATTTAAAAATAAGACATTATTTCCACAAAATTTGTAGGACAATTTAAAATAAATGCTACACATTGTTTGTTGTTTTTTTTTTTTGTTTTTTTTTTTTGTGTGTGTGTGCTCATGATTAACTTTGAATTAATGAGTTTAAACATTTCATGTTACAGATGGCAAGACAAAAACCTGTTCCCTTTTTCGGTCTGTAGATACATTGCAAATCTTATGTAGTCCTGATGTAGATAGATCTCTTCACATGATTTTGCTCCCTTCTGATGATTCATTAGTCAAGAACTAATCTGTTACATAGATGTTGTTTTATCTTAAATTATTTACTAAAAGAATCCCTTGCAATAAATAACCTTTAGGCCTTGTCACTAAAATCAAAATATAACCTGTATTTCAAGTATCAGACACAAAAAGAGGTATCCTTGAGCAATAGGATTTGTCTGTGCAGAGTAAACAAATTATTTTTAATAGGTACATACAGTTCTTCAATTTGATAGCTACTTTTGCACATGTTGCCTGTGCCTTGTGACTCATCGAGGTCTAAGAAATTGCTCCCAGAACATCTGATACAGTGTTTTTATCCAATTAAGTCAATAATCACAAGGATTTGGAGTTCTCCACTAATACAGTGTAGTTCAAAATTGGTTGATACTGACCTGTAAACTCAAGTGGATTAATAGCTGGACGTCATTAGCACATTGTGTGAACACTCCTAATCCATTTCAGGATGAAGCCAGACAGGTTAGTTTAAATCATCTTACTGAGATTTCAATTAACCTAAACTCAGGCTATGTACCAGTATGAGGATATACACATATGTCTTTTTCATCTATGTTTGCTTCAGCAGTTTCTCCCTCACACACATTAGTCAGCATCTCTTTTTGAGAGTAACTGCCTTCTCGGGTCTGCCAGCTGAGCTGTTCTTGTGGTCACTCCTGCACCCTTTGCCATCAAAGTGAGCCGAGTTATCAAAGATCCATTATTAGTTTAAACCGTTCCTAAAAATACCTCATACAGAAGGTTAATAAAGTTTATATGAGAATTTATATTTCAAAATATTTGACCTACATTCTATTTCTTCCTGGCATCTAAATAATTAAATTTGACAGAATGACAGAAGGAAACTGTATTTAAGTGTTACAAACAATAGGGAAATCTCTTTACCTGGAATACAACTGTGGGCCTCCTTAAACATCAGTGGACCTACACTGATACACAGCAACTGAAAACAGAGCAGGAATACCATAATGGTAGAGAATGCATCAAATGCATGCTTCATGTTCTGAATATTTATTGGATAATATGAATTCTTCTGTCCCCTGATTATAACTACTTTACCCTAAAGTAATTATGGAAAATAATTTATTTACTACCCAAGCAATTTACTGTTATCAGTGTGGGTAATCTAAGCTATTCTCCTCTTATTTACTGAGGAAGAATGCATTAGATGCATTCTGATCCCCTCAACTCCATATGGCCCCCCTGTATTGTAGTCATGTTGTCATGTCACCCTTATATCAGAAGGCAGCACTTTAGACTGCTAAGCCCTTTTGTTTGCTGATGCATCTCCCTTTTAAGCCAGTCTATTTTTATGCCTACCACCACTCTCACTCTGCTTTTTCTCTGTTCTTGTGCAATGGTTCACTCATTCATCATCCCTGTCACAAGTCCATGATGCAGTTGGGCCTTGGATATAGTTGTTCTGCAACTTCTTACCCTGCCATACATGTGGAGATCCAGAAAGCAAAATGGTCACTGAGGATGGATCTCAAGAAATAGCAGTCTGAGGCCCAGCTTTCTTCTACAGTGTTACTCATAAGGCAGGCATGAGAGATTACTTTTGACAAATCTTTCATCCTTTGAGACCCAGCATTAAAAGATATCTGCCTTCTAGTGCTTTACAGAGTTCACCATGAGAGAGTGAGGTCGCTAAAAATCCTAAATCATTAATATAGCACTTAGATTTCATAATAGTTGATTGTTTTAGAGTAGCAGGGATAAGTATTGAATGGGTTGAGGAGAGGGATGGAGTGAGAGGAAGGATGACCCATGAATGTCAGCCTGTTTCATGGACTGGTACAAACAGCTGTCTTTCAGTTACAACTTGCTGTTGTTAAGTGCAATTGCTGCCCTACCTTGTTACTGGAACATGATTCCTGGACAATGAACTCTTTTAGACTATATGTACACACACTGAAGTTTGGGACTATGTCTGCCTTTAAGAAGGGGGAGATTTTCTTACTGATCATGGCTCTGAAAGCCAACCAAACACTGGTGGATATCTGAAAGTGGACAAGGTGAGAGCTCCTCCATCTACCAACCCATGTGGAAATAGATTTCCTCAGCATCCACTGCCACCTTCATCAGGAGTTCCAAAACACTGGTTTCTCAGAAGGAATGCTGCAAGTGCCAGCCCTGCAAAAATCACCCATCCCTTTTGGTCCTTTAGTGAGGAGAGGAAATGTGTGCAGCTTTAGTAGCCCAAATTAGTTCCACCAAGGGAGAATTCAAATCTCTTGCCCTCTAGTAAAATATTTGTTATTGTTTTAGCCTGCTCAGCACCTAAATGCCACACAGCCGCTCACCCACCCTCCCCCTACTTGGGAATGGGGAGGGAATCGGAGGGGCAAAGGGAGACTCACAGGTGGAGATAAAAACAGTTTAACAACAGTAACAGAACAATACACTGACAGCAGTACCAACAGGCAATGTACCATACAGCTGCTCACCTCACACCTGCTCCCAGCTGGCCATCCCAAACACAAAGGCCCCACAGCAGCACTCCCACAAGTGAGAGCCCCTCCTGCCCCACTCCTGCCTTTATATAGTGAGCGCAAGGTCACGTGACATGGCATATCGGACAATCGGGGCCCAGCCCTCCAGCTGTGCTCCCCCCGCCCCCGCACACAGGTGAGGGCACTGGGACCTGGGGAGCCCCTGGGGTCTCAGGGTGCTGCAGCTCCTCCCGCTGCCAGACCAACGGGAACTCTAGGCCAGCCCCAAACAGGACATTTGTGCAACTGTATGAAGGGCTTTTCTGCTGCAACTCTTCAATTCCACTATATCTTCCTCCCTCTTCTTTATTGTAACTGGAGATAAAAAATCAATGCAAGAACCTTCATGATTTATTTTAATCTTGTATTATTTGAAATTTAGAATATAGTTTTAATATTTTTAAAGTTAGCTTTCATGTGCAGAAATATGTGATTTTTTTTTTTAAAAAAAAAAGGACAAACGCCTGCATATTATTGGCTTTGTCTTAATGCATAGCTCAGCAGTATCTTCTCTGAATGAGCATATAGGATGAATTACACAGTAGTCACTGTTACAGTACAAAATTTCAGAGTGCAAGGCCTTGACACAATGCACACTATTTGAGATGCTGTCCATGTCTTGTCTTCTATATCTTTTAGAGTGTTCCCCCTTGGAGAACTGAGACAGTGCTTGGAGGATTTATAAAATAAATTTTTGGAAGTGAAGGAAAGCAGTACATATAGTACTTTTAGGCTAAGGGTTGCTTTCTAATTACATCTGAGAAATATAACAAAGTCTAAGCAAAAATAATGCTTCATGCTTAGTGAGACTGAAGCAAATTCAGAGTTAAGAGGTCAGATGCTTTTATTAAAATAGCAGTACATCTGGATCTGTTAAATAATCCAAATGACACTGCACTGAACATCACATTTACAGTCTTTAAACGTATTCTGTTCAAGTTTTTCAGTATAAAAGAATACTAACAAAATTGTGAAAAATCCTGACACTAAAATGAAAGTACAGTCTATGTATTTAAATGTTTTATATTTAATGTAAAAAATAAGATGCTTGTAACATCTTGGTGCATAATTAAAATTTATGGTAGCATTACTGTGGCTGAGCTATTCAAGAATACAAGAAAATAAATAAAACATTTGGGTTTTTTACTGCATCCTTTTAGGCAGTCCTCAAACAGTGCTATCTGTGTCAGTACTGAAGTATAATTATGTTCCAGACAAGACACAGAATGGTTTGGAGCCCAGGTAATCTCTCCTCAATTGTTCCTGGCTCTGTGATAGGCCATTTTGACTCTAGACTATGTTTATAGCGAGCCATGAGCCCCAAGGAGCATGGTGCTGAGACATCACTATAGCTTTAGACTAAGAGAACAGGGTTCAACTTAGATTATTGGTTTGGGCAATTGGCCAACATTGCTGGAGCTGCTGGCAGCAGTATGAGGCAAAGAAATAAAGGGAGAAAGTAAGGAGGCAGTAATGAACCCTGAGGTCGGAGGATAAGTTAGTGGCAGTGAGGTGTGATTGAAAAAGGTAGAGAAACACTGTTATGCTATTTGTTTTATAAGTGTTTTAAAAATTCTACATTTCATACATCAAAAATATATACATATTTGCAGGCACGTGTATTTTTAGGGGTGCACACACATGCAGAAACATACATATACAGAAGAAATATATTGCTGTATAAATATTAATTTTGCATTTTTTTGAGTGTCTAGAATATTAGGTGAAATTCCAGCAAGGTTTTTATACTCAACTCCCTGAAAAGTGTGTTGGTAGATATTTTTGAGAGGAAAACAAAGTAAAATAGATATTCTGAGCTACTCCAGCTTAGCAAGCTGTTCAATTTTATTCGGGGCATCTCAGGAACATATGATGAAAGACAAAGTGGAAAAATATCCAAGCTTGTCAAATTTAAGGAAACAATACAAATTTTCCCTGATGGAATGCAATTATTTTATTTAAGAATGCTTACTGGCATCAGAGTTGTTTTTGCAGATACACAGCTAGTAAACAAGCTATAATGCCATCTACAATTTAAAATTATAAACTTAAAACCTTAGCTTGCTTCTATCAAACTCAAGGACAAAGCTCCAATTGAATCCACTGGGGCAGGGATGAAGTATGGGACTAAATAAAGTTTGAGCTAACTTGAAATCTATTGCAAACAGACTCAGTTTTATTCTTGTAGATGTGTCCTATATACAACTTTTCTCTACAAAAAGACAAAAGTTTCTGAGCATCTGTTATTTTACATAAGCTACCACCAGCTTAATTATTCATAATTTATTTCAGTAACTTTATTCTATTTGGCTTCACATTATATTTTGGAATTTTAGCCCAAAATTGCAGACGTTTGCAATAGGCAATGCTTAAGAAAAAAAAGGAGGTCTTAAGACTAACAGTTTCCCTTATAATGCCTGCTAATCTACTTAACCAAGTCCTTCTTTCTCTTACAATTTGCCTTAACCATTCTCTTTTTTTTCCAAACCAACATTTGTTGTGGAGCTTATAAAATTTGTTTTGCACTCTACATATTTTACTATGTTGAACTGATTGTTTCTTTGAATTCATTAATTAATTTAGTTAATTCTTGAATTGCTGTATATCCAGGACTAGATTGTTTTTGCAGTTGTAGCTTTGTCTGTATTAAAACACTTCTGAGTCTATTATCACCTATCCCATTTCTATTCCTTTCCTTTACCTGAACCTAAAAAAAAGATATCTTTATATCTTTAAATCAAAATTAGAAATAAGTTCACATATAGCAAAATCATAAATCCATGTCCTTTGGTGCTTATTCAGTTCCTCTTTCTTTTTCTGTGTTCTGTTTTTCAGCTAATAACTGATCTTTTTTTTTTTCTTTTAAACCCTCCCTTAGGAACTGTCTATTAAACTAAGAACCAGTTTAAGAATACTATTCAGTCCAATCACACTGCTTTAAAAAAACTGTACCTTAAAAAACCTTACTTTCCATTTTGAAAACTGCAGATTACCAGTCATCTGTTTTGCCTCAATGGAAACCTAAAATGGGAGTGTTCCTATAACCTTGAAAGTCTCATGAAATAGCAGAAAAAGTGGTGCTTTTTCCATTTACCTGAGAAACTAAATCTGCCATTTCTCACACATCCAAAATGTGTATTAATATGTATGGAAATTTATGATCTGTGAAAATAGCAGGACAAGGCCTGATGTGCACCATTATTTATACCACAGAAAATGAGGGTTAACAGTATGCCTTAGAGAGTGGCTGACCCAGTATCTGTCACTCGAAAACAGAAATAAAACAGCTGTCTACCATAATTTATAACACAGAACAAATAGTTATGGGCATTGCTATAAGTTCCTTGAAAAGGCCTAGAATAAGTTAAAGTAAAGGACCCATTTTTATTTTAGTATTGCTTTTCAAGAAAGTACAGAAAAGGAAAGAAATCAAGTTTGGAAGCCCCATCTTCCCTTCTTTTTTCTCCTATAAGACAAAATACGGCAGTCCGGTAAGCTGATATAACTGACTAGTAAAGGGTCTGGAGAGCAAAACATTAACCAGAAATGAGACAGCTGAGATGTAGGAGACAGGAGACAGTATAAACGAGTATGCAAGACATTGTCCTGGTTTTGGCTGGGATAGAGCTAATGCTCACTAGCAGAACATGAGAAGTTGAAAAGTCCTTGATTTCTTAGCAACAACTAAAAACATCAGTACATTATCAACATTCTTCTCATATCAAATCTCATACTGAATCCGAAACATTGTACTACTCTAGCTATTAAGAAGGAAGAAAAAAAAAAAAAAAATAGTTCTATCCCAGTCAAAACCAGGACAACATGGAAGGACAAGAACAGGCCAGTGGATCGGTAAGTTGATGAGGCCTTGAAATATGACTTCACTCATGCTTTCTTAACTTAATGATACTTAATGACATATGATACTTTTATTGGGGAAAAAAAAAAGGACTGGAACAACATCTAGGGGCCCTCAGTTATGAACACTCAATCTACTCTGGACAAAGATCAACAAAATATATTGCTGCTGGCAGGAAGATTTTTGCTCAGCAGGATGCTCACAGCGCCTGGCTTAGTGAGATACACCAGTTTTGACTTGGATGCTCTGAACAGCCCTCTGAAGGACCATATATTCCTCCATTGACTAAATAAGGAGCCCAGGGAGACAAGCTTTAACTTGTAAGAAAAAATATGGTAAAGGGGAAAATAATTTACAGTTTTCTTGAAAAACCCCTACCTCACTTCCCCTTCAGAGGTTCAGTTCTCTTTCTTCCTTCACTGCAGCAGGAAGGCAGTGTGATACACCCTTATTTTTCATGGCACAGTGTTTTTTGCTGAGTCAGTAAGGTTCTAGAGACCAGCACATTTAAAGGATGAGCATCCAGTTATTGCCAGTCCACTTCCTTAACCAAGTTTGCAAGGAAAACACAACAGCTCTGTGGGACATACTTTTCCTTCTCATGCTAAAACTTGTATAATAACAGCTGCTGCAAGAGGATAGATATATTGCAGACTACATAATGGAAGCTGAAATATTATAAAATTAATGCTTTTTGGTTTTATTTTCTTTAGAATTTTGCTAGTACTGTTGTTGACATATTAAGTGATTTTCTCTGTTTGAATTTTCTTTTCTTTTAGAATGTGATTGAAAATGAAAGGAAGAAATGAATACCCTTTTATATTGCTAGTACTTAGATTATTCACTGCTTTATGTATCTATTGTACTAGACTAAGATATATTACAGCTTAACTCATTTTAGAAAATGCAAGAGTAAGCAAATTCTTATTTTTAATTTAATGAATAGCTCAACATTTGGTATTGTAGAACATTCTTAAGCAGTATGTATACTTAAAAAGAGTTTAGGGTGAAATGGAATTTAAATAAAGCCCAGATATAGAAGTATTATGCTTTCTGTATAAGAATTTTGCACATTGAAAAGAAATGAACAACTGTTAGAGCACTTAGAAATGCACAAAAATATTTTTCTGCATTTATATATTCTTTCTGAGCCTGTACAGCCCTGGACATTTGTATTGGCTCTTGCTTGAAATTTGCAGATCCTGCATTATTTCATGGTTACAGCAATCCTCAGAAATAATCCTTGTCTTACAAGGGACAGGGCATTTTGAAGGAGGAGTTTACAATCTCCCAACAATTTATAGATTTTAATCATGTCAGATATGAAAATTTGTGATATGAAATATAGGCTTATAGACTTATTTGGCTATTTATATTTGTTATCAGAGAGACAAAAAAATGTATAAATATGCATCTGGGGCCTACCACATATTTGTTCTGGATCTGCCACCATGATCAGTGCTACTTAAATTCACCAGTCCTGGCCTGGCTACCAATAATACAGGCTGAATGAAGATAATATACCCTAGAGACTTTTCATATTTTAGGAATATTATAGGTAGACATCCTTCTTGATGTTGAGCTCTTCTACAGTGTCATTCACAAATCACAATGCTTCATTCTGGAGGACAATATTTTCGACTTTTTCATTCATGTCTTCACCACCTCTTGACTGTCCTAGAGACATATAGTGTATGTGGAAAATTTTAACTTCAGTGAGTGCCTGAAGTTATATAATTTTCCATACTCTCAATTTTATTTTCTGCTTTATTTCAGGGCCTGACCACCCTGAATTTCCACACTGCACATGTGTTAGTTGGCTCCTGCGTCTCCTTCCTTCTTCACACAAAAATATTTAGATCACAGGGCACTACATGAGGCCCAGAGGAGACCAAAGCCAGCTGCCAAGTAGTGTGGCGACAGTGATGAAAGCATGGCGAACACAAACAGTCCTTACATTGTGGCAGGAGGGCCACAGGTTTTCCTGGGGGTGATCCACAAAGACAATGTAAAGCCTATCTTCTTTCTCAACCGTGACCTTACATAGATTTCAAAATCAAGGACTGTATATATTAAAAAGAGTGCTTGGAGTTTTTGACATCTACATTACCCTGTGACATAATTACCCTGTGGTAAGGTTAAAGCATATCTTTGTGGGACAGGTCTGCATTAAGGTATTTCTTCAAAGAGTTAAGGACTATCAACATAGTCCAGCTCAACTGCAAGGTGCACTGCAGTCAGTATGGTCCAAATAAGATAATGTAACTTATATAAAGAAAATAAAAAAAAAAAAAAAACAACAAGGCACTCTTCCCATGGACAAGAGAATCAGAAAACAAACAGAAAAGGTGCCTAGTCCTGTTTTTTACCACTCTACTGGAAGAAGCTCACAGTTGTTAATCTGATATGCAAATACTTGTTTGTAATAAAATAAAATAGTCGTACCATACTGTGCTCCTTGATAAATAACAAACTCACAGAAAATCACATAGCTTGAATAATACTTTGGAAATTTTCTGAAACCACTATTTGCTTGTAAGAAACAATATTATCAGTGGCAAATACTCCTGAAGCCAGTTGGAAATTCCAAAATAGCTTTCACATGGCCCAGGATCAAATCTGAAGTATGGATTTGTCCTAAGACATAATTCTCCAAAACTGTAAACTTCAGTTTATTCCTCACGAACATTAAAAAAAATGTGAGAGTGAGAGTAGTGGTGAGATTAAGAAGACAGTGGTAGGCAATTATACAGGAAACATCTTTTTCCCTTCAAACTACATAAATTACTTGTCATTTGGCATACACTTTTTCAAGTGTTATTTAATTAAAATAAATGAGAAACATTCAAGTTAAATTTAGCATAACAAATTATATTAGCCTCATGATATGATAAGAACATATATTACTATTTCCAATACTTTTTCCAGTGGATTTATTCTATTTTCTGAACATTATTCTTGTTCTTCATATTAGGAAAGGAATGTATTTTATTGCTATTTAAATCCTTTACCAGTAAAAGAGAATATTTGGATAAACATACTAGATTATGCTGTCTCTATAACCATATTTTGCTATGTTGTGCTTTGTGAAGTGCATACATTCAAGGCATTTTATGATTTATAACTTTGGAGAAGTTTTGCATATTTTGACTGGTCACAATTAAAATATGCGTATATCTTCTGATTCTGGGAAAGTGTGATTTGTATTCATCATAAGAATAAAGGAAGAAGAATATCCACTGGTTATTATAAGAGTAATTTATCTGGATTACAAATCAGATTTTTATTCATAAATGTAGACATGCTTTTGAAAAATTATTATAAAGTATTCTTATAGCTTAAGGGGTTTTTTTCTTATACTTTTTTCAGTCCCAGTAGATGAATATAAAAATTTCTTAGTATACTTATGAAAGTAAAATGCACCTGCTTAAAAAAAATAAAAATGCATCAGATACAGATTTTAAAGTAAACTCAATAGAGTTTACTTTTTTTCAACTCTGGCATGCCAAATCACTATTACCTATTTATTTTTAATAAATTGATATTCCTTAGTAAAGGTTATTTCCCTTTTTAAGGCATTTTGTTGAAATTTGTTGTATGAAAAATGGATACACTAGCTTAGGAAGAAAAAATGATCAGCAGAATGATGTAATTTAACTTATCTATCTGTGAAAAATTAACTGGATAGAGGAAAAATATTGCTGAAAATTAATCAGATTTTTTTTTAAAAAGAGAAGAAAGATTACCTGATAATGAGTATGACAGAAAAATATTTTTTTGGATTTAAATTTGACCTTTAGGGCAATGTGAATTAAATGGTATACAAAACACTCCTGAAACAAGTAAATGTGTTGCATAATATTATATGTTATACAACTTGATTTGCATCCACTAGTTATATATCTTAACATCTTCAAATGGTTTAAGATTTCTAGATAGCACACCAAGAAGTGGGTGTTTTCACTGGCTAGGATACTAAGTTAAGAGGACTCTTTACAGGGGCTTTAAAGATACCTTTCTTTCTCACTGGATCTTCAGATGATTTCAGATGTTTAGTCCAGAAAATCAAATTCAGCTGCTGCCTAAAATTTAGGCAAACATTAGGAGCTTGGATAGGATAGAATGACTCTTAAGAAGTAAAAGATGTCACTTAGCAGTCCAATTCTTCAAAAAAACCCTGAACTAAAAAACATCATCTTTGACACTAGAACAGTCAGGTAAGGTTTGCCAGTATTGTGATAGATGAGAAGATGAATTAGGCAAAGAAGTTTTGGCTGCTCTGAAAGTCCAGTGCAACTGCTTTTCTTGAATGAGGAAAATATTCATAAAACTTGAACATCCTTATTAAAAAGTTGCTTGGAAGCAACCTATTGCATGAAACCTGTGCCTGCCTGCCATTCCTCTAGCATAAGACAACATGGGAAAAACATACATCTTCAAGCACAATATTCAAAACTGTGCCTAAAGGGAAACTGGAGAGAAACCTAGTAGCAAAGTGAATTAATAAGGAAGAAGAATAATTATATCATTTAGACCTACCAAAACTGCTATTACAGTTATTGAACTGTAATTAGAAGGAAAAAAAGTAGGTGTCAACAAGCAACAGGGACCTAGATGGGATGAAGAGGAGGAAGCTGAGCTTTTTTTTTTTTCCCTTGGTATTTGAAAAGATAATGGGATAGTTTCAAAGACAAGTAATGTTAAGACAAGGTGAATTCATTTGTCTCAGAAATGCAACGCCTTTAAACACCTAAATACCTGTTGAATAACATATCTAAAATGATAATTCGTTTGTTAATAAATATCTGAGTGTTCAGAAATCAGTGTTTCAACCACTTCCTTTGTTTTTAAGAATGATTCCAAATATTGATGTTATACCCCTGTGGATCTCTTCTAAAAGAATTCGGTTATTTGAACAGTTTCTTATCTGGGAAATCCACATATTTGTGGAATTACTTTATTAGAATTTTCTGAGTAGATTTTTCATTTAATTTCTAAGTTGCCAAGGCCTAAATTTATAGCAAAGACAGTCAATTAAGACGATAATTACTGCTGCTCTGTCTGACAGAAAACTCCTCAAAGATTCAATTTCACACAGTTACGTAAAGAACAGACAAACAGGAAAACAAAGATTTTAAGTTGGAATTGTCCAAGTTCACACAGTAAATGAAGCGAGAGATAAGGAGGAGTCCATAGGACTCCATAAGATTTGCAAACAAGCTGCATATTCATTAGAACATGCTATTTGTTATATTACATATATCACAGGAATTTCCAGACAACTTTATTGACCATTTCTCTTTTTCTGGAAGGAAATAAATTAGGAAAAAAAACAATCTCCCCAGTGCAGCTGATCCTTTAATGATCAGGAGAGTGGTCAAACTGTGCACTGCAAGGAAATAAAGCATCTTAAAGTTCTGTCATTAAAATTTCTGGATAAATGCTGAATATACAGAGATCATGGTCTTTACTTTTGGCAACACTGATTTTCTAAAGAAATTTGTTTGATACATTTCAATATCTTCTGAATATTTTAGCTAGAATGTTTGTGAAATTTGGGGCCATTTTGGAAACTATTCTCTTTCTGTGACATTATATTTACCTCTCAGATAAAGCACAGCTGCACAAATCTTGACAGCGAGAAAAAAGATAGGTTTAGAAAACTAATGTGATGTTTGCTTAGAAAATGTTCAATAGACACGACAAAAACTTTCTGCAGAAATCTCCAAATAATATACATATACTAATTTATTTTCAACAAAGATAAAACATACGACAGTGGTATTTTCAGTTGCAGACTGTTATTCCTAACGTATAGTATTAATTACCTGAATTAATCAAAGGAATATAAAATAGAATAAATCTAAACATTAAAATAAGCTGCAGTCCATAAGGTTCCTTCAAACTGTGATGTGGTATCTTTCAAGCCTGAAAATACAAAGTCTATGTTACCATATTTGTTGTCACACTTAATAAAATTATCAGAAATAAGCCCACACTGCCTAGTCCTTTTCTTGGTTAAAAGACAGGCCTTGTAATCAGCAAACCATTCTCTACAATAAAATTTTGCTCACAGTCACTATCCATGACACCATATGTAGGCAGTCCATTTACATAAGCACAAAAGACAACATACATTGTCTCTTGAAGGCTGTGCTGAAAATGCAGTGAAGACAAAATCTGCTCTCTGAACAAGACAGTAAGCCTCAGTGAGATGTGGACATTTCTGGGGAATGTTCCTTGCTGCGTGAAAACCATGTGCTTCAGTATGTGTGTTGGCTCTGAATACACTGGTCAAGAGATAGCTCTCTGGATTTGAAGTGAGCTTTTCAGAAGACACAGCAATACTGAAAACACATGGCTGATCCCCAAACTTCTGAAAGAGCAGAACAGTTATAGTCCTTTCTCGTCCAAACACAAGCGTCTGTCCTTATTATGATCTGACACTTTACCAGGCAAAATGATGGTATAAAAGCTCCCCTCTACACCTAGACAGTTGTGGCCAAGTATGATTTTATCTTGCTCTGACACTATTAGAGCTTAAATACTTACCGTTCTAATCATAGTAGTTTAGATGGAAAACATGTTATGCTATGTGCAAGAATAGGGATAATTTTGTCGGAGAGAAATACTTTCTGAAATCAAGACTCAGAAGAGGAACTTCTGCTGCTCTGCACTTAACTTGCTTGTTGTCTTTAGCCTAGAACATTTTGTTTTCAGTCATCTTACTGCTGCTGATATTTATAATGTGCCCAGCCTTTCAATTTTGTCTTTCCTGTCACAGCTACTGCTTACATTGTACCCTGTAGATTCACTATGTCTTTCCCTGATGATATATAATGCTATATGTAGTTGTGATTATCACCTACATATACAAGTAATATAAATCTTTCTTCTTTTTTTTTTTTTTTTTTTAATGCAGTAGCATTTGCACCAGCTTCCAATCTTATGTACCAATTTCTTCTCCTTCAGAACCAAGCTGGCAATTCTCATCTTGAATAGCTTTAAAATTGCTCATAGCAATCAATGACAACTGAGGCATCACTAAAGAATTTCTTTTATCTCCAAGCTCCAATTTAGATCAGTCATTAAGCTTGAGTAAGCTTGAGCTGTCAGAACATTGTCCCTCATCACATGCTCTAAGCACAAAAAGTCAACTTCAAAATCAAATTTGTTCTATCTCTTACTACATTTTGTAATGGTCTAGTATGAACAATAAACTTTACTGAAATAGTACTGTCAATCTTTAGAACTCAGATAACTATATGGGATTTTTATTGAAGGAAGGCTGCTGTACCTCTAATATGATCCACACTAAATCATTTCCTTATATTTCTTCTTTTATGTTGTTTGATCTTGTTAGTGATGTACACTACATTGCTGTGTAGCACCTTTTTTTATAAGCATACATTTTAAAAACATGAAATAAAAATATAAATTCAAATATGAGAAGGAAAACATCTAAGTACCTAAATATCTGATATATCAAATATATAAAGACCTAGAGATAGTCTTCTGCAAAGTCTCCATATAAGCAGTCTTTGTTTCAGACAAGATTTAGTTTTAAAAGAAAAAGTGCCAATTTCAAACCTCTGCTTAGGCTAGGCTATATTTCTGAATTTATACTGGAGCTATTTTCAACTGCCTCTTAAAATAAACTCTGATAATTTTTTATTTTTTTATATTCACCTGAAATCTCTTTTCATGAGCAGACTGAAGCTGAAAACAAAAATCTGGCCTGAACAGGTTGTTTGATTTTCTGACAGTGATCTGATTTTTTTCATTAAGGCCTAGTTTGAAAAAAAGTGCTGTAAAAACTCTTTGAATTATAGTATATAAATACTACAATCCACTTTGAATAAAATTATTTACTTGCTCTAAGTTATGTCAGAATTTTTAGGATGCCCTAAAAGTAGAATGAACAAGGCGATGCTGTCAAATTATGGTTTTTAATTGTGTCAAGTGAATGGTAATCTTTGGAGGGTTAACACAGACACCTACCCAGACACTCACTTACTACCCGTCCTCAACAGGCAAGGGGGAAAAATAAGGTGAAGAAGGTTGGTGATGAAATAAAGGCAGGGAGATCACTTACTGTTTGCTATCACAGGCAAAACAGATTTGATTTGGAGAATATTATTTGATTACCAATTAAAATAGATTTGGATGGTGAGAAACAAAACCAGAAATTACAAGAAAACCTTTTGCCCCACCCTCCTCTCTTTTCCAGGCTCCATTTCACCCCTTCCTTCCCAGTTCCTCTGCCCAACACCCTCTGGGCGGTGTAGAGGGGATGGGGGGCGGGGGTTATGCTTAGTATGTAACAGTTCCTCTCTGTTACTTCTTCCTCCTCACGCTTTTCCCCTGTTCCAGTGTGGGTCTTCTGCATGGTCCTTCAGATAAAAATCTGCTCCAGCGTGGGATCTCCATGGGCTGAAGTTCCTTCAGGAAATATTCAGCTGCTCCAACGGAGGGTTCTCTGCAGGTGTCTGCTCCAGTGTGGTCCTCTCCATGGGCTGCAGGAGAAACTCTGCTCCCACTGACTCGAGTACCCCCTCACACTCATTTTTCTCTGACCTGGGTGTTCATACTGGTTTCTCACTTTTTTCTCCTCACTTCTCTGCCTCTCCAGCACTCTTTCCCTTTCTTAAATTTCTTTTAACAGAGGCACCACACACTCAGAGGTGTCCTGGGATGGGTCCTTTGGAGTCAGGTGGATATGACTGTGTCTAGCATGGGGCAGCCCCTGACCTCTTTGCACAGAGGCCAACTTTGCAGCCCCCCTGTCACCAAAACTTCATCACAGACACCCAGTACATAAGCTCAAATCCCACATTTGTGATTGAGGACTGTGCAGTTTCTCAGTTCTATAGGCTAGAGATGGTAGCAGGCGTGGGAGGAGCTCAACCAGGAGTCTCTCTCCATCAGAGCATCCTACTCCTAAGATTACAATATTCATAAATAAGAGTATCTGAGATGTTATTTTTGTATGTAACTTTTCATTGTAGTTCCAGATCTTTGTTTGTGGAACAGAGTTTCTCAAGGAACACTTGAAAAAGTTGACTTGAGTTTCTAGCTTTATTATTTGTCAAATAATTTGTCCAGTTTTAAATGTTTACCAAGTAACTTCAATATCTTGAAAGAATAGATATTCAGGACTAAATCCTGTTTAAATTAAATGGACTTTTAACCTACAGTATGTTCAGAACTATTGATTTCAAGAATGCCTGTGGATTAAGGAACTTCTCAATGCAAGTAAGGCTAGAATATGACACAGTAAGATCCACTTCTCACTGAAGAGAGAAAATGAAAAGACTACTATATGATTTTCTCTAAGATAGTTTCCAACACTCTTCAGTCCCTCACTGAAGAATTTAGTTAATGAAATTGGATGTGATTTATAGATAACCTCAGAATGCTCAATATTTGCCTGGAAAGAAAGACAGGAATATGCAGATATGGATGACAAAGGTTTCTAGATTTCATCTTTGGATATATGTGCTTTAATTAATCCATTTATCATCCATTAAATTTCTTAAATTTTATCTTGTTAAATCAGATGATGGAAGCTCTTTGCATATTTTTTTAAAATTTTTCTTTTTATTTTTTTTTAAATGGAGCTATTGGTTGCAACAAGTTTCATCCTTTCTTAACAAGTGAAAAAGAACATGTCATTAGATGTAAACATAACCAGACACAGATATTTCTGATTAGCTGCTATTCATCTGCAGTTATATAAAGATGCATAAATAGTGAGAGAGCTGAAGAGCTTTCAGATGAATACATGTCATTATATAAGCATGTTGAATACAAAGTTGCAAAATAAGAGATTGCCTCTTAACTATAATCTGTAACCTAGCCCTGGTGACTGAAGTGTTCATTCTTTAGCTCTCAGCCGCCCAATTGTCAGTCAGAAGGACATATCTCCTTAGGAGATGTATGTAAGTGCTTTTTGACTAAGCTGCGATAATAGAAACAAACTTTATGATCAAAGCAAAAAGGGTCTAGTAAGAAATAGTACCACCAGACTTTTCCAGAAAATACCATAACAGTGGTTAGGTGCTCCTTTATAACGAAGAACAAATTTTTAATTAGTCTTGATATGTAGAGCATCCTTTAATTCAAATGTGCAGACATATCAAATATATACCTGTATGAGACTGCACTTATTTATAGGTACTCATCTCTCAGCTAGGCACCATTTTTAATGGTAGGAATCTAAGGCAGAATTTTTAAATTTAGCCAATGGTTTTAGGAAAATTACTTCACAAAGAAAAGAGTATGTACAGTGAATGTTGCTGACTATTTTTGGTCTGTGATCCTCAAAGTCATTGAATGTTTTTTTCAGATCATAGAGCTTTTCTGAGGTGTGACATGACAGAAAATTTTGTTATAAGTACTGAAATGTACTTTCTAGCTAGGTGAGAAACGATGATTCTTTTACTTAGAATAATATATATTCAAAGAAAGATAAGGTAGAAAGTAAGGTGTTTATTTTGGCCCAGAGACCAGAGAAATCCACAGTATGGCCCAGACTCTGAAGACTTTTTGGAAATTAGCTGCTGAATGTATTCTGCTGTGGAAAGGGAAAACTGGATCAGGACTGACTTGGGAAGTGTTAGGATTGATGTCTAGGAGCTGACATGCTAGGACAGTTATGTAAATGACAGAACACAAGGAAGACAGGCTTAAGAACCTGGAGTTGCTCATTGCTTACTGAAATAGTTCAATGGAATTTAATTAGATGATAGAGATTTGGATTTAGTAATAACTGTAGGAACGCTTGGTACAGTTAAGTTGTCAAAAATATTAAGTGGATGCCTGTTACTGCTGTTACTTCTACCTCCTGCGCTTGGCACCTGCAAGCCCCCGTGAGTGGCCTGTGGGTGCCTCTGTCTTGGCCATGGATGCTGCTGCCTTCCGACCCTTATCTGTACTCTCCACATCAGTAAAGTCAAACCAATGTTGCTGCATAAACATACATGGTGAAAATAAAATTAAAATGACAAAACTATGCCTAAAATGGCTTTGCTAATTTACCACACTTTCTATCATGAAAAGGTACTTGATTTTTTAAAAATTAGGCTTTTTTTTTTTTTTTTTTTTACATTATCATGGTATATGACATGTAGTGGCAGATACTTTATCATTGGTTATTAGTAGTGGAGATTCTGAACAGTATTTTAACTTTACCTTTCACACAATTATAACAAGCACTTATTAAAGATCCACAAAGGCTCATAACACTCTTTTGACAGACAGGTTTATATTTGGATTAGAGCAGATCACCGGCATCTACTGTTTAGTTATTATCACAACTAATCAGAGGATGGCCATAAAATTTCTGTTTAAAACACCTCTAGAAAAGGCTAATTCTCATGAGCAAAGTCTCAGTGTAATGCAAAGGAGTGTATTACAGAGGAGGAAACTTTAAGTGTGGCATCTGTTAAAATCTACCAGGGACATAGGAACCAATGAATGTTTCTTCCAAAATGATTCTGGCTATGTCTTTCTCCTAAAGGAACTTAGATTATCCCAGTCTCATTTATAAGGATTTGTTCTACTACAGGGTTTTTCAGGTTGGTAGATTATACTGTACTGTTAGAGACCATACTCTATCTGTAAAACAACATGCTCAGACTTACAAATGACTAAGAGACGTGGAGCTTTTACTCCAGAGCTATAATTTCAAAGCTTCTGTGGTCATTCTTAATGGCCACACTCAGATTTTTTTACATATCAGAATATCACCAATATTTACTGTTTCCAGGAGTCACACTCAAATTAACAGTCCTGTTCCAGCACATGGGAAGCATGTTGATCTGAACTCAAAAGAAAAATGTCCCACCAAACTAACAAAATGCTTGAAGATGACTAGATTTTAAAATCATTTGCTTATTCAAAAATATGACTTATTTTCTTGTCTATCTCTGAAAACTGTCAGTAGTGGCATATAAATGATTAATATTAGATCAAAATGTTTGTTCCTCTATACAAAGCAGCTCAGGTACAAGGATCTGGCATTAATATATTAACATACAATAACTGTAATTTAAAATAGTAATTGTAACTTAAACTGTGATTTCTTCATATTAATAGTATCAAAAATACCATGGGAACAGTTGAATTTCTAAGACTGGAAATTGAACTCTGTGATTTGAATCAGATTATTTTTCTGTTTTATTAACAAGTGTTTCAATATTTTTAAAAGTTGTATTAATCTTAAGCTTTTCTTGGCAAAAATATTCATTTAATATAATGTGACTTGAAAAAAAATAGATTTGGTTAAGAAATATGTTGGTTGTGTTAAATCTACTCACTACATGGACATAAAATGACCACCTAGTGAGTAAAAGTGAACTAGATTTCTATTAACTATTCCTGCAAAAATAGTGCTATTAGAATTGCCAAACTGTACAAAAAACTATTTTATTCAATATTTTAAAACATTTGAGTATTTTTTATTGAAGAAAAATTTTAATACTTGTGAACATCCCATCCATATAGATTATATTTTGTCTGATTAGTATCTTGATCTGAATTTCTATTAGTGCTTTGAAAATGGTTTCATATACTGCACTACACAAAGATGTGTTATAGATCTACAACTGGTCCACAAGTACTGTGAACAGTCTTCAGCAACAAAAAAATTGCTGGTTTTCTCCCACACTACAGTTATTTAAATGTTTGATCACATCTTTTATTAATACAAATAGGTATCTACAAACAGTACTCAGTCTCATTTTCATAGTTCAGATTTATATGAAAGAGAGACTATTGACTTTTCAAAAGCATCCAATGGATTTGATTGTTCTGTGTAGCAGGGTCAGATATTTTAGAATATAGAGTTGATAGAACATTTTCCTTTCTTCATTTTGTGCACAAAAGCTTGGGACTTCATCTCAAATAAGATAAAAAAAAATGTGAGTGAGGGGACCTCTTCTATTTTCTTACTATATATGCCACTGTCTCAGAATGTTAAATTCTAGATAAAAACATACTCATATATATTTCCTAACCTATTGTAACATGGCTACATAATTCAATTAGCTAGAACACAATGATGTCAAAATATATATATGCACACAATCTGGCTTATACAGTGTAAAACAACCTGCAAGTGATCCCTTTTTAAACCCTTACTTCTAATTAACTCATATACAGATTTGCTCCAAGTGGTGGGCTGAATCTTGCCAAATCAATATGCCTCTGAGAAATTCCAAGGTTTGCCTTGAACCCTTCACTATAACGAAAAGTAACAAAACACGGACAGTAAAACCTGAACAACAGAACTGCATGCACAGTTCGGCTTCCATATCTCCATACAATGCTTAAGCAAATGTTTTAGCTGGTCACTCAGCAGCATTCCCTATCACCCGTTATACTCACTTTTACCTTGTGATACTTTGTTCACAGAAACATCTGTGGAAAAATCCACTTTGGTAGAAATCTGTATCTGCTTTGCACAACAGTAAATGACTACACAAAGTGTAAGTCAGCAAAGATCATGCCTTAGACAGTCATGCTGCTCTGCAGTCTGGCATTCATTTCACAGTCTCAAATTCCCATACAGTATTACATGAGTCCTGAATCTGGTAAAAGGTGCTTAACTGATATCCTCGGGAAAAGAAATTGAATGACCATAGCATTACAAATTCTTTATGTAACAGAAAGAATCAAGATTTTTAATCTTGATTAGATGTAAGTCTCATTTAAATTTAAGAACAAAGTAGGGATCATTAGCCCAGGTATTTAAAAATCTTTCAATTTATTCTTGAAAAATTTAGATCCCAATTAATGGAAACATTGAAAATATATTTCTTTTTGGCTTCCCTTGGGTCATAAACAAACACAGTGGAGAAATAAATAGGTAATAGGTCATTTTGGATTTTTTTTTTTTTTATGATGCCGGTATGTTTCAGATCCACATGCTATCAGCAATTACTACTCTATGAAAAGGTAATAAAGAGTTGTAGTAATATGAGTCCAGATTATCAAACTCCTAAAGAAGGTATAGGCCAATTTAACTACAAACTATAACCTTTTATGCACTTAATTACTTGGTTTATGGTGTATTGTTATTAATGTTTAATCTTAAATAATTTTAGTTTATTCCAGCTAGCAGAGAATGCAAAAATAATAATAATTATTGCTACTACCAGTGAGGTAATTTAAAAAGTTGTACTTTTGTATCACTGAGGTTGAAAATTTTGCCTATGATTATTACTTGAGCTAAAATTCAAAAATAGCTTCCTTCCATATATGTATAATATATATATACACACAATATATGTAAATAAATGATACATGCTTAAATACATAGGGTCAGATATGTTTTCTGACTGTCTTAGATTAGTTATTTCTGTGAACTATTATTGACTGCATGAATTCAAGTGAAAATTTAAAAGATGCATAAAAATAAAGTTACATAATGATATTAATTTTCAATTAATTTTTATTTAAATTATTTCTCAAATATTCTCATTTTCATTCTAATGCTATTCTTCAGTTCTGAAAGTACATATGAATTATATCCATGCCTAAATGAGGATTACTCACAGTTATTTGCAGATACTAAAAAAAGCCTACGCATTACAGTTAATCTTACTGGCTAATACTTGCCAACAACATTTAGTAAAGGATTAAGAACAGATTCAGGAAGTTAAACTCAGGAAGAAAACAACTTTAAAACAATTCCTCAGAGGTATGAAATATTTTTATTATTTATATTAGTAAAAGAAGAGCTAGAGCCTGCTAAATACAGCAAGGGAGCCAGACAGAGACTGAAAAAGAAAATGTGCTTAGAAATTTTTTGGCAGTAGCCATTCCAAGGTAGTCCAGTTACACAAGTGACTGACAAAGTTCAACACAATGATCAATGCCCGCCAACATTTTCAACACTGTGATGTAGATAACCATGTCTGTTGTGTTTTAAACTGGTAGATTGATCTTTCTAAGTGTCTGCATTGATAAAATATAGGTAAGCAACATAGAAATAAGGAGAAAGAGAGAGACTGTTTTTCCATTACTCAATAAAAGGAAAAAAAGACTTTTTATAGACATGCTTATGACATTCCTACTTTCCTCTGGCAACTCATTGCTTGTTCATCAAGGCAAAATTGATAAAGAAGAAAAGCTGGTTCCTTCTTTATCATATTTGTTTTCATGTGTTTTCCTTTGGCTTAAAACATTCTAAATTAGTGACCATTGTGTTTACACAGTGCTGACAACTGCTGAAAACATTTCAGCTCATATGGCACAAAGAAGAACACAAAAGGAAATAGTCATATAGCTTTGCTATACTTTTTCAGGTTTATCTATACTTCTATTTTCTTGGCGCTACATAACATTGCATTTTACATCACAAGACAAAATAAAACAGACAAAACATTGGCTTTAAAGACAAAGAGACTTTTTAGACCATTCTGCTTTTTCCCATGTCTTTTGCTACCAGTATTAGTGGTCATGGTAATGAGTGGCAGCTAAAATTTAGATACATTTTCAAATTGCACTCTGCTTTTTACCAAGAAGTTCCCATATAATCAGAATTTAGAAGTGAAAGGACATCCTGTCTTACTCAAAAAAAACTTGTTTAACATCTTATATAAACAACTGATGGATAATGATCTGTCCACTGTAGAGCAAGCTTATGCAGTTTTTTTGTGAAAGCAAGAATATATAAAATCTTAAACTTATTACAATAGAGATCAATAACGTGAAAAACTAATGTTTCACTGCATGAAGCTGTTTTATTACGTAAAGAATAATCCCCTTAATTTGAACTATTATATTTATTTATAATTAATTATTTTACTAAAGCTGTTTAAAATGGATTTTAGTTTTATATGAGAAAATTAAATTAGAAAACTTTTACACTCCCATTACAAAAACTAATGCCCTGAAAACTGGTAACCTCTGGCTTTTGTTATGTAATCAAAGAAAAAAGTTTTCAGTTATACAAAATTTATAAGCACACCCACTTGACTACCCAGCCACACATATACATGTATTCATTCTCTTTATTTGTATTTGTGTATAATTATATACAATTATTTTGCATATTTTTTTTTTACAAAATACTTTTTTTTTTTTAATAAAGCTGAAAGATTTTTCACAAAAGATGACATTTTTCAAGCAAATAGATAAGACTTTAAACAGATCTTTCTATATAACACATTTCTACCAAACATTTCAATAGTATCTTATTGTTATCTTTAGAACATATTTCAGTTATGTCCATCTCAAGTTATATTTCTCTTATCCAGCATTACATAAGATCGAGGGAGCATCCGTGACCTTAGAAACTCATTGTGAGCAATCTAGGTTGATTCACCAGATGATCAACATATATGGAAATTAGACCATGGTTTCCCATAGTGTAACAAACATGATACAGCACCTCTGTTTCGTCTATGGATCAAATCTTGTAATATATTTTACTTACCTGCATAGCTGCTCAACTTTGCCACTGCAAACTTTCACAACCTAGTTATGCATTCTGAGAGGGAAAGCTGAAAGTGTGGAAACTTCAAATATTAATTAAATAACAAATGATACTAAACTTTACTATGTAATTTAAATTATGCATTCATATAAGAAGCTACTGAATAAACAAAATCTGTCATTATGTTGGAATTAAAACATGTAAAATGGAAAAAAAAAATCATTTAGCTCTTTCAAGTTGGTTATCACAGAAAATGTTGCTGAACAATTGAGGATTTTCATATAATATTCATCTAACTCAAAGGCTGCAGAATCAGAGGAAAAAGAACCACTCTTCCTGTATGAACATGAAGCAGTGATATTGGTAGTAGGAGATTATAGTCTTGTTTGCAGTCAAAGCACTCCAAGACCTGTCTTCAAGGTCATCTCTTTTTACTCAGAGGATCCTGCTATTCCACTGTGTATATTCGTCTTCTCTATGAGTTGCATAAGAGAAGACCCAAGCCTTCTTTGGGAAAGAACTAGAATGTCAGCCTAGCTTCTGCAGACATTTCAGTGCTATTAATCTCAGCTGGAGGCAGGCCCCTTTCTGAAGCCAGTCTATGGCTTCATGGAAGAGTATTCCTTGAGATACCTCTTATCCTGTGTACCTACAGACTAACTTAAGCAGGTTTTACTCAGTGAGATTTTGTTTGTAAAATTTTTGTGGGGGCCATTCAGAGGTACCTTTGTCTCCCCCTGCCTTCATCCCCTATATTATAAATTGAATTTTCAAATCCAGCTGAGGTGCATGGAGTTCACCAAGTAGCTGTCTGCTGTTAATTAAATGCTCTGAGAGTCCTTAGGATATTTTTTATGTTTAGACCTGGGGCCTCTGGCATAGTCTGTCCAGGATCTGCCCAGTCATGGAACTGTCCCCTTTACCTTACTGAAGTAGTTTTCAATTAGCTCTTTATATACATTTTTTAAAAAAACCTTTTTTTACTTCTAATTTTTTGACTTATCAGAAAGGATTAATAGCTCACTGGATGTTGCAAAATTATCATGGGATATAAAAAGGTGGTAGAAGAAAATTCTGAAAATTCACCTGTTAACACACAGCATAATGAAGTGTAAAATTTATCTGTCTGGGTCCTCAGCAGACAGCTATGTAGTTTTTCTATTTCTGCTATTCCACTGAGGTTTTACTTAAATAGAGACAATTTTATATTTGCTCCATAAGATTCTTATCATGGGAGTCTAGCCACATACAGTTTCTGAGACACTGTCTCTGGTCAGTCAGCGAACAACTTGTAAATGTCCAGTCACCAAATAAAGGACCAAGGCAAATATGTGGCCACTGGGGCTTTTTGGAAAGTAAGACATGTTCAGAAGCAGGTATTGACTGGATGCCAATCTGTACCCAAATTCTCAAATTATCTCTCAGTGTTCTCAAACTGACAACCTCAGAAGGAAGACAAATATGTGAAAACCCTTATTTTCCTTTTCTGCCCAAAAAATCTTATCAGCACATAATTATCTTGCTTGGCTGGTCAGCTGGGATAACATTTTTTTCTCCACCTTCCTGTTTTCCAATGTAAGTTTAAAGTATACATTTCTTTCTACTGTCCCTACTGCACTTCTGAGGCCTCCAGAGTAACAGAAGTTAAAAAATACTGTCAGAACAAGAAAAATCTTTGGCTGACTCATGCAGATCAAGCAAACACTCTCTTCAGGTAGCAGTAGGAGGGGAATGTACTACACCTTTCCCAATAATTAATATTATGCCTGACCTCTTACAACCTATGAAAACCATTGTGTACTTTATGTCTCCTTGTACATGTATGAAGATATCTATAATGCTAATTATAAATATCTGCAATTTCAAATTCTTTAACCTATGTGTGTTTTCCCTCATCGCAGTTAGTTAATAAGAACGACCATACTCATCCAACTATTCCGATATCTGAGACTTAGTCATCAGTGGTGTTTAGCTGGCAAAGACTGTATGTGGACAGCATACAATGGTATTCTGTTTGTAAGTACTGCTTCTAAGCCTTTAACAGTTTGTGGCCTTGGGTTTTCCTGAGCTGGAAGTAGTATTTTTCTTTTTAAAAATTATATAAAGCCTTTTATTTTCATGGAATTTCCATAGATTGATAGTGGAAACAAAAGAGATATATTTACCTAAGGCCTAAAACCTTGCAAATGTAATCACATTTCTATTTATCCCAAGCTTACAATCTGGCATTTACTGAGATTTCTAGGGAATCTAATTGCATAGATTTGAGTCTACAATACACACATTACTTGCTTAAAACCTGAAGGTTATAAAAGAGGTAATAGGATCATAACAAAGACCAGAGTGGGAAAAGCAGGGAGAGGAGATGGAGAACAGTGCTGAGTGGCAGCAAATATATAAGCCAGTGACTTCTGGTTTATAAGTCCTGCTGAGTTCAAGTCTGAGTGGAAGTTGAGAAACTTTGTCTCTTACCCATATCACCACTACCTGGGACAACTGCTGCAGGAAGCAAGAAGACTCAAAGTTAACATGTGACACCCTGGAGTGTCTTTCTACAGCTTTGGGAGGTATATATACCTTTTATTCTCACAGAAAACACTGTTTATTTCCTGATACGGTAAGCCTGCACAGCTACACGGAGCAAACATTACTGCACAAAAATAAAACTGGTAGAATTTGGTCCATTAAGAAAAATCCTAGAAACATAAATTCTGCCTAAAGATTTTATTCCTACACCTTAAACAAGAAAAAAGATTTCAGCACTGTTCTTCCAGTCACATGTGAATCTTCCGTTTGAAATGTTCATTAATATTTGAAAACTGACCCTTCTTTTTTTTTTTTTTACACTCTCTTGACATCCTCAGCAGCAGTAAAGACCACAAAACAGTGAAAAGTAAGAGGATAACCAGAAGCAGCTAAACTAAATGAAATTCAGGTTGCTGCCAATTCTTCTGTCTCAAATTCAATACAATGTTTGACATGCAAAATGAGGGTCAGCTGGTAGGTATAGCAAATCTGCACCTGCTTGGAGCTAGTGGAAATTGTCTAAACTGCTTCATTTCCCTGTCTATCTTTCATCATGATATGAAAACTGAGAGGTTTAGATTACATGAGTCATTGAAGAAACTGAAGCTTTGTAATCTCTTCAGTGAAGTAGCATAAAGGAGGATGCAGTACTTTTACTGCAATTTTACTGCAGTATTTTCCCACTGCAAAGAGCAGAGTGTTATGCAGCACTCAGCTGTTTTTCTTCATCTTAAACAATGTAATTTCTTGGTACAGCAGCAATTTCTAACAATCCTAAATGATCACAGAAAAAAAAAGAGTCTGTTCTTTCAGCCAGCACACTGATAAAAAGCTTTTGAGCAGAGTACTAAGTTGCTGCAGCACAGTACAATCAGAACATTTTAACAGACGTTTTGCTTGCTATTGCACATGGTACTTTAAGTAACATGGCTTCATGTACAGAATTTCTTAAGTACATTCAACCATATAGATGCAAAGATATTTTGTATGCAAGCAAAAGAATCTGATCTTGACCACAACCTGAACACTTGCAATTTTAGCAGGTGTTTTATCAGATGTTCTGTAAACACTCTGGAATTGTTTGCCTCAAAACTTTCTCATCTCAATGAATATTTGTATCCCGCCTTTATTCATGAAGTGGAATTTACATTAACATTCAAACAAAACTCCAAATTTCTTGGATACATTAATATTTTAATGAAGGAATGTGTTGGTATTAAATGATCTAACATAATTTATTTGGAAAACTGAGCCATAACTTTCACAGGAAAGAGTTTTTTTAATTGAAAACTTACAGATGGAAGAAAAAAATCTTTATAAAGAACTCTCACTATCTATGTAAAAATTTTTTTACAGTTTCAAGATCTCTTTTTTCAAAATGCAACACAATACCCACTGCCATCAGAATCAAAATACTCAACAGTAACTCACTAATTTTCTAAAAGTGAGATTCATTGATATTGCTGTTGTCAGGCCAGGTGTTAAAATATTACCCTGTATTAGTTTAATTCTTATCCTGCCACCTCTTGTCTGAACTATAACAGCTACTAAATAGTGCTTCACAAGAACAAATGATGGCTTCACATAAAACAGATGCCTCAATCAATGGAATCAATAAATATATGCGAAAAAGTAGAGAAAAGACTGCAGGTCAAATAGATTCCAGTGGGATATGTCTAAAAGTAATGAAAGTGATGCTTTCATACCTCTGTAAAATGCTGCAGTGACTGAAGAATCAGAACAAATGGCACAAAAATTTGTTGCCTTCTTTATTTGGGATTTCTGATGTAGACTGTTGTCTAGTAGTCTGGGCACAAAACTAATTTCCTTGAGTTCCATCTCAGATTCAGTAGGAGCTTGATCTTCGAAGCACTTAATCTCTGCATGTACCAGTTTTCCCTGTAGGCAAACATTTTCTTATTTTCTCACTAGGGTTCATGAGAGTTAATAAAATATCAGATAAAAATGACCATGAAATCGCAGAAAAATAAGAGTCAACATGGAAGAAACCTTAATTCACCATCTAGTCTTGGAGATAGTCTCAGATGTAATTATGTGATGAGGAATTCATGTTTGTCTATGAGGCTCTTAAAAACACCTAATAATGAATATATTTCAATATATGGATATATTGCCATGGGCAGCCTACTCATCAGAACAATGCATGTAGACCTCTGGTTAATGAAAGCACTGAAGGCTGATTCTAGAGGCAACAGAGCTTCTTCTAAGCAGATATCATATGAAAAATTCTCATTCCCATCCATGCCTCTTTATTGAGGCTGGTGGAGTGTATAGAATGATGGCGTTTCAATTGGAAATATCAGTTAGCCTGCATGCCAGCGTGTGGAACTCAGGACACCTATGGATCAGGGGTCAGAGTCAACTACTTGTTAATGTGCTTGTGCTTTGATTTTTATGGCAGCCCTCTGCCTTAAGTAATAACTTTCAGTAACAGGGCAGGACACTAACTTTTAGAGCCACAAAGGATAACCCTTGCAATAGTGCCTTTTGACAAATATTCGATGTTTGAAGAATGGATAGGTGAACCTCAGTCTGCTTCTTTAAACTTGTATTTTCTTTTTTTTTTTTTAAGTATGTATCCATCTATCTATATCTATCTGTCTATGTACAAATATAAATTTTTACATAATGTCTTTCTTGCACTTTGCACTTTCAGCCTGGGTAGTATTAGACAAAAAGATATACTAGTCTATTTTCATAACCAATGTGCATAAAATCTTGGATTTAAGAGGAAAACCAAATAGCATGATAGATGCACATAAGCAAACACAGAAAAGGTATTGTATAAGGTATATTGTAATCGAAATACATTTTTAAAGAAAAAAACAGTGCGAACAGCAAGTGAAAACAGCGCTGCTCTGAGAAACTAGTCATGCTTTGTATATATGTGAGTGTGTCAAAAAGAGAGAAAGAGAAGGAAGGAGAGAAAGAAAGAGAGAAAGAAACTGAAGTCACGCAGGGCTTTTAGAATCTTGCAAGAAAAGCTGATCTAATTGCCTGTAAGTGACAAGCTAACTTTTCTAGTATAACTTTCAGTTATTACTTTTGGTCAGTGTTACTGAGCATTGAAAAAGAAACCATTTCCAAGAAACTTAACACTTTCTTTGGGGTAGCTTAGTTTCAACTGTTATTAACAATCATTATTGATATTGTGTGTGAATGTAATTGATACTGCACAAATGAAATTTATGTAGTGAAAATCTCTCATGGAGTTAAATTCAACTATGATTTAGACTTTGGAAATTATATAGTTGCTGGTAACTTTTCACATATATTAAAAACCCTATATATTCAAGATGCATTGCTAAATCTTAATTCCTCTTTACCTAGTGGATAACTGGGATTTTTCTGTTCTTAACTCCATATTACTTCTTCAATTCCAATAGTTGTAAAATGGAAAAAAACCCCAAGATATTCCATTATATGTCATAAAAACTTAAGTTTTGTGAAGACCAATCAATTGATTCTTAACCACAAAAATAGTAACTTAGATAATGATTTGGAAAAAACCTCCAAACAACTCCTCTGTGCTGAAATCAAAAAAAAAACAAACCCAAACTCAAAAAGCACCACAGCTAAGAATTAACCTGTAATGAACTTGGAAAGCGTCACCATTCACAGGGGTTCTAAAATCCTCATCCACTTCTAAATCAAGATGATTTCCAGACAAGCTTGTATTACTTTCCAGTACGGTATTAGGCTTTGCATGCAGTGTCCCAGCTAAGCCTCTAAGATTTTGTGTTGTGCTGTAGTTAGATATGAAAGACCAAGTAAACTCATCACAACTACAAGATCTCTACCATTTTATATGGACTTCTGTTGACACAATATTTAAACAGTAAGTTTTATATAATATTTACTTCATTATATAAATTCCTTCCTCTCATAAACGTTTATCTGTTTTATTTTTTCCAGAATTTTCTGTTAACACATGGCTTGGTACTGACTTACCACACTCAAGATTAGAGACCACTATTCAGCATCAGATCGAAGATTTATAACTTAATTATTTTTTCTTTCTTATTCTTTCTTACCACAGACAGGTAAGCATTAGTTTTCGTTTCATGGGATGTTCTAATACTTTCAGTGGCCTTAAATATGAGCATGAGTGAGCTACTACAATTTGCATTTTTTTATAGCCTTCTATATTGTGTTATGTATAATGTCACTTTTTATTTACCTGCTTTCCATTTTGATCACAGCTATAAAATGAGGTTCTTAAATGTCAGTAATAATTCATGCCACAAAGAATATGAAATGAAGGGCAAAGCTTACACAAAGGTAAATTAACTGAATTTAAATCCTAACAGGGATATGTAGAGGAAATGTTCTGCTGTGGGTATGATAGTGAGTTATCTCCCTTTTGCATTTACCCTTAAACTGCAGACTCAGATGGGATAAACTATGTTCCATAATATACTAGGACATAAAAAGAGACATTCTTCAACTGAGTTTGACTACATTTATAGGAAAGGCAAATGCTTCAATATCATTGTCTACAATGTCAGAGAGATAGTCCACTGCAGGTACACCAAGGCAGTCAACTCCATAGCATAATTAAAGTGCAGTAGGCTGCATGTGCTTTCTACAAAAATTATTCTGGCATTCAGCAGTGCTTGCAGTTTATGAGGTCTGCGAGGTGATTCAATGGCCTCTTTAGAGGTCAAGCAGAAAGTCATGTTGCTTCCTGCTGTGCCACTGTTTGCAGCTACCACTTTTGGACATCACTGACCAGAGTGCCTCGCTGTCCCCTGGCATCTGTCTTTATGCATGTCCCTGGTGTCCAGGATTGTCCCCTACTTCCATCATCTTTCCTTTTCCTTTCCACCTCCCTTCTTTCTGAGAACAATTCTTCATTTTGAGAACCTTTATTTTCTATCCCGTTGTCTTTCTGGGCTCCCAAACTCCCAATTTTCCCAATCTAAATAGTCTATCTGCTGAAGCACAGCATATGATCAGCCTTGCAATTGGTGGTGCAGTCGCATGTCTCCTTATTAACAGGAGGAATCAAGGCATGCCACTTTTGCTTAGTCTGACTGTTATAAGAACTTAAAACGTGCCTGTGCCAGTTGCACGTAGCAAGCAGCAGTCAGTCCAAAAGTTCAATTTTGGACATTCCCACCATACCACTCCCCCTGCAGTTATGTGCCTCCTGTTAATATATCACAGTTCAAGCTATTGGTTTTGCCATTTGTAAAATAGCATATATGTTTCTGCCATTTGCTTCTGTTGGCAACTGTGTTTCTACAGCAAAGTTACTGTGAGGCAGAAAATACAATGCAAAAACTTCAACCTCCTCAGGTAGGAGCAGTTAACTCTATTCTTTTGTTCAGATCAACACCTTTCTGATGGAGCAGTAGTGGTTTTGTCCAATCTGGGCCACTGTTTTTGTATTATAAATGAGTCTGTTTTCAACATGAAATGTTTATATATGTTTAGATATATAAAGTAGTTCAACTATAATATCAAAAACCTTGACTAAACCTCAGTCCAGTGATACCATAATACTCTAAATTTCACACACAAAACCAAACATCTCAGTTTATTTTTCAACTAAAGTTGCATTAAAGGAGAATACAGTGACATCACATACAACTAAGATTTCACTGTTGCTGCATTGTACTCAGTACTGTAAAAAAATCTGCTCATTCCCTCTCAGGTATGGTAACTATGTTTCATTATATCTGAAAAATAACAGAAGAACATTTTATAATCCCAGAGACTGAGCTGTTTGTGTTTTAAGTTATTTTTTATTTATTGGTTTACTTTCTACTAGAGTGACTCTCCAATCTGGAGATCTCCTTAAAATATGTAATCACTCAATATAAAACATGGAATTTTTTAAAAATTGCAAAATAAAACAGATCATCTACTCTGAAGGGAAAAAGTATGTGTGAAAGAGTACCCTTTTGCTTTCTTTCAGCTTGTGTTATATAAGGATATATAATATCTTAGCTCTGACAGACAAAGATTCTACAGAAGCCCATATCCACAAGCCACCCATCTATAAGCCATATATCCATAACATATCCCATATCACAGCAGTATAAAGTAACAGTAATTGCTAGCTTTCTTGTACAATTTTACATTACAACAGTGTTAAGCAGTGAGATCTTACAAATATCTCAATGTTTGTAATCTATCAGCAAAAGAAGAAAAAGATCAATTATACCACTTTAATCTCTCTACAGAACCAGTTCTATATAGGTGTACAGAAATACATAAAATATAGTCTTGTTTGTGTGCTTATACTTTAGTGAAAAATATGGAAAAACACTTGCCTGTAAAAGTGTAGTTTCAATACCTCCAATTCTATGGCAGACTAATTTCCTAAGTAGTGATGTTTTTTACCAGGTCTATTTTATGGCTCATGCTGAGCTCCAGCCTCTTCCATGTTTACCCTTATTAACTTCATTCAACTAGTTTAAAGCTAGCTTGGGCATTTCTATACAGGTTTCAGTCATCCTTTTCGGCTTCAGTAGGCATATTTTAGAGGCCTCCCATAAAATTGCAGCCTTAGGCACTATGGTTTTATTCTGCAAGAGTATCTTTGCAAAATTCATTTAAAATATACTTGTAAGTTGAAAAGCAAAACAGAGTCAACCATTTGATCATAGCATTACTATAATATCATATGCTTCACTTCCAGGGTCAAAGCACTGTGCTGGCCTTACTGTAGAACTTAAATAGAATTACTATCAGTTGCTGATAATTTCCTTTTATACGTTTGACTGATGAGGAACTAGAATTTCCTTTAAATTTTGTTTTCCACAGCTGAGTGAGGAGGCTTCCAATGTGCTGGCTCATTGATCATTTGAGAAGAAACAAGTCAACGTATTACAGAAAACATTAATGTACAATATTAGTTGAACAGAAAATCCCAGGACACTGCATGTAAACTCACAATGCACAGACAAATATTTATAAAGAATTCTTACATGAATTGTGCATACTTTAAGGTAACCTGAAGCCAAACTGCACTCAGAAGTTATCTGATCTACTTTCTGTACTGACTGATTTTCTGAAGTTACCCAACTCCAGGTCGTCTACTAAAAGATGACACATATGCATTTGGCACATACTGTCTATTTTGTTTCTGTTAACCCTTTCTTCAGCCAAGAATTTCACAGTACAACCAATAAGCTGCATTTCCAACACTGTTCAGAAACATATTGTTTTAAGAAATCAGGAGCAACTTCAACAACCTGTTCTTAGATTTCTCTCTAAAAATGTTATGATGAAGCAATGAATTACTTTAGGATCTTTTTCTCCAAACACAAGCACTCATTTTGCTATCATGTCATTCTGTTATCATGGATCAAAATTTACAGAGGGATGTTTTTGCATGTGATCCATTTTTGATACAAAGAAAATTGTAAAGAGATTGTTCATATTTCTTTACTACAATATAATATTGACACAAATTGACTTTCTTTTCATTTTTCAGGTTCATCAGTGAGCAGTTAAAGAACTAGTAATTACAACACTTGCACAGTTGACCCCACCAAAATCAGTAGATCAATGGTCATCAGTATGAATTTGTATGTTGGCCCTAAGTGCGTAAATACACAAATCTGTAATGCTAAATTGTGGGTTTATGGTATCTTTGTAAATTTATAATAGACAAAGTTTTACCATATCTCCAATATGTGTTTCCAAACCAAATTAATTTTCTCTAGTGTTCTCCACTAAATCCTCAAACATATAACCAGTCTATTTGATTAAAACTTTCCAAGCTAACCTCTGCACTCCTTGAATTAATGCTTTAATACAGAAACTTAGAAAGTCTCATCAGCTTTTTCTACATCTTTCATTGTTTCACAGTTTGTTGTTCATCTTTAAGTGAAGTATTTCTGACAGTCTGTGGCTCTTTATCTGAACAAGTAGTTATTGGAATCAGCTGCTTAGTAACCCAGTGAAATAAACAAACCAAGTCATATTTACTTAAATCAGAAATCTTCAGTGAAAGAGAGTCTAAGTACAATATGGAGTAATTTTTTCCCCTAGTATAATCACAATAAATGATATAATCATAGAATGATAGAATGGTTTGGGCTGGAAGGGACCTTAAAGATCATCTAGTTCCAACCCCCCTGCCACGGGCAGGGACACCTTCCACCAGACCAGGTTGCTCAAAACCCCGTCCAGCCTGGCCTTGGACACTGCCAGGGAGGGGGCAGCCACAGCTGCTCTGGGCAAACTCTGACAGTGCATCACCAACATCAGGAAAGAATTTATGCCTTATAGCTAATCTAAATCTAATCTCTTTCAGTTTAAAACTGTTACCTCTCATCCTATCACTACACTCCTTGATAAAGAGACCCTCCCCATCTTTCCCGTAGACCCTTTTAAGCACTGGAAGGCTGCTATAAGGTCTCCCTGGAGCCTTCTCTTCTCTAGACTGAACAACCCCAACTCTCTCAGCCTGTCCTCATAAGGGAGGTGCTCCAGCTCCCTGACCATCTTCGTGGCATCCCCTGGACCTGTTTGGGTAGGTCCATGTCCTTCTGATGTTGGGGCCCAGAGCTGGACACAGCACTGCAGGTGGGGTCTCACAAGAGAGGAGTAGAGGGGAAGAATCCCTTCCCTTGACCTGCTGGCCACACTTCCCTTGATGCAGCCCAGGACGCGGTTGGCTTTCTGGGCTGTGAGCACACACAGATGGCTGATATTCAGTTTTCCATCCACTAATACACCCAAGCCCTTCTCCTCAGGGCTGCTCTCAATCCACTCATCACCCAGCCTGTATCTGTGCTTGGGATTGCCTCAACCCATGTGCAGGACCTTGCACTTGACCTTGTTGAACTTCATGAGGTTTGCACAGGCCCACCTCTCCAGCCTGTCCAGGTCCCTCTGGATGGCATCCCTTCCCTCCGGTATGTTGACTGCAACACACAGCTCAGTGTCACTGGAAAATTTGCTGAGGGTGTACTCAATCCCACTGTCCATGTTGCCAACAGAAAGAATTACAGTGATTACTTGAAACATGGATCAGTCCTTAGAAGAGAAAAGGAATCATTTGAACTATAGCTCCCATGAGGTACAACTATTTGGACACAGATTAATATAGACCTAAAATCTGGAATAACTTGACTTTCATTTGAAATAACGCTTACGTGAATTGTTCATGATAAAAAGATTTTTGTATGCTCTTTTTCTCTATCAATGGTTATACAGTGGTTGCCTCTAGCAGCAAGCCAAACTTTTAAAGAAATACATCTAAAACAAATCTATACAATTTTGAAATCAATATGACAGCTGTCTTATGCATGCATAATGTCTCCTAGTGAGTCTAAAAAAGGCAAGTATTTTGTGCTCTATATGTCTTTTTCCTCACTAATAAACTAATATGAAATAGGGCAGACTAAATTTAGAGCTGGATTAGCATTTCTTAACTTTCATTTCAACAGCTTCTACAGTTTGTAACTCAGCTGCAAATCTTTTCATATGGTAAAACTTGACCTATAAAAACACAGAATACATTCTATTTTCTTAAATGCTTGCGATTTTAATAAATCTATAATAAATATTCCTGAGTCTGACTTTTGGGATTCGTATTATTTTGTGGACCATATTTTTAGCTTTAATCTATAAACATCTTTTAGAAATTTACATGTTACTATGACGGATAGTGTCATTTACATGATACTTTGCTGCAAAGCAAAAAAGAAAAAGAAAGGTTCCTACCTAATTGCATGGTAATAGAGCAGGGACGTGAAGAAAAAGGACATGAATTTCAACACAATCCATAAGAACAGAAGGCTAAAATGAAAATGCATAGAACTGAAGATCTAAAATGAAGCAAAGAATTTATGAATGAGCTGGATAAAATTCTATGTGTACAACATACAAATGTTCTTTATTAGTTACGTAATTTACATAATTTTTATTTTTTAAGTTAAAAAAATATATTTAAAATATTTATTAGCCATATTAGTGAACACCATGAATGTAAACCTAGGCCCCAGATCTGCTATTCCCATTAAAATAAAATCTCTGTATTAGATTAAAAATGAATGAAGATGAAAACCAGATTTATTTTCTTACTCAAAAAACAACTAGTTGCATGTGTGAGAAGTCGAAGTTTTATCTGGTCTGTGTGAAATCATCTGAACTAAGATTTTGATGATGACTTGCAGGAATGTGACTACCTGATTGGGGAACCCCGAAGTCTGCTTTTTGAGAACATTAGCAGGACCAAGCCTGAAATGTTTTCGTGCCTGTCGAAAATGAAACAGATAACACAAACAGACACAGAAATAGATATAGATAGATAGATAGATAGATAGATAGATAGATAGATAGATAGATAGATAGATAGATGCATATATATATTTATTTTTGAAAGATATATTTGAAAAGCAGTCCTCAGAGAAAAGGGATTCTCAGGTGATATAGTCAGTGGCAGGGGGAACTGTGTTTAACTAAGACAAAATTTGAATAACTTCTTTGACTAGCAACACTAAATGAAAAAAATAGAACACATTTAATGTTGGCAAGACAAAATATCTCAGTAATTCTGTTTTTATGTGACAATTATTTCCCTGCTGTTTTGCATAGTTATAGATTAAGACAATGTTCCTTTGATTTAATGTAAGCAACTGCTGGATGGGAACCTAAATTGAATGAATAAACAGAATAAACAGTGTTTCTTCCTTATGCTCTTAATGGCTGTATTGGTTGCCATAGATGTGGGGGTTTTTAAATATGTTTACCAATGATGGTACTAAAGAAACTTTTATTCTCTTTTAGTTGCTTAAGCTGTTTATGGAATTTCATTTAATATGTCTACGTAGCAGAGTTTATTTAACTTAGAAATATGAAAGAGCTTGGATCTTTTTCATAAACTCTCATTTTAAATGCATGTAATTTTTTATATGACACTCAGCTGGCTGTGTCAGGATCAACTGGAACCTTACCATAAGATTCTTAATATAATATGTAGAAAAAATGAGCACTAAGTATTGCTACAAGAAATGTGTCAAAAGCTTCTGTTAGGTTATTTGTAAGCCATTCCTTTACCTTTTTCTTCTCTGGGCTTCTAATAAATGTGGTATTGTGGTATTCATGAAAATTAACACCAGAGTTGACAGCAAGTGTGAATTTGCAAGGTAAGATCGGTTGATCTTACGCAAAATGTGTGAGTGGAGAGATTATGGCCAAATATTTCTTCAGTGACTGTTCATGTACTCTCCATTCTTGTTTCCTCAGTGCCTGAGGATGAGCTTAATTGTGGATTTGTAGCATATGGCTATGAACTGTGGAGATAAGCTTTCACTGAAATATACTGTGCATACAAGGACAATGTATTTAAATAAAAGAAAGTGTTGAAAAATTATTGTTGAAAAAGTGGTAGCTTGGATGTGGAAGTTATAGCACTTGCTGTACTGTAGTGTAGAAAAATGAAGTGTGAGTTGACTGTGCATAAAAAAGAACTTTAAAGGAAATAGCTGGATTACTCTTGTGCAGTAGGTGATAAGAATTTAGTTCATACTGAGAAGGGACTTTCTGAAGTTTACAGAGCTATGTCTCCATGAAGACTGTGAGATTTGATGATATTACCTAAGGTCTGAAGATCAAACATCTACTAGATTTATGTAAGAACTTTTTATCATTTTCAAACAATTGCTTCTGTCCTGAGCTGAATGTCTTATGCTTAACTAAGACATATACACTAGAAAGGTTCAAAGTTTGATTAGGAAGCAACAGCAAATGGAGGATCCAATAATATGTTAACAACATGTTTTATTTTTAATTTGAACTTGTTTGACTGCAAATTCCAGTCACTGGTTATCATTAGATTACCTTTGTAAGAAATCACCACCTGATTTTGGAGCCAATTTTCACTGTGGAGGAGGCCTCAACAGACTGGAAACTCTGTGACAAGAACACCTGTAAGCGCCAAATAGTAATGTCAAACCCAGATTAACTACATTCACTTCAGTTTATTAATACTGAACATTATGATTAATGTTCAGCATAATTTTAACCTAACATTGCTATGTCAGTGAAACTAATAATCATTTAAGAGATACATGGCTGTATGTCCCCTTTCTTATGCTGTGAGAATCTGGGAGTATGGTGAAGGCTTTTGAAATACATTCCCCTGTTAAATAATGTATGCTAAGGTTTTCGGAGCATCCCATGTCCAAAATTCCCCAGCTGTACAGAATGATAGAACGACCGATAAATGACTTAGCAATAAGAAATGGATTATAAGCAGCAATTTTCTATGTTAAATTTAGGGATTTATTAAAGAAACAGAAGAAGCTGAGTTTGGAAAGAGATTGTAATTGACTGGTTAGACTGAAATCACACCATTCGTGCTTGAGTAGGAGTATCATCCCTGTCCACTTAATGACAGTTGAATACTGAAATGATAGATTTTTGTATTAACCCATCTGCTGTCAGGCTTCATATTGTAGTCCATTAGCATTTCCTTCAGCTTAGATGTATTTTGTGTAATCTTTAGTCAATGCTGTGATATTTAAGATTCCATATTTCTTGAAAGAATTTGAAAGCTTCTGATGAAAATGGTTACTGCTATGGGCTTTTGTCCATGGCTGTTTTTCTACAGTGGTACTCAGGGAATGTATTTTTTTCTGTTGTTGCTGCCAGTGAGACTGAACCCCTACCTTTTATTCAGTAAAAGCTAAGACCTTTTGTTCAATAAAAGCTAAGTATTGCAAGCTCACAATAAAACTTAACAGTTGGCAGGGATGTATTCTACATGCATTTCACATACTTTGTTAAAAAAGTCCTTATTATTTCAAGCTCAGAAGTATTTTAGGCTTGGTTCTTATTTTAGTTCTATTAATGTAAGCTTATTCTGAATGGGATCAAAGTTAATATACAACCTTTTTAATATGGTACTATGGTAGTCATTGCCTTGTTTTATTTCCCACTTTCATACTGATTTAAGGAAAAAAAACAGAAAATCTTTCTGCAAAAGTGAACTTGTTCTGCTTATTTAAACAAATATGTTTTTTTACTGTGGTCATCTTAAAGTTACTTGGAACAGTGCCAGTTAGTGGCTAGCTGTATTCAGTATGGATTGATATGATAATGTTACTTATATAAATTAGTGCTGTTTGTACACTCCTGCTGAAAAGTTTAAGCTAGTTGAAAATTAAGAAGAAAAATATATCAGGAGAGAGCAGTGTAAGAGGATCAGAAGAGCAGGGGACTGTGACAACCTGCTGGAGCTGATACAGTAGGAAATGTTAAGTACATAAGAGAGGTTATAGGAAGACAACTAGAAAGTTCTGAACAGGAAGTGATAGGAAATAGATATTGTCACACATTTAATGTTAAATTTTCAATGTATCATGAAACATAGCTGATCTGTAAAAGCTGCTTAAAAGTCCTCTGGACTTATAGGCCAATATTATGATTTCAGAATATTAGAGTTATGATTTTTGATCTATTTGCATTAACAAGAATATGGAAGTTTCCTTTCACATGTTGGCTGACCCAAGATGGATTTTAGGAGTGAAAATAGTGAATAGATAATTATTTTTGTTTGATTTCAGCAGCTAGTGTGAGAAGGGGACATTAAATATAATTACTATACAAATAAAAAATATACAGTGGTCAAGAGCACACTGCAGTGTCTTCTGTGGTGCAGGGAAGCTGAATTATTTCAGTAGAGAAAAGAATGGAGAGGAGTTAGAGTTTAAAAAAGAGAATGCTCCCTTCTAATTTTGTTTATTGTGTTTCCACCAAGGTTATAACTTGGACTGCTGCTGTGAATCTTCCTCTGGAGGTATTTACAATACCCCTAATATACTCCTAATTTTGGTGTTGATAAGTACACCTGAGTTAGATGGCTAGCATAATCCAAGGCAAATGGTGTGAGGACTTGCTATAAATTGTATTTGTGGCCCAAGACTCCTATGGACTAGGTCAGGACTCAGAGGATCACATGAAAAGCTAGAAGAAAATAATCTCATTTTGAAATCAGTCTTCTGAGTGAAATTTATTTCAATGAAAAAAAGTTGTGTGCTTATACAATCCACTAATGGGGACACGCTCTCTTTCTTTGAGCCCGGAGGGCAACTGAGCACCATGCAGCTGCTTGCTCACTCCCTCCCCCTCAGTAATGGGAAGGAGAAAACAAAACAAAAGGATAAGGACAGAAAGGGATGACCCATCCATTATGGTCACCAGTGGGGAAGGAGGGTGGTGGGGGGTGGAAAGACAGGCTCATTAAGGGAATAAAAAGAACAGCAATTTAATACAGCCACCACCACCACTTAACAGAGTATGACAGTGAAAAGTATAACCACAACTTTAAAATACTTTCTCTGCACCCCTCCCTTCTTCCTGTGCTCATATTTGCTCCCAGTTTCTGTATTTCCTCTCCCTCAGCAGTTTAGGGAGCAGGGCATGGGGGTTGCAGTTAGTCCCTCACATGTCATTTCTGCAACTTCTTTCTCCTCAGGGGAAGTACTCCTTGCACTCTTCCCCTGCTCCAGCATGGGGTCCCTCCCATGGGATACAGTCTTCCATGAACTTCCTCCACCGTGAGTCCTTCCAACGGGATGCAGCTCTTTCTGAGCTGCTCCCATGTGGGTCCCTCCCGTGCACTGTGGTCCTCCTAGCACCAAACTACAACAGTGCAGGCTTCCTGAAGAGTCCTGGCCTTCTGCGGGTGCACCCACCTACTTCAGCGCAGGGTCCTCCACAGGTTGCAGGTGAGCATCTGCTCCACAGTGAACCTCCATGGGCTTCAGGGGCACAGCTTGCCCTCTCACCACGGACTGCAGGGGGGGCTCTGCACCAGCACAACACCCCCCCCACCCCCCCCACCCCCGCCCCACCCTTTCCTCCTTTTTTCCACTGACCTCAGTGTTCACATAGGTGTCTTCCTTACAACTCCTCCTCACAACTCCAAGTCCTTCTCCCAGGTTCCTCTTCTTAAATACATTATTGCAGAGGCACAGCCACTGTCGCTAATTGGCTCAGCATTGGCTAGAGGTGGGTTTGACTTGGAGTCAGGGGAGATTTGAGAAGCTTCTCACAGGGGCCACTGCTGTAGCCCCCTGCCCTGCTACCAAAAATCCTGCCACCCACACACAAACTCACCACCTATATACGTTAAAGCTTCTCTCATTTCTTCTTCTTCCTATGTTCCTTGAAATAAATTATTGTAAGCTGAATAATTTCCACAGACCTGATATCCCATGACTCTTGAAAGATTCACATTGCTAGAGAAAATGCTCCAAATCTATTGTCATTTAATCAGTCACTATCGGGAGGGAAAAAAGGTCACACAATTGTAGTTACAAATGAGCCAATAATACAGACAGGCTTCAGGAAATGTGTGATTAAAATTATTTCAAAGATATGTTGAAACATGTTAACGTATGAAAGAGACCTATATGAGAAACCTGAGAGACCAAAAGGTATTAGTTTTTGGAAGATAAATGTAATAGAGTTCTGAATCAATTTTTGCAAATTGATTCTATTTGCACAGCAGGAGACAGCAACATGCTACTGTCCACTTTATTTAAGTTCCCAGAAGGTTGAAATTTGTGATATATCTGTCATCTTTCTATTCTCAATGATAGCAGTTCTCTATTGGTAAAGAATACAATCTTATTTTACTGGGTATGTTCCATATTTAAAGATTATAAAACTTTTCAAGAAAAAAAATTATATTTTTTTCCTGTTTTCTATTTAATGGATAAAACCACAGAAATATCAATAACATTTTAAACAGGGGGAGGGTCCAGTTTAAAAGGAATCAAACACTCATAAAAATGAAAACTCATAAAATCCTATAAAATAGTACTGGTATTCATACATATATCAGCATAAATCAATCTAAAAATTGTAGTTTAAAGAACAATTTAAGAAAAAATGTTTGCAACAAAGATAGTATGTCAAATGAATTTTATACCTTCTATTAAGTTTCTGCTTAATAGAATCATAAAATCATTGAATATGAGGTTGGAAGGGACCTCAAGGATCATCTGGTACAACCTTCCTTGGCAAAACCATGGTCTAGACAAGATGGACGAGCTCCTTGTCCAGCTGTATGATAAAAATGTCCAATGTTGGAGAATCCATCACTTCCCTGGGGAGATTATTTCAATGGCTGATTGTTCTCGCTGTGAAAAACTTTCCTGCTTTGTCCAGTTTTAATCTCCCCAGAAATAATTTGCTTCCATTACCCCTCATCTTTTCCATGTGACTCCTTGACTCCTTGTAAAAAGGGGAGTCTCCATCTTCTTTGTAGCCACCCTTTAAATACTGGAACATGGTGATAAGGTCTCCCCTAGGCCTTCTCTTCTCAGGGCTGAACAAACGCAATTCTCTCAGCCTTTCCTCATATGACAGGCTTCCCAGTCCCTTGATCACCTTTGTGTCCCTCCTCTGGACCCTCTCCAGCTCGTTCACATCTTTTTTGTACGGTGAGGACCAAAACCGAACACAGTATTTTAGGTGTGGCCTGACAAGCGCTGAGTAGAGTGGGATAATGTCCTCTTTATCTCTGCTGATGTTGCCCTTGTTGATGCAACCCAGCATCCTGTTGGCTTTCTCTGCCACACTGGTCATTCATATTGAACTTGTTGACCAGAGGACCCTCAGGACCCTTTCCACAGAACTGCTCCCCAGCCAGGTAGATCCCAGCCTGTGCTTCATTTCTGGATTATGTTTTCCAAGGTGCAAGACCTTACACTTGTCCTTGTTGAACTTCATAAGGTTCTCGTTAGCCCACTCTTCCAGCCCATCCAGGCCTCCCTGCAGGGTGGCTGTCCCTTCCAAAGTGTCCTCTTCGCCTCTCAGTTTGGTATCATTGGAAAACCTGATCAGGGCAGACCTGATCCTGTCATCCAGATAATTTATGAAGATATGAAACAGCACTGGGCCCCATATCATTCCCTAGAGGACCCCATTTGTAACAGGTTGCCAGTTTGAAAAGGAGCTATTTCCTACCACCTTCTGAGTGCAGCCTGTCAGCCAGTTCCCCAGCCACCGCACAGATCACTTGTCTAGACCTTAACACATCAGTTTCCCTAGGAGGACGCTGTGGGGAGCCAGACAGAAAGTCTTGGAGAAATCCAGGTATACAGTATTCACTGCTCATCCCACATCAGCTGAGCAAAGTTATTTTGTCATAGAAGGCGATCAGGTTTTTTGGGCACAATTTGACCTTGGTAAATCCATGATGGCTTTTCCCAGTCACGTGCTTCATTTGACTTGTGGTAGCCCCTGGGAGGATTCATTCCATAACTTTCCCAGGGACTGAATAAGAGCGATGGGCCTATAATTTCATGGATCCCTCTTTAAGCCCTTCTAGTAGATGGGTGTGACATTAGCCTTCTTCTAGTCTCCTGGGATGCATCCCAGTCTTCACAACTTCTCAAAGATTATGGAGAACAGCCTTGCAATGACATCACCCGGCTCTCTTAATACCCTTGGGTGGATATTGTCAGGGCCCATCAATTTGTAGGGGTCAAACTCCTGCAATATTTTATATACCAACTCTTCCTTCACTGACAGTGGGTCAGTGTTTGCATCAACTTGGATTTTTGTGCCGAAGATCTGAGTCCTGACAGTGATGGTAAAGACAGAGATGAAGAAAGTGGTGAGAATCTCTGCCTTTTCAGTGTTGGTGGTGACTCATACACCTCACCTGTTTAACAGTAGGCTGATATTGTCCTTCTGTTTCTGCTTGTTGTTTATGTATCTGAAGAACCCTTTCTTATAGTTTTTGGCATCTTTGGACAATTATAATTTGAACTGAGCTTTTGCTCTTCTAGCTGCATCTCTGCACTCTCTGGCATTGCCCCTGTAGTTCTCAATGGGCATTTGTCCAATTTTCCATTGCTGGTATGCATTTCTTTTGTTTTTGAGCAGACCCAGAAGCTCACAGTTAAGCCAAGGGGGTCTCTTACTCTGACTACTTCCCTTACCTTTAAAGAGGATGAACCGATTTTGTGCTTCTGAAAGAGCATTCCAGAAAAACTCCCAGCACTCACTAGCTCCTTTATCCTCCATGGAAGCTTCCCATGGAATCCTTTCCAACTCGGCTCAGGAAGAGCTGAAGTTTGCTCTTCTAAAATAGAAGACAGGCCAATGAAATAAGAAAATATACTTAATCTGAATAGATTTTAATGAAGGTGCTGGAGCCCAGCTAATGAGCTTCTGGCCTGAAAGTCCTGGATCTGTTACCATTCTGCCAGTCAGTTTCCACTGTAGCTGAGGTGCCTTAGCCATAAATGAGAATAAGATACTTTGGAATCAAGATCAGAGGAAAACCCAAATTTAACAGCTATTCATCCCATTTATTTGTAAGGAATCTTTGATTATAGTAGCTAAAATATTTGCTGTATTTTAGCAGAAATCTCTGAGCCTCTGTAAATCCTACACACAGAAAAAAACATGAGAGTACTGAGTCAGTCTACAGAAATAGATAGCTACTGTTGACAGTGGAAGAAAACTTAGCAAGGTGTAAAGTAACAGATATTGTAGAAATGCTTAGAAACCACACACAGTGGAAGAAGCAATATCACACCCATAAGATATGGTTGTTTTGAAGTTGCAACTATTGAAAGTCAACAGCAGAATTTTCAGCTCCTAAAACCCAAATCTGTTTCAGGACTACTACATCTATGAGAGTATCAGTTAAAACTTACAGCTCTAGGAGTCAAACCCTAAATGCAGCTATGGAGTGCAAAGGAAAATAGACAAGAAACACTTCCTAAACCATACAAAAGTTTAAATACTTGGAACATTAATTAAATAAAACTCTGAATAATTTTCAAAATAATATTCTTTTTCATTTAGGTCATAGTAAAATACTGACCTTCTTGATTATTTCTGTTGTACCAGCCATATTTCTAGTCATAAACGGTAAAACCATAATTAGCAAATCATCTTAGGAGAAGCTACGCCATTATATCTCAAATGGAAAGTTTTTGTATCTTTTCAGAATCATACAATTAAGACATAAAAGTCTGGAAATATCTAGAAACACAATAGTCTTTTTAGTATACATTCATTCATGACCTAGTTAATGTTAATGGCATTGTTTTGAGTACAGTAGATTAGGTTTGCATCAGGCATTATTTATAAATTAGTACTTATGGGTTTTCTATAAGCACATATGATTATTACACATGAAAGCACCAAAAGAACTTCACAATGTTCTCAGTTAAACACCAATTGGTTTACACCAAGGTTTGGTACAATTTCAGTACTTCAAGTTGATTGTTATGGCTTAATTGCTGAAGTGAAAAATAAAAGGTTAGCCCACTATTCCTACCAGCATTCTCATGTTACTAAATCCAGAATTCAGAATGGAAAATCTTTTTTAACAACTTCCAATGGGCTTTGCATCAGGCCAGTTGGACAAAAGTTTGAAACATTTTTACAATTGTATAGGGGTTTCTAACAACCAACTATCTACATTGTTTCGAAACACTGTTGATTAACCTTTCATTAAACATTTTTCTAAAAATCAAAAGATTCAATGATGTGTGCAATCATTGCTACTAAAATCTGATGTGAGACAGTTGAACCTGTCTAACATTCCCTTAGTTTATATTGTTAACAGTAAAAACATATTTTGACAGTGAAGTGCACAAATGTGACACACAGGGAGAAACACTAGGAGCATATATAACAAATAAGAGTGGCATTTTGCCCTTTTTACATAATATCTTTCTTAACAGTAGTGGCGAGACAAAATATAAGAATTATAAGGGGCCAACTCATCTGGTGTAAGTCAACATCACAAACCAAAGCTCATATGAGGACATTGCAAGTTTATTTTGAAGAGCACTGATATTTATCTAGCGAGTTTGGTTATGCTGGAATGCAAGGGGAAAAAAGGGAAAACAGGGACATTGGACTGAAACCACTCCAAATGACTGGAAATATTTCAGTTTTCTATTTATGCAGTAAAGTCATCTGAATTCTATTGTGCTTCAGACATCAGCAAAGAGATTGCCATTTCTTTATTTCCTGAGACAGGGTTAAAGCAATTTGACTTTTACAAAATGAGTGGTTTGCAAGAGTAGGTGCTAGAAAATTCTTAAGTAAATAAAATCATTTTTACCCAGTCCTATATTCTTTTGGCATATGTAAGTCCTAAAGGGATGTGTGCCCTGATGAGAAAATCAGTAAAATGTGAAGTGCTGTAACTGTAAAAGTAAAAACAAAGGAAAACATCAGAATATTTTAATTAATAAACATAATCTGAAAGATAATATTTTGCATACTTTTTATTTTAATAATTTTCATTTTGTTTCAAGTTTACTAATTCTGAAATCAAATATGAATAATAGTGAAAATTACTTGAAATAAATGTCTACAACATTTGAATATTAAATTTAAGGAAATTAAAAGAACTGGTTTCTGTTAATCACTCTTAAAGAACTATATACACGTATATGAGTAGATTTACTGATTTCAGAAAAATAAAAAGTACCATTTCACAAAAGACTGTGAAAGACTGTGGAGTAAATTTTGAAGGCCTGTGTAACAGAACCAATTTACTTGATCTGAAAATGGAATTAATATTGCATAATATTGCAATATTATAGTGCATAATATTGAAAATGTGAGAATATTTTTATTAACACATTACCTTTTTTAGCATTTACTTGCTCAATAAGCTCCATTACAAATTTTCACCCCTTGAAATTACTTACTGTGTTCCCTCAATTTCATTAAGAGGAATTATAGCTCTCACGAAAGAAGTGAGGGAAGAAAGAAGTGAAGCAGCAAGAGACAAACACTGCAAATAACTATTGTAAGAATCAATGACACTGTGTTTAGATCTTCATGGTAACTGGAAAGGTGAAAAGCGAAAAATATTTGGTACTTACATTTTTCAGTAAAAGATAGAAGGTTATGATGATGTGTGAGGTTTGCTGTTTCAGGAAAGAATTAATCATACAAACATTCCTCCTATGCTTTCCATTTTATTTACATTTATATTTAATGACTGTGGATGTTTATCTAGTTAAAGACAGTAACAGTTTGCAATTTTCTTGATGACTCTTTGCTTCAAAGAAATAGAGGAAAAAAGTTTGGTTTTTTTTTTTTTTTTTTTAAAGAGGTTAAAATGGAGACCAGTGTAACAAAGTATGATAAGTAATTTTGAAAGCTGCTTATAGTAATAATTCAGACAGCTTCTTAAAGGTTTGATCCAAGTTTTCTTGAAGCCTGTGTGTCCTGTATTGAGTGAGTGGTGGAGTTTTTTTGGTGGCAGGGGAGGGGGCTATAGGGGCGACCCCTGTGAGAAGCTTCTCGAAGCTCCCCCAGCTCCAAGGCAGCTCCACTTCTGTTTGGAAACTGAGCCAATCAGCTGTGCCTCTGCGATAACGTATTTAAGAAGGGACGTGGTGACAGGCAGTCGGACTTGTGAGGAGGAGTTACTGCAGCTGCATGAACACCAAGATCAGTGGAGGAACAGAGGAAGAAAGGAGAGGGGAAGGTGTGCTGGAGCAGAGACCCCTCTGTATCCTGTGGTGAGACGGCAGGGTGGCCCCCCCTGCCACCCATGAAGATCTACGGTGGAGCAGACATTGATTTATGGCCTGTGGCTCCTGCTTGCCTGATCAAGCTTCTGTGCCTGAAGAAGGCCGGGGTCTCATGGGAAAAGGTAGCCCCGCTGCTGTAATTCAGCGCTGGGAAGATTGCAGCATGTGGGGGAGTCCCACGCCGGAGCAGCTCGGGAAGGGCTGCAGCTGTGGGAGGGAATCCAGTTGGAGAAAGTTGGTGACCCATGACGGAGCAGCGTGGGGAATGCTGCGGCCCATGGGAGGAACTCACGTTGGAGAAAGTTTGTGGAGGACTGTCTCCTGTGAGAAAGGGACCATGATGGAGCAGGGAGAAGAAGTTCCAGACACTCCCCCCACTGAACATGGAAAAAGTGGCAGCACTGACTGCACCCCCCATTCCCTGTCCCTGCTCCACTGGGGGAGGAGGCAGAGATATCGGGAGCAGAGCTGAGCCCAGGAAGAAGGGAGGGGTGGGGGGGAAAGTGTTCTCAAGATGTGGCAATGCTTCTCACTGTCCTACTCTGTTATGTGTTGTGTCTGTAATAAATGTATGTTCTTTTTTTCTTCCCCTAGTGAGTCTGCCTTTTGCTCATGCCCATAAAGGGGGATTTTTCCCCATCCCAGTCCTATCTCGAACCCCAAGCCTGGCTCTCTGTCCCTTCTTATTGCCGGAAGAGAAGGGAGAGAGAGTGGCTGCGTGGTGGTTGGCTGCCGACCAGGCCTAAACCACAACACTGTGGGAAAATCTTCCCTAAGTCAGTGATGAGTTGCTGTGATGATCAATACTAACTTGATATCAGTGTTTCAAGTATTACAGCTTGGGCAAGGGGCATACTGAATAAGCTGACTAACAGCATAAGGAAATCTCTAATTCTTTTATTATAATAATAATAAAAAAAAAAGGTATTCTGGAGGAGAACATGGACACCAGCTACTGGTAGAAACAATACGCTAGACTGGACTCAAAGTTCAAGCATTATTGGAGATACAAACACTGTGTATCTTGTCCGCAAGTCACTTCTGAAAAGTAAAGTATCACTGTCTATGTATACTAACCAGCTGTATCCAGTCCTGAAGTAATATATTTAAATTGTTTTATATAGACTTCAAGAACTGGAAAAATAATTGCAAGTAATATTTCTTTCAGGATATAACTCTGTATGATTTGATTACAGCAATCCCATGCTGGATGTTGTAGTTGCGCAGAAGAGTATGAATGAGAATCTCGAAATACGCCAATTCTCTTTACTATTGAATTTTCACTGTTACTCATCTTATCTCTGCTGTGCCTTTAGACTTGCCAAAAATTCTGTATATGCCACCATATTTGAAATATCCTGACATTTCTTAGAAGAATAAAAATCTTTAGGAAGAGAACAGGAAGAATTTGTCATACATTTTATAAATTTTAAAAATGGACTTTATAAAGTAAAATAACAAAAAGAATGAAGCAATAAGAAACGTATAAATGTAATTAAGAAGGCTACTACTGTTTGGCAGCTGATATTCTATAAATCTGTATAAAGAAATGGGAAATTGTGGAAACATAACTTACAACATTGAAATTTGCCATCTAGAAAGACTATTTTGGTATGTTCTAGTAAGGGAATATTCCTTTGTATTTGAGGACAACTGTGATTAACCATCTAGATGGAAAAAAATTAATAAATATAGACATGATGTCTGTCAGATGGGTCTCGGTGTGGAATCACTGGAAGAGAAAAAAATTACATAAGTAATATTTTCTAATACAATAACATCTGTCATATTAAAAGGGACAAAGGAAGTAGTTTTACAATGTAAAAATAATTAAATTTGCAGTTTGATAGGATTTATTATAGAAAGTGAGCATAATTCAGGGGTTCCTAAAAGCCTACCAGATTATAATAAAAATTCAGATTTCTTCTAGAATAACTCTTCCACCCTCCTTCCTCTTTCACTTTCCTTTTCTTTCCTCTTCTTTCCTCATTTCTCAATTTCCTTTTTCTTTTCAATCCTATTCTCCCTCTCTATGTGTCTCTTACTGAAATAATATTTTTATTCATGAGTGGTCACTATGCACACATTAGAATACGTAAAGAAACACAAGCATTCAGTGATTTCTTGTAGAAAGTAACCCCATTTATCAAGATGTATTGTAAGTTTTGATTACTCTGAAAGAAATTCACAGAAGAATCCAAGAAAATGCAGATATCAAAAGGCAGGAAAATATCAACAGTATAAGAAATTAACTGTAATTTGAAGGAAGTTTATTAAAGTGACATGGATTTGAAATCTATGAAATCTTAATGTGTCAGCAAAAATATATCAAGTAGACTTATCAAAGTATATTCTAATAAACTTCAGCAAATGTGAAAATAGAATTAGGACCATATTTTTTTCATTTTCCTATACTATCTTTCTGGCTTTCAGTACTCTGGAACTTGTCTGTGATGGTGGCCTGTGTCAGCTGCTTCAAAAAAAGTAAAAAAATCCATGCCAGAAAATAATGTCATGTCATAACCTGCATAATGAGGAGCCTTTCTAACCCTTTGGTTTAAGAATAGAAAAATATCTCATCTTATGGAAACTTCAGCATAAAAAACCATTTCATTTTATCAGAGGTCTTGTTATTCTCTGAGAGCATATGAATAGAAGCATGGTTTTTCTGTGCCTTTGTCACACTACCTGCTACTCATCTTTTCAATGCACTTTCTATGGACCCTCTTTGTGCTTATTCTTTTTGTCACTTTCCTCTGAACATTTCAGTTTTTATATAATTTATGGGCAGGGTGACCAGAAATCATCAGTGGTCAAGGTGAAACTGTACTGTTGGCTTGCATAATATTGCTAAGATATCTCCGGTATTATCTTCAACCATGGTTTTTATGTATGTAAGTATTTATTAGTTGATCTCTAAAATCAGACACTTTTCTCTTTCCATCTCCTACTCCCCTGAGTTCTATAGTTCAATTACTGTTGGTAGTTCAGAAGGTATGTTCTAAGGTATGCTTCCTTGTAATCATGAACAGGGAAGTTCAGTTTTCATAAACTCTTCCTTTACTGTACTGGGTTTACTTGAAACCATCACAGTCATATCAGTAGAAACTAACTTAAATAATTGCAAGCATCTGTGGATTTTGTTCCATATCATTAGCACATATTCCACAGCAGTCAGTGACTGTACATTCCTCATCCAGAATACTGGTAGTTGCCACTTCTAACCTGTGAACTGACCAAATTGTTCATTTTTTCCTAGCTTTGATTTCTAACTTTCAGGCAACTTGTTCTCAGGATTTTTTTTATTTTCATTTTTGTGTAAGATCTAGGAAGTTCCCTAAAGTTTGTTAGACATATCTGAAGTTCTTACTGAACCCTGTTGTTTGCTCCTTCTTTTAATGCTTTTGCTTTCTTAGATCTCTCATGAGTCTCTGTGATCTATTTCTTCACTGCTAAAACCCCTTCTTCCTGAAGCCACTAATATCTACTCATACTCACTTCCTTTTCTAAGATATTCCTTTCTTTTTCAGGCTTCTGAATGATGGGACAGAACAGCTGAAAAATGGATTGTGTTATCTAGAAATTACTACACCAAAGCAGAGGACATGATACTGTTCTTGTTTTATGCTGAAGACAAAGAGGTAACAAAAGATCTCAAACCACAGGGCAATACATACTGACTTTGACAGTTAATATACCATAAGAATCTTTCATCTGTTGTATTCACCTCTCTTATTCCCCATAAGAGTTCCCTTACCTAAATAATTTCACCCATTCTGATGATCAAATTCTCCAAAGCCATTCCTCTGTTTTTACCACTCACCCCGTCTGCTGACCTTTTGAAGGTTTTGAATATTGATGACTGATTCATATGTGTCCTCGATTTAAACTTACCCCAAAGAAAACACATAAAAGAACCCCTAATGAAATATTTTCTCTATCTTTCATTTCACTCCCTGACCACTAATACTTCTATTTTCATTGAAGGTGGGCAAGGATTTCAACTTCACTTTTGTTTCAGCTTTCTCTTTCTAAGGCTATATTAATTCATTAAATCTACATTTTATGACCTTCCCAGTATTCATTGCTTTCACAGAAGAAAGTCCTACAGATAGAAGTCTATTTGTATCTCAGTCATTTCAGAAGACTATTCATTTCTGTCATTTCTGTTTGTTTTCTTTCTTAGCTACTTTAGTACTTGCATTGCAGAAAACAAATTCATCCACTAGGTCTCTGCCACTATGACCTTTCTGACTGTTTCCCATCCCTCTCCTTACATCCTTGTGTTATACTGAGCTTTTTTTCTCACTGATTTCAACTGCATTTCACTTTCAAAATTAAAGATGTACCTACATTCCAGTTACAGTTTTTCTGTTTGTGCTCTCTCTTCTGTGAACATAGCATGAATCATTTCTATGCTGTTGGTAACTTGACTTCTTTGCTCATGCTGAAATCCTTTTTATATCATGGAACTTGAGCACTGGCCATGCATCTTGGGTGTTCTGGAGTGCAGAGACACAGATACTGAAGTGTCTCAAGGTATAGAGAAATATAAAAAGCTCAACAGCTTTTCCAGCGCTCTGCCTTTCTCCATGTGTGACAGGGAGAAGCAGTTTTTATGCTATCTCAGGCAAAATAAGGCAGGTTGTTACTATCTGTATGTGACAGCAGAAAGGGCAGGAATCACCTATCCTGTACATCAGCAATGTGGTATGGAGTAAACTAATACCACAGGACCTCCATGTATTTCTTTCTAGAGCACTTAAAATACCCTGGGCAACCTGTTCTAGCCCACTCTGCTTCAGCAGAGGGTTTGGACTAGATGGTTTCAAGAGGTCATTTCTGTCCAAGATGATTTTGTGATTTGGTTACTTCTTTTTTTAGAATCTTTTTTCAAAAGTCACTTCGAGTTAATTCTTATTTTCCTCTCCACTGTACTTTTTCTACTCTTTTACTTTATTAAGCAAATAATATAATACATTAATTTAGAACCTAATAGAAAAATAAAAACAGTCTACCCTCCTGAGGATATAGGAATAATAGAATGTGATTGCACAATAGCTGATTTCATGATTTGCCCTCCTTATTCTTAAACCTCCATAATCATCTATTCATATTCTTTTCTTCTTATTTCTAATGTAGAATAGGGAGCTACTTTTCCTGTTTGTGAAAGTGCTATGAGTACCTGGAGCTCGGAAGAAATAATACAAGCTATCTGTGAAAACATCACTTCCTCACTGTAGAGTGTTTAAAACCTTTCTTTTTGACTTAACAAGGCTTTTGTATCAAATGAACATTGCTGGCTGATACCCAAATAATAATCAAATACGTCTACATCAATTGCAGGCTAAGATCATAATTCAAAGTCTGATTCTGCACTGTGATTCCACAAGACACAGACCAGAAAGTATAGCTTTGTAAAGTAATTTTACTCCTGCAAAATCCTAAACTTCTTTGAAGGTCTAAATGATGCTTTATTAAAGCAGTTCCTGACCACTAAAGTGTAGAAGATCCCATTTTCAGGTCTTTGAAGACTTCCAAAAAGAGTTACTGTAAAGCTGTGAATCATAGACAATGATTCCAACCTTTTCATAGGAAAGTCTCACTAAGAAAATTGTCCATGTTCTATACTCAGTTGTTCAGCTTTACCACTTGTTCTCGAGGTTTACTGTTGCCTGTTTACCACTACCTCTAGCACAAGTACATCTTCAGAAAAGTTTATTATTCTGTGTCCTGTGATTTGCTTGTACTGCATTTATTAAACCAAATTCACAGGTGGGAAGCATTATTATAAATAAATCTACATGATTTTCATTGAGTTCCTCATGTAAAGGCAAAGTGAGGGTACCCATTTTGATTTTAGCAAATGAATTAGCATTTTATCAAATGTTTTTTAGTAGTGATTTGATGAGAAGAACAAGAGTTATGATTTTTCATTTGTTTTTAAATAAGGTTAGTATCTTTAGTATTTCATTTTAGTTTGTTTTTTTTCTTTTTTCTTTTTTTTTTTTTTTTTAATCAGATTGTGTGTCTTGTCTAGACTAAAACTTCTAAGCAGTTTGATAATGTAACTGTCAAGATTGCTGCTGGGGGCCTCCGTAGCTGCAAAAGAGACTGTGAAAGCAACAAAATGTACATTCTCTTCAGCTGCATGAACATCAGGGTAAATTCAGTTTCAAGGGGCATAAGGCAAAGCTGACACTTTAAAAGTTAGTCTAGAGTTATGTGGTGCTGAGTCAGAAGGGTAAGACTTGCTTGTTCAGACAATACAATGTTATTCTTGTTGTTTTAAGTTCTCATAGAAACAAAAATCTTAGAGACTAATTCTCACAGAAACTAAAGCTCATGGCAAACATGGTATTTTCTGTTTCAAATATCAGTGGCATTTCTCTGATTTTGTTTCCTGTAATGTAAACAATTTACAGCTTAAACTGAAAACAAAACAATTCCACGGAACACTAATACACATACAGTTCTTTCCCCATTACAGAATAAAGAGATGGAACAAACCATATGACTAAATATGACTAAATTTGAAGCTGAGACATAAAAATTAGGATTCTGAGTTATCTTACACTGCTGTCAATGATTAAAAAAGAAATAACGGCTCATCGCCTCATGAGAAAATTGGTATGGGAAGTCTCAAGTCTCTAAGTTTCACAATAGACTAAACTCATGACTTCCATGAAACAATAGAATGTTTAAACTGGGCTCCACTGAAGAGAATTCAGGCAGAACAGTGGCAAAGGCATTCTAAGAAACCACATAACAGCAAATTGGAAAATTTTGTACACTTGAATTATATGGGTTTAAAAGATCTACTGTATTCCTGGGACATTCTGAAGTACAGAACAGATATTGATAATGGAGCATCCCATAGGACTGAGTTTAAAGCAACAGCTTTGTCAGTTCTTTTTGCCTTTGTCCATGGGGCAAGTGTACGAAAGAGGAGAAGCAGCTCATGTGCTGTCTCAAGAGGAAGACAGGTTGTTACTCTCTTTCTCTATGTAACAGTAGAAAGAGCAGGATTAACCTATCCTATAAGGCAACGCTGTCACACAGAAAAAATGATTAGCATGGGTTCTGGATGTATTTCTGGAGTATTTAAAAATCAAGTTTAATTTCCTAACATCTTAATCTTTTGGGTCCATAACACACTTTTCTCTTCGAAGGGCTGTAGTGATTTGACTTGTGTTTCATTTCAGCCACTCTTGGATGCAGTGTTCCACTTTCCTTTTCTCCTCAAGGCCCAAATATTCCTTTTTTTCTGGTATGTTTAATAGCAAATATAGAGGATGAATTCAGGTTTGCTAGACAAAAGAAGCCTATTGAGCAAGTGGCTGGAAACTTAAGGGGGTTGTTTGCCTGAACTAGCTGGTGGAATGAACAGTGTGCTGTTTCTCATGCAAACAAGATAATTAAGATTTAGTTATTTTCAAACTCAAAAATCTCCACTATAAAATGCCTGCATGCATTTACTATATGTGAAATGAAATAGGAGGCTGTATAGAAAGATTTGCTTCAGCTGTTACAACAGTAAAGAGTATATCAGTCATCCAAAACAGAAAAAGTGCCTGTGATGTAAGAACAGTAGGGCTCTGTTCAGATGTGTTTTGCTTCACAGTATGTCAAATTACTGTGATGACACAGAATAATGTTATCCAAGAATGTCTGTGTGAGTACTGTAGCCTTCTGCTGTGGAGTTTTGAATCACCTGCAAATTGGTGTTTCACTTTAATTTAAAGAAGTAACAGGAGACTTATCTTGCAGTCATGAACACACTCCAGAAGTGTTTTCAGAACCACTCTAATGCAATAAATACAATGTTAATATTCTCCATTAAAAAAAAAAAAAACAAAAAAAAAAAAACCAAACAAAAACAGACAAACCAAAACCAACAAAACAACAACAACAAAACCAAAACAGTGGTCATTATGCACTCTATTCAAGATACATTGCAGAGGTTGTAAAAGTGCTTAAAAAGGAATTGAATGTAAATACGTATATATGGAATTCACTATAGGGACCTATCTTTATAATACATAATTGATTTATCAGTGTAAACCCCATTATTTCTATAAGAAATACTGCAGGAAAATAACTATATACTTGGAAATATTGGTAATGTCTGTTATAGCCTCTGTAATGGATGAAAAATATTGAGGTTTATGTGCAAACTATTTCTTATGTCCCTGGTAGACATATAATAATTGGAGCCAGATGACAATGGCTCTACTAGACATAGAGGAAACTTCTAGCATCTTCTTACAGAAGCCACCCCTGCAGCCCCACTCTATCAAAACCTTGCCACACAAACCAAATACATCTGTGGTTCTCAGTGCCCTCCTTTACACCTTTTTTAAAAATGGGCGTGATGTTTCCTTTTTTCCAGTTACTGAGGACTTCACCTGGATGCCATGACTTTTCAGATATGATGGGGAGCCAGTTAGCAGCTACATCTGTTTTCAGGACCCTGGGTTGCATCTTATTAGGTCTCATGGACTTGTGTATGTTCAAATTGCTCAGGTGGTCTTGAATCTGGTCTTCTCCTATGATGGACTGGAGTTGATTTCCTGAGTCCCTGACTTGAGATTCAGGGACCAGAGAGATGTGTGAAGAGCAATTACCAATGAAAACTGGGGAGAAACTGTTGAGTTCCTCATCCTTCTTCATGTCAGTTGTCACCAGATGCCCTGTATCAATTGTCACCAGATGCCCTGTATCATTTATTGGTATTGCTTTAAAGCATGAGATTTGGAAGAGATCTCTTTCACATCCCATCCTAAAAGGACCATTTACAGAAATAAAAATCCAACTATCTCTTTTCTTTTGTATGAAAGTTTCTCTGTTCTGTAGTGGTAACACTACAGAGAATGTAATTTTAACATAGATTAAAAAAAAAGCACAGATAAGGAAAGGTGAGGCATCAGCTACTTCAGATCTAATTCTCATCATAGGCTAATTCCTTCTGAATGTTTTGCCCCCTTCACAAAGCCACCACATAATTTACCACAACTGAAAGGCTTTGCCTGAGACAGGCACACATCTGAAATAGTTGGGATACTGTAGGTCACATATATGTTACACTGGCAGAACTTACATTTTTTGCTGGTCCTTTGAATAAACCAAAATGCAGTTCATCAAGCTCATCATTTCTGTTTGGGCTTAAATATATGCATGAAAGTTGTCTTGGTAGAATTCATGGGCATAATTACATCCTTTACCTGTAAGTGATTTATGCTCAGCACCTTGCAGGTGGCATTCCATAAGATAAAGAGAATCATCCTACTACTATAAGTCACTGTAGGCAAATGAGGGCAACCTCAGAAAGATAAGAAGTACTGAATCATCAGGTTAACCTGCTAGGCTCTCATCAGTTTCTGTGGTTCAGTTCTTCCATCTACAAATAAAGAAATTGCAATTCATGTCCTCTGAAAACTGTGGACAGAAGGGTGTGACAGAACAGCTAAGTATGCCATTAATTTAAAAGTAAACCATTTATTCTTTTTCAGGTCAAAACACCAGTTGTGAGGAATTATGCCTTTTTATACATCGATATGTAACACAGGTCTTCAGATATTTTAATTAATCTTATATTGGAATTTTATCTCTTTTTGACACAATACAGCATGGAAATTACATGTAACTGCAGAACATTAACTAACTGGAAATAAAACATTGCAAATGTTATTAAAAGAGACCAATAGACCGATGAATAAAAATACGTATTCCCAGAAAGGTTTTGGTTTTTTGGGGGGGGGATGGCTACAGTAAAAAACACAATTAAAAACACTTAAAAGTATGCTTTCAAATGCAAACAGAGACCCAGGAGATATTCTGGGTAACATTATAAGAGCAGGAAGGCATGATGATACCAGTTGACTGGAGGTTAGCAAATGTGACGCCTATCTACAAAAAGGGCTGGAAGGAGGATCTGGGGAACTACAGACCTGTCAGTTTGACCTTGGTGCTGGAGAAGGTCATGAAACAGATCATCTTGAGTGCCATCACATGGCATGTACAGGACAACCAGGTGACCAGGCCCAGTCAGCATGGGTTTATGAAAGACAGGTCCTGCTTAACTAACCTGATCTCTTTCTATGACAAGGTGACCTGTTTAATATATGAGGGAAAGGCTGTGGATGTTGTTTACCTGGACTTCAGTAAAGCCTTTGACACTGTTTCCTACAGCATTATCCTGGAGAAACTGGCTGCTCATGGCTTGGATGGATGTACTCTTTGCTGAGTGAAAAACTGGCTGGATGGCCAGGCCCAAAGAATTGTGGTAAATGGAGTTAAACCCAGTTGGTGTCCAATCACAAGTGGTGTTGCAGGGCTCAGTATTGGGGCCAGTTCTGATTAATCTTTATCAGTGATCTAGATGAGGGGATTGAGTGCACCCTCAGTAAATTTGCAGATGACACCAAGCTGGGCAGGAGTGTTGGTCTGCCTGAGGGCAGGAAAGTACTATACTACAGACAGATCTGGACAGGCTGGATCAATGAGATGAGGTCAATTGTATGAGATTCAACAAGGATCAGTGCTAGGTCCTGCACGTGGGTCACAACACCACCCTGCAACTCTACAGGCATGTGGAAGAGTGACTGGAAAGCTGCCTGGCAGAAAAGGACTTGGGGGTGTTGATTGACAGCCAGTTGAATGTGAGCCAACAGTATGTCCAGATGGCCAAAAAGGCCAATAGCATCCTGGTTTGTATCAGAAATAGTGTGGCCAGCAGGACTATCAGCAGTGATTGTCCCCCATACTCGGCACTGGTGAGGCCACACCTCAAATAATGTGTTCTGTTTGGGGTCCTTCACTACAAGAAAGACATTGAGGTACTGGAGCATGTCCAGAAAAGAGCAACAAAGCTGCTGAAGAGTCTAGAGTACAAGTCTTATGAGGAGCAGCTGAGGGAACTGGGGTTGTTTAGTCTGGAGATACGAAGCCCAGGGGAGACCTTATTGCTCTCTACAACTACCTGAAAGGAGGTTGTAGTGATGTGGGTGTCTGTCTCTTCTCCTAAGTAACAAGTTATAGGATGAGAGGAAACAATCTCAGGTTGCGCCAGGGAAGGTTTAGATTGGATATTAGGAAAAATTTCTTCACCGAAAGTGTTGTCAAGCATTGGAACAGACTGCCCAGGGAAGTGATTGAGTCTCCATCTCTGGAGGTATTTAAAAGATAGCTACAAGACCACGGGACATGGTTTAGCAGTGAACTTGTCAGTGCTAGGTTAGCGGTTGGACTTCATGATCTTAAAGGTCCTTTCCAACCTAAACAAATCTATGATACTATGATTCTATGAAATGTTTCTGAATGAGAAATATAGTAAGTTATACTGAAATAAAAAGTATAATGCCCAGTCAAGTGTTGATTTCCCATGAGTGATATTTTGTGTAAGTGGCAGGGAAAATCAAATTTCAGGCCTGTTTTCCCAGGTACTCAAGAATTCTGCAAGAGTAACAGGAAAGAAAAGGGATGAAAACTCAGAGAACTATTGACCTCCAGTTCTAAAATTAGAACAGTAATGAGACTGCCATAAACTGAGTCTTGGATTTAGCTACATGCCAACAAACAACAAAATGCAAAAGCAGTCCACAATTTTAACTTCTTAAAACTGTTAAATGTCAGTGTTTTACTGGCTGACCACTTTGTGAAGGACTACCAGAGCAATGCATATAAGCTTCTTGTGAAAAAATATGGATAAAGAGTACTTTTAATGGATGTATCCATCATAGGTTTTAAATAGTTGTTCCATAAAGGCCTTCCTTACCACAGAAAACAAGATGGAGGTTAAGAATATGTTGCAAATTTCACATGATCTTAGTTTTATTTTCCCTTACTGAACAATGACTACTCATTTGAAACTATGATCTGTGATCTATCATTTCTGACAGAGATATTCTCCTACAGTTGGTTTACACCTAGCTAAGAATATGCAAATTACTCTGAATCCTGAATTATCCCTCTGAAATAGTCATGTGATTGGACAAGAGGATCATGGACTGTGTTTCTGCTGCACAAGGCATAGACACATGGAGAATTTCACTTGCTATGTTCTGTTGATTTTACACAAGTTAAAAATCATGATAGATATCCTCAGCCTGCTTGCTGTCATTCTCTAAAATATCATAGAATCATAAAACTGTTTGGGCTGGAAGGGACCTTAAATATCATCTAGTTCTAACACCTCTGTCATGGGCAGGGACACCTTCCACTAGATCAGGTTGCTCAAAGCCCAACCTGATCTTGAACACTTCCAGTGAAGGGGCATCCATCTGGGAAACTTGCTCCAGTGCCTTACCACAATCATAATGAAGAACTTCTTCCTTGTATTTAATCTAAATCTATCCTCTTTCAGTTTAAAGTCATTTCCCCTTGTCCTATCACTACATGACCTGGTAAAAAGTCCCTCTCCAGCTTTCTTGTAGGCCCCCTTTATGTACTGGCAGGCCTCCCTGGAGCCTTCTCTTCTCCAGGCTGAATGACTAACTGTCTCAGCATGTCCTCATAGGATAGATAGTCCAGCCCTCTGATTACGTTCCTGGCCCTCCTCTGGACTCACTCCAACAGGTCCATGTCTTTACATACTGCAGGTGGGCTCTCATGAGAGCGGAGTAGAGGAACAGAATCCCCTCTCTCGACCTGCTGATCACAATTCTCTTGATGAAGCCCAGGATACCATTGGCTTTCTGGCCTGCAAGCACACGGTACCAAGTCATTCTTCTTGTCAACCAAAACCCCCAAATCCTTCTCCTCAGGACTGCTCTCTATCCACTCATCATCCATTCTGTATTTGTGCTTGGAATTGTCCTGACACGTGCAGGAGAAATGTATTTCTGGAGAAATATACTTCCATTAACTTGATTACACAGAAAAAATAAAAGGAACACATAAAATCTCACAAAAATAAATGCCAGACTTAACCCTATTAGACATGATTTTTTTTTTCTTTGTAAGGTAAATGAATGAATGAATGTACAGAGCCAAACCTGAACACAAAAAACCTATATTATTTAATGATATGTTAATTGGTCTTGATCTGTGCAAATATGTTTGTTATTTACTGGTATCTCTCAAAAGATTAGGCAATTTTTAACCTAGAGATACTTACAAAATGTGCTTGTAACTAGTTGTGCTCAGCCTATGTGGATGGGCAGGTCATAAAGCTCATGCTAGTTCTAGGGGAACAGGAATGTCACGGTCCCTCCCTTGCCACAGAGCTAATGTACATCTCAGGTTTCCTGTCCTGCTCTTTCCCAGGTAAGCACAAGTAAGCCCATTTCTACTCCCTGGGGAGGATGGCAGCTGAAAATAAACTGAATTACAGTAAGCAACATACTGGGGAACAGCTGTGGGGACTCCCTCTCCCTACCCCTTCTGCCCCAAAGGAGGCATTCAGGAGCAAATTGTAAACAAGATGAATTATTCTGTAGGATCTGAGCACTGGTTGAGTGTTCTGGATAGAGAAAAATCTTGTTACCTTTTACTCAGATTGTGAACATTTTGTGTTTTGTGACTACTTTCTACATCAAGTAGTGTTCTTTCCAAGCAGTCTTATTTCCATAGTAATACCCTGCTATGGAAGAAAACGAGTGTCATCATACAAAGAACTATTATTTTTATTCACCAGTGAAAATACAATGTCCACGTGCATATAAGTTTACCTGTGAAAGGATCACAAGCAAGGGTGAACCTCACAGACAGTGGCAAGCATTACCTATCTTCTCCCAATTATTTCTGAAATCTTCACACTTCTCAAATGTTTTTATGATCTCCCAGATAAAATCAATCAGCTAAAAAGTAGAAAATCCCTTCTTCTCCTCTCAGTTGTACATCCAGTATTGCTCCTGATACTGTTCCTTTAATCCTGAAAATGAGAAGGCAGATTCCCTCTGCTTTTTTTCTTATTTCTCATTCCTTTTGCCATGTTTCCTATCTCAGTCAGCTTGAGCACCCCTCTTGCTCATCTCTTTTTTATATTGCCATAGGGAAAAGACAAGTGTCATGAAGTGTTAAAAATGTTTAGCATTAAGAAAGCAAAATACCAGACCAGTGTCTATTCACAGCTCAAGGTTTATTTGTTTTATTGAACTATAAGGTGATGCACTTTCTTAACTTCTTTTGAAGTAGAAGGTGTTCTGGGAGACCCAAAGAAAGAAAGTGAAGAAGTTCAGGCAGTGGGGATTGTTTGTGGATTTTTCCATGTTTGGCGTTATATATGAAAACTTACTTCAAGATTGTGGACTTCAAGGTTTTTCAAGATGTATTATGACGTGTTTTGTGTATTACCACAGAAAAACTTGTCCTGGGTTGAGTGAATGGTGGAGTTTTTTTGGTGGCAGGGGAGGGGGCTATCGGGGCGGCCCCTGTGAGAAGCTTCTTGAAGCTCCCCCAGCTCCAAGTCAGCTCCAGTTCTGTTTGGAAAATTGAGCCAATCAGCTGCGCCTCTGTGATAACGTATTTAAGAAGGGACGTGGTGACGGGCAGTCGGACTTGTGAGGAGGAGTCGCTGCAGCTGCATGAACACCAAGATCAGTGGAGGAACGGAGGAAGAAAGGAGGGGGGAGGTGTGCCGGAGCAGAGACCCCTCTGTATCCTGTGGTGAGACGGCAGGGTGGCCCCCCCCTGCCACCCATGAAGATCTACGGTGGAGCAGACATTGATTTACGGCCTGTGGCTTCTGCTTGCCTGATCAAGCTTCTGTGCCTGAAGAAGGCCGGGGTCTCATGGGAAAAGGTAGCCCCGCTGCTGTAATTCAGTGCTGGGAGGATTGCAGCATGCGGGGGTGTCTCACGCTGGAGCAGCTCGGGAAGGGCTGCCGCTGTGGGAGGGAATCCAGACGGAGAAAGTTGGTGACCCATGACGGAGCAGTGTGGGGAACGCTGCGGCCCATGGGAGGAACTCATGTCAGAGAAAGTTTGTGGAGGACTGTCTCCTGTGAGAGGGGGACCACACTGGAGCAGGAGGAACAAGTTCCGGACACTCCCCTCACCAAACATGAAGGAAGTGGCAGCACTGACTGCACCCCCCATTCCCTGCCCCTGCGCCACTGAGGGAGGAGGTAGAGATATCGGGAGCAGAGCTGAGCCCGGGAAGAAGGGAGGGGTGGGGGGAAGGTGTTCTCAAGATGTGGCAATGCTTCTCACTGTCCTACTCTGTTTGTGTTGTTAGTGTCTGTAATAAATATATGTTCTTTTTTTCTTCCCCTAATGAGTCTGCCTTTTGCTCTTGATCATAAAGTGGAATTTTTCCCCATCCCAGTCCTATCTCGAACCCCAAGCCTGTCTCTCTGTCCCTTCTCATTGCCGGAGGGGAAGGGAGAGAGAGGTGCTGCATTGTGGTTGGCTACCAACCAGGCCTAAACCATGACAAAACTAAACAGTGAATAATAAACCTGATTTACAGAATTCACAGAGCTAAACTCTTAGTCTACTCACACAGTTTTGCTAAGGTTAATAGATTACAGAATGTATCTTAATTTACAGTCAAGATATTTCTACTAGAACAGTTTTTCCTCAGTTGACTTCAAACTTGTTAATCTCTTCCAGTTATGATATAGGAGAACAGCTGTTCAAGACATGTTGGCATTTAAAGTAGCTCTTCTAAGATTTGCCATGGGTCAAATTCGCACTCGATCACAGTTCTGTTGCTGATTTCACTGTCATCAAGTGCTATTAGATAAACACAGTTTTTTCAAGTGGTAGAAGCATAAGGCTGAAAAAGAATGTTTCCTAAGGCATTTTAAACTTTTATTTCTCTGTTCCTCTGTTTTTTTTTATGAGCAAATGAAGAGTAAGAATACATATCTATCCTCTGAAGGCTTGCTTGCACTGTGCATTTTAAGAGGGCACAGAAATCTCTGGTTCCAACCAATAGTGTATAAAGAAGCAAACAAGGGAGCTCTAACATGGTGATAAAAGCTCAGATCTGAAAGCAACAGCTCAGTGCTGGGTTGATGTTGCATTTACAGAAATATGTCAGGCCACTCATAAATGCTGACTACGTGTAATCCTGCTGATGCAATCAAACTGCTTTTAATTTTGGAGTAGACTTGGTTGACACTTAATGCTCACTTCCCTGCATTGTTCCATTTCACTGTGTCTTGGGTTAAGTGAGTGGTGGAGTTTTTTGGTGGCAGGGGAGGGGGCTATCGGGGAGGCCCCCTGTGAGAAGCTTCTCGAAGCTCCCCCAGCTCCAAGTCAGCTCCACTTCTGTTTGGAAACTGAGCCAATTGGCTACGCCTCTGCGATAACGTATTTAAGAAGGGACGTGGTGACAGGCAGTCGGACTTGTGAGGAGGAGTTGCTGCAGCTGCGTGAACACCAAGGTCAGTGGAGGAATGGAGGAAGAAAGGAGGGGGGAGGTGTGCCGGAGCAGAGACCCCCCTGTATCCTGTGGTGAGACGGCAGGGCGGCCCCCCCCCTTCCACCCATGAAGATCTACGGTGGAGCAGACATTGATTTGTGGCCTGTCGTTCCCGCTCAGATGATCAAGGTGCTGTGCCCGAAGAAGGCCAGGGTCTCATGGGAAAAGGTAGCCCCGCTGCTGTAATTCAGCTCTGGGAGGATTGCAGCATGCAGGGGTGTCCCACGCCGGAGCAGCTCGGGAAGGGCTGCAGCCGTGGGAGAGAATCCAGTCGGAGGAAGTTAGTTAACCATGACGGAGCAGTGTGGGGAATGCTGCGGCCCATGGGAGGAATTCAAGTCAGAGAAAGTTTGTGGAGGACTGTCTCCTGTGAGAGGGGGACCACGATGGATCAGGGGGTAACAAGTTTTGGACACTCCCCTCACTGAACATGAAGGAAGTGGCAGCACTGACTGCACCCCCCCATTCCCTGCCCCTGCGCCACTGGGGGAGGAGGTAGAGATATCGGGAGCAGAGCTGAGCCCGAGAAGAAGGGAGGGGTGGGGGGAAGGTGTTCTCAAGATGTGGCAATGCTTCTCACTGTCTTACTCTGTTATGTGTTGTTAGTGTCTGTAATAAATGTATGTTCTTTTTTTCTTCCCCTAACGAGTCTGCCTTTTGCTCGTGATCATAAAAGGGGGATTTTCCCCCATCCCAGTCCTATCTTGAACCCCAAGCCTGGCTTTCTGTCCCTTCTCATTGCTGGAGGGGAAGGGCGAGAGAGGTGCTGCATTGTGGTTGGCTACCAACCAGGCCTAAACCACGACACACTGCATATATGCATACCCTAGCACAGGCATCCTCATAAACATGAAAATTAAAGATTTAATGCTTGAAAACATCATACAATTCCTGCATGGTACCAGAGTATTACAGGAAACTGTAAGTCAAGAATCATCTTTGGACATTATAGCCATAAAACAATTAAATTTAAAAGAATGCCATATACAAAAATGAAGTATGATAATATGATTTTGTGGACAACATATGGCAAAAGTGTCAAAGCAACAAATATGTCGCAGACTCCCTCATAAATGTAATAAAAATTGATAATGACCAGTGTTGAAGTTCCAAATTGTTTAAAAATCCCCAAAAATGTAGTATTTTAAATGTAATATTTCAAATATAGAAGCTGAGAGTCTCAGAACTGGTGAGCTCCCAGACCAACAGAAGAAGCCTTGGGAAAATAACTTCAGAGGAAAAGGAAAAAAACCACCTTGAATTTAGCAGAAGTGTGGAAAGGTCACAGAAGAAAGGATATTTTGTGTTGTCAGTTATATATACTTGAAGTACAGATGAGGTGGCCAACAGGGAACATGTACATTGTGGATTGGCAGCAAGGAGTGAAACAGTAACGGCTTACAGCAGTGATCCGTTGTTAGGATAGAAGCACTACTTTTCTGTTGCTGCATTGTTTGAGGTTTTTTACTGAACTCATTTAGAACTAGCTTAAACATACTTGCATGCTACGCAAGAATGCATCTGTTGTAATATAGACACACCCTGACATTGTGGTAGACATTAAACATTCACTGTTGCTTACATTTAGGACATGACAACTTTTCTCATGCTGAAAAATTGTAAGAAATATTTTGAGGATGACTTTTTTTTTTTATTGATGTCATATTTTTTGAGTTTAACATTTTTTATTTTTAATAAACAAATTATTAGCATTTTTTTGCCCTGCTTGCAACTCTTAAAGCAGAAAAATAATTAATAACAAGTTTCTCCTGTGAGTTTTCAGATATTAATGTTTGATTTTCCTATCCTGAAATATTAGAATCCAGAGAGGTTTTTAACAAAAAAGTCATTATCTCAATATTTTTTAAAAACATGGTTATGGTTAATATAAAGCTCATTACTTATATTTGTGAAATGGCATAAACAAGCTTTATTTTCAAAGAACATTTCTGGCCTATTTTAGAGGCATATTTTCCATTCAAATTGCAGAAAATTGGCTGGAATTTTAAAGATTTCAGATCCATTGTTCCTTCAAGCAGATGTCCTCTAGACAAAACTGAAAGAAAGGATTAGAACTGGTGTGAGGACCCTGGCAGTGGTCTGAAGATAGTGCAGGGCCATCTGCATATCATCAATGGCAATATTCCTGGCTAATGACATTTTAAGTATACTTACTACTGTTTTCTTTATTACTTTTGGTCCATTATAGAAAAAAATATGAAATTCCCTAAGAGTGAGAATTCACAAATAAAATGCAAAATGAGCTGCTCAGTAGTGAGCAACAAAGAAAATTGGTAGTACAGTATATTTAATTTATTTAATAAGTTTTCCTGACATGGATCACAGTGTGTGAATATATGGGGTTTTCATATGTTTTCTTAAGGTTGTTACAGTGACTGCTTGCTGTCTCCAGTAGGTCTTATTCCTGCAAAATGTCTTGAAATATCATGTGCAGGTAAGCCCAGCTGACTGTTTTATAGAACCTCCTATTTTGTGCTAGTAAACACCTAAATCACACTCTTATTTTACTATACAAAGTAATAGATATACTGGAATTTAAAAATAGCTGAGATGAAACATAACTTGAAAATCCAAAACAGATTTGTTTATTTTACTCTCACCTTTAATAAAACCCAGAATTATTCTTTACTCACAAATACAGTAAAACTAAGCTTTTAGCTGAGCATTTAGTGGAACATCTACCCAGTAAGCTTTGCTTATGTTGCAGACAGCTACCCTGAGGAGTGATTTGAATTTAAATGTGATTCCCTTATTAGTTTCTGCTAACTGCAAATATCCCAGGCTCTTAATTAAATGGCTGAGTAATGTATGAATGCTCACTTCTGCTTGTCATGCAGAACAAAATGATGTATTTAGATTCCATGCACAATATGAAATTTAATGACACAGGCAACAGTAATTTAGAAAACCTTTTGTTTTTTATTATCCTTGGTTTTGTTTAGCCAATGCCCTTTTTTTGTGTGTGTTTGGCTGCTGCAATGTTATAAAAGTTTACTGAAACCCTTGTTGTTAGCTAATGAATTTTTAGATTAAAAGGTAATGTGTTACTAAATGCATGGTTACCAAATTCATAACACATTGTTTATATCTCTCCCCTTCAATTTTTTTGGAATAATATATAAAAAACAAAGCACAGCTTGATGAAATGTTCTTACTTGTTTTGGCACAGAATCTAGTGTTAGATTTAGCAAGATTGTGAATGGACTAAACAGTGAACTGTAAGAGGTTTCACAAAGAGGAAGGAAAGAAGAAAAAAATCAAGCTTTTCTTCTGGTGTTGATGGTTCCTGAAAGCTCCAGTGACTTTCTGTAGTCCTTCTGATCTCTTTATAGATTTTATAGCTTGTATTCAGTCATCAAACTGTTCTGCTTCTGCTCTGGTATTCAGTAGTTTGCATGTATATTTTTCCCCAGCGGTATGATGCTAATTTTTCCCTGTCCTGAAATTTTTCTGTTTGCCCTGATATTTTCTTGTGCTCACAGAATCCTCTGCAGACTCATAATCTGAATGTATGTGTGTGATTTTCTAAAAATCAGAGTAGCACATATGTACAATAATTTGCACAGCTGTTTGAGTTGTCAGATTTTCATATTATTGTCATGTATAACTAAATGAATTAATGTCCTACTGCTTTTTCTACTTCAGTTCAAACTCTAGAACTTGGCTACCCCTTTAATTAGAGCTCTAATCATCTCTCATGTCTTGAAACTCTCATTTGAATTGGCTGAGTACTTTCCCCAACAAACCTTCAGCTGTATTCTTGGCAAATTGGTGTTCCTGAATGATGTCAGATTTTAAACTGCCTGTATCCCAAATCAGTCTCTAGTACCTAAATATTTGCTAAAGAAATCTCATCTAAATAGTGTTATTCTCCATTAAGTGTAGAGATAGATTTAAATAGTTGTAATGTGTTTTCTTTTTAAAGACTAAGAGTTGATACTATTACTTGTATTACAGTACTTTCTATCAGTTCTGAGTAGGCTTAGGACAGTATGTGTTAAATGTTATATTTAGATTTCTATCTGCCTTAGGCAGTAATACCTACTCAGACCCAAGCTCCTCTTCTTACATCTCTAAAGCTCATATTCCTTTTTTACAGAAGGGTCTATATACAGAAAAATTAATTGAAAATGTGATTTATCTCATTTGTCTTTAGCCATTTTATAAATTAGACATGCATTCTAAGCTAGTCATATGAGCATTTCTTAAGCCAAAGGAAAAAAATAAGAAGTTCCAAAATATAATTCAGCTCAGCAAATTTGACACATATTTTAGGATGGCAGGAATTGCCCTCTGGAAGTGCTCACCTCTTCATGGACCACAGAGGCACCTTAATTAATGAACTGAGACTAAATATTTTTTATATGAAACTACCTTGGAATCACTTGTTTATCATTGTTGCTACCAACTACTTGAAGACAGTAAAAAATAGATTAAATGCATCTTACCGTTCCTGATGAATTGAGGTCAAACAGGATACATGTAAATAGGGTAGAAATTATATGTAGAACACTGTCACTGGACCGTAACCTGTCAGTTAGAAAAAAATTGTCTGCATCAGAGACGTCATACTCTGACATAGCTGTCCTTAATTCTTGTCCACACAAATAGCCTTTGGCCTTTGGCCACAGACAAGCTCCTTAGAAGAACATAGAAGAACAGTCTTCTTCCAACGTATTTTCTAATATTATATTAAGAATGCCTAAACAGACTAATCAAATGCAGAGTGGAAGAATTGTTTCATTTTGTATGATGTACAAACAGCTGTAAAAGATGATTGAAACCTGTTAACTAAATACTGTTAGCTACATCTTTAAAATAAGTTCTTCAGAAATGAAGCATTTGAGAGTTTGGGTATTTATTCTGAGGGCTAGATTTTTTCATATTATTCAGTCTGCTCTAATCCTTGACATTATTTTGGTCAGTATTATAAATCACTATGTTTTTATTTCTTTCTAGAATCACAGTGATTAAATATCCAGCCCACATATTTTCTTTGCCTTGGTTTCCACCATAAATTGCTCATCATTACAAAAAAAAAAAAAAAAAAAAGATGTACAAATATGAAGACTACATTGCCGTAGAATTCAATCTAGTAAGAATTTGTTACATAATTCATCCCAGTTCTATTTACATCAAAAATCTTAGTTTTTGTGTATCTCATCTGTCATTATAAGCTATACCCATAATACAGAGCTTGTAGGATGATTTTGTGCACATACTTATTCCCACAGTCTTCTGTTCAGTAATAGAACCAAAGAAAAGTGTTCCAACTCTCCTGAATTTCCTCACTGCAAGGAATTAAGACAAACAGCATAAATTACTTTTCAAGCTATGACAAAATTAAATCTGCAAAAGTAAGGGCATATTTGGATCAGAAAACATGAATCACTGATTGAACAGTTCTTACAGAACGTGATTTCTTCAAACATTTATATTCTTTCTGGAGTCAAAAGTGTCCTATCACTGATGGACTTCTGTAATTGACTGTGAAATTCCTAATACAATCAACTCAGTAGAAGTATTATAAAGAGCAGGGCCTCAGAGACTACCTGACAGCACTCCCTGTAGACATATTTTTTAAAACTGGTCTTCTTTTTCATTAGATTTCTTTCACTATGGCTAACTTGCATTGTGGCATCTTGAAGTGTTAGAATCACTGCTAAAGTAGATCAAAAGCGTTGAAAAGAATGTGGTTTTACCCAAAAGGAGGACACAATTCTGGTACAATTTCTGTAGATTTTTCCATCTACTTCCAACAATCTTAAATTCTGAAGTACTGTCCAAATTAATCACAGCCTCACTATAGATAGAACATTTTGTTATTCTTACATTTTCCTCTACAAGGTCTAATCCTGGCAGTTTTTTCAGTTATTGCTATTTTAGTCACAGTATATTCTAATGTAGTACAATGAAGAGTTGCATAGAGCTAACTGACCCCAATTGAGCTATTTCAGGTACTAAACCAGTAAAGGTATGTTAGCCATGTACCCCAGAGGAATTAATTTGTTCTGTTGGGAAGCACTGGCACAAGATAAAGGAGTCTGATAATAAGACTATCCTTTATCTGGTAGCTAATTTAGCATTGAATGCTAACTTGAATACCTCTGCATTGTACCTCACTTTGAGCGCCTCTAGGTAAATCTCTTAGACTGACTGGGAAGTGCTGATGGGAGAGGAAATCACTAAAGAATGTCAGTTCTATATCTCTGCAGCCAACTGTTATGTACTGCAGGTCAGGTACTTTGAAGGTTCATGCTTCTAAAACTACTTTGAGTTTTTATGCCTTTGAATTCAAGTAGTCTACTCAGAAAGTTGGCTGTATCGTTGTCCATAAATTCATGTCTTCCATCCTGTGTACTACTGGTGTTTTCAACTGCCTGCTTATGTTTATCTTGCAAAGCTAAAGGTCTTGCTGGTTAACTAGAAGATGTAAATGTCATATCAATCCTTTTTCTGTGATTCAACTATGTGCAATTTTGTTTTGTGTAAAGAATGTCATTACTAATGGTACAGGAATGGCATTAGGAATGGCATAGCTGCAGATAGACAGAAAATGATGCCCCTTGCACCATTATGGTGTTTGTTAACAAATCTCTGCAATAAAAGCTATGCCAAAATCCATTGCTATTATACTTGTCTGTCACAAGTCAAGTTAGATACAACAAATGCTACTTAAAAACATCAGTCCATGACTATCTTAAACATATTTCCTTATGCAGATGTGTAGAAGCCTCAAAGAGTCTAGTGTGTGTAGAATTAAGATGTTCAAATAATGATAAAAAGTATTTATCTAATGAAGGGAGCCAGATCTAGTGTGGTGTAACTAGTGTGAGGGTGGTAAAATATCTGTTCTATAACGTGATAGATATTTACTTTGAGAGCATGTAGCTATTGTTTTAATTGCGCATAGTCTTAACACAGAAACTTAACAGCTATTAATACATATTTTATACCAATATAATAAATATGGCTATATTTTGCCATATATTTTATAAATTAATGCATACTTGATAATTATGTATCTATATAACTTCTAGGAAAAACCCAGACACACACATATATTACTTGACTTGAAGCTCTGTCTAGTCTGAAATAAGTAGATGTGGTTATAGGACAGATATTCTACTTGTAAACAGGATTTGAATATCCATCTAAGTAAATCTGCAGTGAGGGATATCATTATCTGAGCTAGGATTGTTAACTAAGTATGTCAACATGTCCTACAGTCCCAACTGGAATTGAAATGTAAGCATAGCTTGTGTTGGTAGAGGCAAACTTGTTTAATAAAGCCTGTCAGAAAAAGGTATTTCTTCTACAGCTGATTTCTAGATCAATTTTTATTTTGAAACATTTAAATATTTCATTTCAGATGTGTCCAATAGTTTTGCTTTAATAGAAAATAACATTAATTGTACCTGGAAATTTCTCAAGATCTCTCCCAGTCCCCTCTTACCTGATTCTGTGAAATGTATCAAAAAATTAGACTTGAATTTATTTGATTGGATTTTTCCCCATGAAATGGAAAGTGCAGAGGGGTACATTTCAGTAAGACATCCCGAATCTGATGACTGCCACTCATGTCAGAATGAATATCTGTTTCATAAGTCCTTACTGAGCTATAGTGCATACTCTTATCAACTCAACTACAAAATATATAGGCCAATATATATTAATAAATGTTTTAAAAGAGTATATAATATGTCTGCTTATATGCTTAAAAGCAATCATTGAAGATTGGTCTGGATAATAGCTCTAGTTAAAAGAAAATAACATAAAGGAGCAAAGTGCTGAGTTCTGCTTTTTAAAGCATGTGTTTTTCTTCAACTGCACTTTGCTGGTCAGGGGTTCTGTGAACTGAAACTTTCTTCCATCAGATAAAAAGCAAAACAAAACCCCAAGCACAACATTAATCCTTAGCTTTCAATCATCTTGTAAGAAAACTGATCAGAATCACAACACTATCTTCTATCCCACTTTGAGTCTTGGGATTTCCCATTTACGATATTAAAACAGAACAAGGAACTATTAATAAGAATGAAAAATGTTCCTCTTTTCTTCTGAGGAGGAGTTCTTTCCTAGAGATCCAAGATATGTGCAAAACATTTACGTTACATTTTTTTACATATTTTTTTATATGTTATGTGTGTATGTGGTAATGTGTTGTAATCAACACATTAACCTAATCCTGATCAAACACAAAAGCATAAGTTGTTACTTTCCAATATGTTAGACTTAGGAAACAAGCTTGGTTTGTGCCAGTAAGTTTGTTTCCTGCTGCTAAACTTAGTAGGGGCAGAAAGCATTGCAGAGGAAAATGGGACATGATCCTGGAAAACTATTCTAAACTAATAGATTGAAAATTTGTGTGTACATATTTAGACATACAGTAAAGCTAGTCTACTCCACCACCATGATCAGGACAGGTGTAAAGTTATGGTTAAAATTTTGCAGTGCAGCATCACTTGCTGCAACAATTGAAAAGATAAAATGTTTACTTCATTTAATCTCTCCTGTCCTTCATTTCCTGCTGTTTTTTTTTTTTTTTTTTTTTTTTTTTGTGCTGAAAATATAATGCCTTTATTCTTTTTACTTTCAGGGAAGAATTATTCACAATCAGTAATGCCATTGTAAATGGAAATCGAGTGATATAGGAATAACAGATATTCTGGTTTTATTATATTTTAGATGACTATGTAAGTATTGAATCCATTCTGCTGGTAAATAAAACAGGTAAGCTAAAGTCAGATATGAAATTGGTTCAGCTTCTGCAGTTATGTGCATAAAGCCATAGAAACACTTATATAGATGTGTCACTTTACTCATGCTAGGAAACCCACATTACCTTGACTAAAATGGCACATGGTTGTTTGCAGGATCAAAATAAACATGTAGTTTTACTATCATTCTCCTGAAAATGTTGAGAATATTATACTCTGTGATCTTTTTACAGCTCAGGAACACTCATTTTGTACTTCTATCATCACTGGATTGGTGTTTGTACAGATACCTGCACACATTCACCCCCACACACCAGTCTATGGAAAGGATTCTTACAGGGCTCTAATACAAATAAAACATACTTAATTTTGTGGATAGTTCATAAAACCTGCAAGCTTCGTACTTGAAGCTACGCTTTAGTAATTAGTTCATTGGCACAAAATTTCTGGTAATATGTGAGGCTTGCCAATGGTCTCAGATCTTTCTTCCATTTGTAAATCACGAGCATATCTGTACTATGTTATTTTAAAGACTCTAGTAAAAAGAAAAAAAATATATATTATGTAAGGATGCATTTAGTTGTACTAAACACCATTTGAATTATTCAATAAGAACTGTGGTGAATATGGAAAAATGTGTGTCAAATATTTTTTTCTTAAAAGGGCACATAGATTTTGTGAACTCTATTAGGTATTTTAATCCTAAACCAACTAAACGTTATGTTTAAAACCAGAGTTTATTTAATGTGTTAGTGAAACAAGAACACACTTCAAATCTCTCTAGGTGATGTTGCAGACGAATACACTTTTCCACTTCTTCAAGAGGTATAATAATAAACCAATATGTGGTTACACTCAGGAAATTACTTTCCTTTCTTGATTTTGTAGTGGACAAAAAAATCTATTTCCAAATAATACAGAGACTTTGACCTCAACTGAGATCAAGAATATATTTCAGTGAAGAGGGGCTTTTTGTGTCTTAAATGGCTATATAGACTTAGGTCTCTTATCTGGACTTTGGTTCTCTACTGCTTTTTGAGAACACAATTCCACTATGTTGCTATCAAGAAGGATATGAACTTCACCTAATGTCATTACATGAAGGCAGTCCAGGAACTATTTGATTAAGGAGATTATTAGTCTAATTGATAGAACATTTCATACATATATAGGAAAAATGTATGAAACATAGTAACACAGGCTTAAGAAATATCCACACTGATACGGAGTCATAATTCATGTTACATAACCACCTGCTCCAAGGTCTATTCCACTAATTTATTCAGGTTACTCATGAAAACCACCATCAGTGAAGCTGAATCAGGATAAGTAATGTCCCATTCTTTTTGAGTGCCTGGAATCATTATTAAACTCATTTCAGGTGAGAATCTTCAGGGTAGACTTGAAATGTGGTACTGGAACTAAATGAGTAGTTCTGTTAGAACTGGAACTAGTATAAGTGTTAACTGTTGTCCTCAGCTCTAAGACATTATTACCTAGCCTCTAGCCCCATTGTGGCAAGCTGAATATCAGCTGAACTCCCAAATACTGTCAGAGAACATTAAATAGGGAGCTTAAATTTCATGTTAGTTAAGAGAAGTAAGGATACATTTAAAATCACTTTTAAAACAACAGGTTAGCTACTATCATTCAGATAAAGCTTTCTGTGTTCTCCTTAATCACACCAGCACAAGAACCAGTTTCACAGAACTGTCTTATTTTCATGTTTCATTTTACATATATAGTAAAGTTTATTGGAGAACAAAAACAACAGGACCTCTACTCAGTTAGAAAAGAGAGAACAGGAGCTGAGCAATAATATTAATGCTTAAGTGGTAGCTATCCAGACTTTCTGAAAAAGCATATGGGACTGAAGAGAATAAAAGTATCCTGCACTCATAAACAAAAGGTGAATTCAATGTGGTTTTTAAGGAGCAAGTTGCAGCAGGTCCTACTACATAGTTGTCGTTAATAAATAAAAATAGATATTATGTATGTAAATATTTAGGTTTCACCACATCAGCTGTTTTAAAAAAGTAGATAACACATGAACTAGCTTGTATTCTTCTGTACTGTATTCTTCCAGTGGATAATCTAAGATGTTGGTTACATTGGTCACTTATGTGACTCCAAACGTTGTAAACATTATTTTTCTTAATCAATTATGCTTTAAAAAGTTAATAATATATGTTGTGTCTCAATTATCAACTACTATAAGGTCAGTTATTGCCTTTTGCTTTATGTTCCATCATTTTAAAATTTATGTCAAAGTCTGCCACAAAGTCATATGTTGACCAGTTATGTCTGATATACTAAATGGGACAGTGGTAAACTATGCGGTTGTGCTCAGATATTACTGCTGACTAAAGTCAGCTGGTTAACTTAAAACTGCTAGTTTGTATTAGGATGAGATATAGTTGTTTTTTATAGTTTTTAAGATAGAGAAATCTACCTACTTTTAGAACTTACTCTTCAATCTATACTACTGGAGTCATGACACTGATAGACATGGAGGTTTCTTTTACAGAGAATTATTAGAAAGTACTGAATTTATGAGTGATCTGTGAATATGTATTAATAGATACTTTTGAAAAAAGAAGTAATAAGAAACTTCAATGAAGAAAGTTATGCTAATAAGCCCTCCACAATTGAGATTAGTCTTGTTGTACACTACCCAAAAACCAATTATTATTGTAAGAATGTTAATAGCAAAAGATATTCTTTTTGAACGCTATATACTGAAGTTGCTGGTCATGAGAAACATGCAGAAACAACTTGAAATAGAAGTGTGTACATGAATAATTAAAATAACAGAATAGATTATCTCAAAGATTGACCTTTCAAGGAGCTTTGTTATTGCACTTTATATGAGAGCTTATCTAGTAATAGTTTATATATGTGCATGTATATATGTTTATACGTATATGTGTATGTATACATGTATAAATATGTGTACATAAAGTCTTTTCCACATTTACGTAAAATCTGAGTATTCTCTCAGAATGAACACAATAGATATCAGGGAAGACAAGTTTCTCATCTTCTAATTTCAGATCATTAGAAAAAAACATAAATTCAAAGCTTTTAGGAAGGTTGCTTGGTGCTCTTAAGTTTTTGCTATCTAAATTTCTACCTTATATTACTGATGCAAGAAAGTGTCATTGGCTGAGGAGTCTATTTAAACAGGACACTGAAGTAAAGTTGACAAGAAAATATATTTTGAATTCAGACTCCTACTTAGCATGTCACTAAGACACATGTAACATTGTAGCTGTCAGTGCAACCTGGAACAAAAATTATACATGAATAGGTAGTAGGTAGATTGATATCAAAGAGGTACAGCCTAGAAAAATACTGGAGTGTCATTCAAAGGAATTAAATAGCAGACAATCAATTCCTCTCCCCCCCCCCCAAAAAAAAAAAGTTGATAAAGTATACCAAATGTGAGAAGCTTAGATAAAAAATAAGTGAACAGAACATCTAACTCATATAATAGATACATATAGACTGAATATAACTGGATGAAAATGACCCTCCAAAGGTAACAATACAGCATCTTACTTTGCAGGAGGAACTCTTTTTTCAACAAGCAATGGGTTGGGCAAGAAATTATTTCTTTTTTCTAGTCCTGACTCAAGTTTACAACAGCGATTGTTGGAGGGATAACAATATCACTCTTTCCATAAGTGTTTATTAAGTATCAAAAATTAATGCAATCAGATGATCCACTGATAGAAAAAAATGAAGAAATTAAGAAACAAAAAAATCAGGGCATAATAAGGTATATTTGTAAGTTGAGAAGGAAGTGGCAAAGGACATAATTAAATGGTTTACAAAATACCTGAGCTCTTCCATTAAAGTGACTGATAGTGAAACACTCGGGAAGTAGTTTCAGGAACTTTATGGCTAATACATAACAGAAGGTACAGATCTGGGTTTCTGTTGAGAACCTAAGTATCAGAGAACTAATTATTCACCTTGATTACTGTGTTCTTTATATAAAATAACAATATTGCATGTAGCTGTGGTGAGAACTTGTTTATTTACACTTTAAAATTTCTTTTTATTAATATTCTTACCTGGCCAAATTGCCCATAAATAAATATGTTGCTCTGTCAAGTTTCGAAACAGCCTTTCCTGTTGAATTTGCTCCACACATTGTAATAGATTCCTACATATCTAAACCTAGCACACTAACTGGAGAAGAGTTTGAAGTGGAGCTTCCCCTTCCACAATAACTTCATTACTGAACCTTTAATGGCAGGCTCTTGCAGTTTAGGCTCCTTGGAAAGCAGAGGATGCATCAGACCAGTGTACCATACTGTTCTGCAGCCTGGGGATGAGAGTTCTTAGCTAAGAGGTAGGATGAAACATGATTGAATTTCTTCAAGTAAATGGTAAATCTCCCTCAGCTGTCATTCTTAAGAAAATGCTTAATTCAGTGCTGTCATTTCTACCGGTAGCAAGATGCCTCAAGCCAAGAGCTGTAATACAAAATGTTGCAGCATAAAAGTACTTTTGTGAATTTATTCTTGAGTGCAATCATTTGGAAAATTTTATTTGTTCCCACTGGTAGCAAAATTACCAAAAAAAAAAAAATGTTTAATAGTTTTTTATATTAACTTGTTTATAAGATTTATATTTTTAGGAAACTGTTCATAAAATATTAACTTCTAGAATGATTTTTTTTCTAGGAATGCATTAACTCATAAGCACATGGAGCTATCATTGTAACTGTTTTGGAGCATGTGCTACAGTGCTTATTCTCAGGAGACGTGCTACAGCAATTATTCTCAGGAGACTTCTGAATCAGAGTAGGAAGTTATTTTCTTGTGAATTATGACAGAAACTACAGAAAAGAGTAGTCAACAAAACCCCTACTGTTCATAATTAGATGCCTAAATAAATAAGATATTCAATATATAATATGTTTTATAAACAAATTTATTATACAATAATAAAATAGTTATTACCCAAGTATATTACCCTGTTTTTTCTGACTAATGAAGATTTTAATGAATTATGTGACTAATAGGTGGATGATAATCTAATGTGAGAGGAAAGTTTCAATATAAAACTGAAATGAAGCATTAACTTTAACTATACATTTGTGTGAACATATTGGACACAGTATGGTTTTCAGTAATAAGTTTCTTAGCTTTAGTTTTGTCATATTCTCTTTTTTTTTGTTTTGTTTTGTTTTGGTTTGGTTTTTTTTCCTTCTAGATAGAACCATTAGAACTAACACTTACTTTTCCTAAATAATTAAACTTCTAAAATAAATGCACAGAAAATGGCAGAAAGCATTGATTATTCCTGGGTCAAATCACAAGGATTCTCTCTGATTGATAATGAAAGAGCAAAATATTTGTATGGAAAGATGTGAAATCCCATGGATAAGTTAAATTCTGTTCCAATCAGACAGACTGAACGTTCAAATTGAACATCCTTGCGTAGAATGTTCCTGGATCAGGTTAATAGGGTTTCTGCAGAAATTAAAAATACCAAATCAAAATAAGGTTAGCCAATACTTTCCACTTTGAAAAAAAATAATGTTATTATTACTATTTTTATTATTAATATTATAATGGATGTTTGCATTTGTTTCTGTTCATTCATTTCCCAGCAGGTGTCTCTATACTGCAGCTTTACTGAAAAAAGAATGAGGAAGCAGGCTAATTGCATAAAAATGTTTGAAAACAAGGATTGAAGAAAAAATTAGGCAGATTGAACCTATGACATCACACAATACAGAAGGGGGGGGGGGGAGGAAGGGGGGAAATGAAAAAACTGTAAAGAGTCATTTTACGAGCTTTTAGGTACAATCATATGCACATGTATACAGAACCAAAGTGGGCTTTTTAACTACTGATTCCAACAAAAAGAGATGTTAAAAATGGTGCACTGAAAAAGCAATAGTACAAAAACTAAAGCCTGGGGTTTTTATAAGTTCTAGGAAGAACAGTAACCTCTCCTATTTCCACATATATAAATATATAACCTGTCTAACAACTGCTGGAATTTATTTTCATCAGCAGCTAGAGTGAAAATATTGAAATCACACAAAGACAATGTTGCAACCTTTGCTGGGAACATAAATGTGGAGGTTAATGAAGACTGCAGGGATCTGGAAGAGTTGAGGGGAGAAAAGCACAAGTAGTAAAAGAAAATTATGGTTATGAATAAGAATTCCAGTTTGACTTGGCTCAGGGAAGACCAAAGCAACTTCATTTCATTTGCAACCAGATGCAAAAAAAATCACATTTTATCACTTAATTGGCAACATGTAATCTTTTTAGCCAAACAAAATTTATGCTTTGATGGATCCCAGTTGTATTTCTGCACTGATCTAAGTGGAATGAAAAATCCTGAGTTACCATATAAAAGGACTAAAATTCTGTTTAGCATTTGATTTTAATTGCAGATTTCATGGACAAGAACACTGAGATGAATAACTGATGATGCTGAGAAACATCTGAAATTCCATGTATGATTCACAGTCTAGAATTGAACCTCTGCAAAGTTATATTTTAAAGTCTTACTGTTCACAGAAATAGTGTTTCAAGGTGAGTAAAAGCTGATACTCCCTAGTTTGTCCGTTAATCAATAGTTCACTGAGTATTTGATAAGAACTCAATGAGCCATAAAAAAAGAACAACATGACAAGTTTCATTGATTGTCTCATAAAAAGGGTAAATAAGTGACAGATGACAGGCCCAGTTAGACCTTTACAGCAAGCAGTTACAGTATTCATGGTACATTAGTTACAACAATTTCTATTTTTGGCACAGGAACAGGAAGTGATATAATACCACACATGTCATTTGCATCAATTTATGTGTCACACAAAAAAACCTAGAAATTTATTGTGGTTTAAAAAAGGTCATGGGATTAAAGAGGATTATATCATCGCAGCTGAAATCAGGCTCTGATCTAGAATGCTACTTCAGGAATGTTGTTTCTTGTACAACCTCATGTACAAGGCATTGCGTGGCATTTATGTTCTTGGCCTCTATGGTTATTATTTATGGACTCTAACTGTTTTTCAATATTATTTATAAGGATTCTCTAAATTCCCAATACATACTCAAATGTGAAGTTATTCAATAGTCACTGGCCATAAATCATTGTGCCGTTATTAGGACTTTGCTGCCACATTAATTCTTAAACTTTAAACATAAGAGCAGAGAGTGGAACGTGGGGAGTTAATGAGTCAGAGAAGACCTTTACCTCATAGTGCTGTCAAAATCCAAAAGTTTAAAAGGCAGGTGGGGGAAACAATGTTCTGCAATAAGAAGAAAGCTATCACTGAGAAGACGTTTAAGGGATTCAGGCTAAAACAGTCACATAGACTTTGGATACTTTTCTCTAAATTTTTTTGCATTATTTCCTTTATGAACATTTACTATGCCTTCAAAGTCTCTACTATATTACACATTGTTGTGGTTTGAGCTCAGAGGGCAACTGAGCACCACACAGCTGCTCACTCCCCCCCTTAAATTCTAACTCAGAGAATGAGAAAACAAGCAAAATTCTAGAAGTTTGAGATGAGGACAGGGAGGGATGACTCACCCATTACGGTCATGGGCAAAAGATAGGCTCATTAGGGGAAGAAAAAAAGGGACGTAAGTTTAATACAGATACTAACAACAACACTTAACAGACAGAGCAGGACAGTGAGAAGCTTCACCACATCTTGAGAACACCTTCTTCCCACCTCTCCCTTCTTCCTGGGCTCATCTCTGCTCCCGATATCTTTACCTCCTCCCCCAGTGGCACAGGGGCAGGGAATGGGGGGGTGCAGTCAGTGCTGCCACTTTTTCCATCTTCAGTGGGGGGAGCTTCTGGAACTTCTTGCCCTTGCTCCAGTGTGGTCCTCCTCTCACAGGAGACAGTCCTCCACAAAATTTCTCTGATGTGACACTCTCCCACGGGCTGCAACATTTCTCTAGATGCTCCAGTGTGGGACAACCCTGCATGCTGCAGTCCTCCCAGTGTTGAACTACAACAGCGGGGGCTGCTTCTTCCCACAGGGTCTGAGACAGTGCAGGAACCCCACAAACCACACGTCGGCATCTGCTCCACCATAGGCCTCCATGGGTGGCGGGGGGGGGCTGCCCTGCCATCTCACCACAGGATACAGGAGGGTCTCTGCTCCAGAACACTTCCCCCCACCTTTCCTCCTCCATTCTTCCACTGATGTGTTCATGTAGATGTTACAACTCCTCTTCACAACTCCAACTTGTCCTCTCAGGTCCTGTCTTAAATACATTATTGCAGAGGTGCAGCCACCATCACTTGACCTTGGTGCAGAGTTGGGTTAAACTTGGAGCAGGGGGGAGCTTCAAGAAGCTTCTCACAGGGGCCATCACTGTATCCCCCTCCCCTGCTACCAAAAACCCCCACCACACACACAAACCCAGCACACATGTCTCCTTGCTACTTCATTCTTATTTTGCATTTTTTCACAGGGTCCTGCCCCACCAAGGAATACTGCATTGTTCACTACTGCCTATTCAAATTTACAGAACATGAAGAATGTACATGAAAAACAGTTAGACCTGCAGAGGAATTTACAGATGTTTATTTTGTTGATTCTGCAGAGAGAAATCCTTCCTTCCCTCAAGATTCCTAAAAACAAGCGAAGCAAGACTGAGATGATTTTCACTTCAATTAGGGAACTCACTGACTCTTTCACCTTCTTTGGTGTAAGGAAAAATGACTTAATTCTTGTAGAAGGAGGGAAAAATCTTTGAGACTTCTCTGGTTCCTTTTCTGTATAGCATTTCTTGCAGGTCTGAACACTGGCAGTTGGAAGAAGGCAAAGACAATCAGTCCTTTCATATAACAGTAGCCTAGTGTGGGTAATGATGAAGCTTGATATCTATGCCTTAAAATAAAAGTGAGAAATATTAAAAGTGTCCTAATTTGAAATGTTGTTGTAGGGATTTTTATTATTTTCTAAAACTACTGATAGGTCTGCTGGACTTTAAATAAATATTTATTTGCTAGTTTCTTATCTGGAGAACACATTTAAATGTTTTAGATTTCATGTATGACTAAAATTTCAATCTTTCACACAACTACCTACCCTTGTCATATTATATTGATCTTGGTCAATTTCCTCCTAAAAAAAGTATTTTCAGTCTTTGGCGAGGGTGGTGGTTTAAATTTGAATCGCCTTATTTCATGAAATAAATGGATTTTTTTTTTTTCCTTCAAGGACACCTGTAATAGCTAGTGTTGATTTCATAAAACTAGTTAGTACTCATCAATGTAACAGGGTTATTTCGAGATGAGACAAATAAAAGCTGAGGAAAACAATGTTGTGACCTCAGTTGCACAGTAGATTTTATGTTACTGAGCATATAGTTTCCAAAAGGTGACTTATTTTGTTGAGCTATTGTCTGAAAGTTTTACTTTTGCTGTGTACTGAATAAAAGGTGTAGGGCTTCTATCTTCAGTTACAGCAACATCATCACAAGCCAGCTCTCAGCAGTATGCATGCCAAGTTCATGCTTAAGTTAAATATGTGCTGAAGTGCTTTTCTGAATCAGAGCCATAATTGCAGCAATTTATTTAGATCATATTGTGGTTCCTTAAAGAAAAGCAAATCCCAGAAGGAATGACATTTAAAAAGGCAACATTTATTTCCTAGAATCTTGTATCTATAATAAGGTTTACTTCTGCTCTTTTTAAATATTCTGGCATGAGTAAGTATATATGGGAGTACACAACATAAATGATACTAGGCTGTAAATTCTATTAAAATGGCAGTGGTTTTACTGTCATTGCTGCATATCTTTCTTTAAATGTCCCATGCCACTACTAAGCCAAGATATCAGTCTTTGGAAGTGTGACCTGGAAGTTAGCCAGTGAGCAGTTGAAATTAACACTTTCCAGCACTACCATTCTGAGTCTAGCCAAGTTTTCAAATATATCATCTGTAAGAGTACGCCAAGCCAAAGAGTACACAAAGGTACTGAGTATCATGACTCCATAGACAGAGTAGAGAGGGGATGTGGGATGGAATAACTAGCTGGTAGTGCTGGGAGTCACAGGAGACCTTCCCTCTGAGATGCTCTTATAAGTATTTCTTCCCTTTTGTCTTCGTTACTGCATCAGTAATTGAGCTGCTGGACATCCGTTTGCCAGAACACATCATCTTGCTCTGTCCTGCCAGTGAATGAGCAGGTGGCAGTGATGACATAGTGCCAATTTCAAGTGCATTCTAAGAAGCAGGCTAGGGGCAACATGGCCTATTTGTTTTGCATAACACCAAGTCATTAAAAAAGCTAACATACCTAATCAGACACTTTTCAGAATAGCTTATCAGTCTCAGTGATCTGCCTTGGTTAACACAAATCCTGGATCCAGTATCATCTAAGTGGCAATGCACTTGTATTAGTTAGGAAATCAAGGGGGAAATGAAGGCCAAGGGTGAGGAAAAGTTTTTTTGTCATTGCATAATTTGTTAGCCAGAATGCTTGGTAACTGTGTGGTAGGTTGTTTCTGTTGCTAGTGTTTTGCTTTTTTTTTTTTTTTTTTTTTTTTTAATAAAACAAAGACATGAACTCCAAAAATAGTGTTGAAAGTAGAACTGTAAGGCACTTAACCTGGATTGATGGAGTTTGCACTTGATAAGAGACTTCCCAGAATGTATATTATACTTTGACATAGGTATACTACATGACTATTAGTGCTCTATTTTTACACTACTGTGTACTTTATAGCTGGACCACCTCACATATTTATCACAAAGAACTCTTTTAACCTAGGGAAAAGGCAAGACAATCTGTGTTGCACATGCACAGAATAGAAAATTACAGATCAGACAGATGACAAATAGGGATAAATACAGAGATATGTGACATTTCCTAGAATCAGAATATTTCTTGATATTTCTCTTTATTTCCTTCTGAAACTCAGTTAGAATTAGACACTTACCTATTTTAAGGGCCTTTTGAAAAAATTGTCAATTATTATATGGATTGAGTACACTAGCAGTGCATTTTTAATGTTGAATCATCTTGCTCAATCTGCTTATTAGCAGTCAGGCTGGTAAAATCAAACTACTGGGAAACTGTTTAATAGAAAAGAAGTTCTTAAAAGAAAGATTATTCTATCCTTTTCTTCTTTTCTTCTTTTTTTCTTTTTTTCTTTTTTTCTTTTTTTTTTTTTTTTTTTAATATATTTTGATTGCATATGGAAAGTGAGCACAGGGCTTGGCCACTGGATATAACAGCAGCAAATTGGAGAAGAGAAAGCTGAATGTGAATTTTTGTAAGATGGGAAATATGAGGAGAGGGTCAGACTGGAGGGGAGTTTATCTTAAGTACCACATCTTTGAAAAACAACACTTTGAAGTGTTTTCTCTAAACCTTTCAAAGGGATAGAGACAGAAAAAAAGAGCAAGAACTAACTAGAGGATAAGTACCAGGAGGCTAAGCCAGATGGAAGATAAAACTCTCTCTCTTTGTAGCAACTGTGTGTGAGTCCCTTAAAATCTAGCTGATTAGATAGAAGACACAACAATTGAAGTGTTAAACATACAGCATACACCACTGTCCAAGTGCCACTCCTGTGCGCTGGTAATGTGAAATGATGGTTTCTATGTGTTCTATACATGTGGAATTACTAACAAAACATTTGAGAATAGTTATTAATAAAATGCCAACCAAGTGCTTTCAAAATTGTATGAACAGGGATCAATTTATCAACTACTGAAATGCAGTTGTTTTTACAGTGAAACCCAGCAACTCTTCTGTAATGCACAGCTAGCGACAGAAATGGTATAAACAGAACTGCAGGGAAATTTTGTCAAAGAGAATACAATTCCTTATGGGACTGAGACAAACAACCATGAAAACTTAAGGGCCTGCTCAACAGTAACTGAACTCAATAAGCATTATCAGGATTCTTTTTAAAGCAAAGTTGTTAGAACTAGAAATACAGAATATTAGCATAAACCAAGAAACAACAGGAAAGCTTCTAAGTCTAAAGCTGAAGCATGTGTTAAGAGCTGAAGTGTGAAACCTGATTTCCCAGACATAATTCATTTAGCCATCTTCCTGTTTGTATCTTCTGTCCTGAACTAGAGAAAAAAAAAAAAAAGAGACCTGAAGTCTAATCCTTTTTCATCCACATCTAAGAAGTATTTGATACAGTCCTGAAGAACATGCATTAAGAAAACATTAGTTGGGTCAATATATGACAAAAATGTAGATTTTTCATTTATTTGTCTTAAATTTCTCTTCTCCTTTTAGCCCTCTAATTTTGCCCTTAGTGACTTACTCTCTCATGCTGTCCTTTGGAATCTGCCATCACCTTTCCCCTTTTCCAGTTTATCTAGATATGCTGTGCTACCTGTAATTGGAGTCAACATATTTAATGAATTTATCCTCATTTTAACCTGAAAAAAAGACCCCTGAGTTTTTGCAAAAATATGATGAATTTTTTTGCCTATGCTTTAACACACAGAATCTTCTTCAGCTGCTACCTGTGTTTCAAACCTGGCTCATCTTTTGGGAAGTACAGACTGCCTGGACATAAAAACTAATCTATTTGAAACTATCTTAATGATCTGATTTATAAGATGCACCTGATATTTGCAAGAAGTGAAATATCAAGTCCATGTGTAAATGAAGAATGAAAACTTTCTCTCAAGATAGTATTTTTTCTGCTTGTATATGTGTGTTTCAAATAGTGCTTTGACAGCTTTCTGGAGGTGGAAGAGCTTGAGCAAACTGTGAAAGATAATCTGATGTATTTACTGTGAACAGGTTGCAACAATACCAACAATCAGGAAAGGATAAGAAGAAAGCTCAGCATGGGGTTTGGTGAGATAATAAATTTTCTGATCTTTGAAAAAAATAGAATGGATTATCAAAGAAAAAGGAGTTGAAGTTTATGGTATAGAAAAAAAAGTTTATAGTAAAATAAGTGCTCTTCAATTTTCTATGCCTAAAATGGAACAAACAGTTTTGCCAGAGTCATTTTATTCTTTTCTCACTTGTATTATCTCTATTTTGCAAACGGCAGAGTGAACAGTTTGTCTCTGCAATCTGATAGAGTCTAACGTACAGTGTCTTGCTAGAGACTTAGATAACTTTCTTGGACTACAATTATTGTAGAATGATAAAAAAAAAAAAAAAAAGCTGTAGTTTAATGTAGGCTCACAAGAGTCAGAATTCAGTTTAAAAGATGTTCTTTATAGCATCCCTTAGTGGACTCTGCATCTTTTTTTAGCTATACAGTCTGGTTAATACAAAGAAAGTAAAGTAGGAACATGTAGGTGACATCTTCTGACTTGATTAGTAGTAATAGATGTTTGTGATTTCAGTGCATCACAGTTCTTGGATTAGTACCACTATGATACTAAGTTAGTGATGGAAAAAGAAGTCCCGGTAATAAACACAACAAAAATAATATGTAATTCGCAGCATGTTTATGTTTAATTATTACTGTTGAGCTAGTGGATCGAATATTTTCTTGAGCTCCAACAAGCAGTCTCTAAAAACCAGTATCCAAAGATAACAATATCATTCATATCACAGTCTTTTAAAAAATTTTAAAATTCCTTAGGAAGTTCTGAATGTGAATATTCCAAAGATGGAGAAAAAGTCTTTTTCCAAGAAATTATGCTGGTTTTTAGAAGTTATCTTTCTTCTGATTGACCCATATATTTTTCTTATTTTTTGGTGATATTTAGTTTATTGGGTTTTTATTTGTCCCTTTAACCTTAGTGAGAAAATTTTGCATAGATATTTCAATTCATTGGTTTCAGAATGAGGAACATTTGCTAAATATGTGTATGACGTAGAAAGATCTGATATCTGGGGATTGATGTAAACAATTGTTTTCAGATCTATGTCTTACTTAACCATTTCTTTAATATATGTTATAGTATAAATTAAGGTTATTGTATAGCAGGACAATGTACAAAACTCTCCCCATAGTAGGTGAATACATCTGTACTTCCTTGTCTATCTTCAACTGCATTAAACTGTGCTATCTACACTGTTACTGATACTAATATCATCTACTCTAGGATCTCAAATGGTTTTTGCCTCTTGTTTGTTGGTGTTTGTACTCATGTCTCCAAAGCATTTGGTTTCTACTTGACACTGTCACAGGGGAATCAAAGTATGCACCCAGCTACAGGAACATTTTGTTGAGTTTGGTGAAAATCAGCTGCTAGAAGTTAAATCTGAGGTCCAGGTTTTGTTGAGAACATCTTTCCTTTGGTGAAAAAAAAAAAAAAAAAAAAAAAAAAAAAAAAAATTCTGGATTTTATATATTCATTTAATCAAACTTTAGATAACTACACTAATGATGAGCAAGGTTGTCTTAGGTGTTGCTCTGTGGACAAGAGCAATGCACATGTCAGGGAACCCATGGGAACCATCACAGCCCTCCATGTTTCTCTGTAGATGTCTTAAGCCAAGCAGGCAAAGTATATCTCAGCTATTGTTTCAGAAGGGTTACTTTTTTCTACAAAACACTTTTAAATTTTCAGTCATGTATCAACATATTTGAGTCAAAATGTCTCAGTGTTGGCAAGAATCCTTACTGTGAACTTTTGAGTCCATCCACTGATAAACTAAGTGAATACAGTCTGTACTTTTCCTCACCTTGATCTTAATACATTTATGAGGTTTTCATGCTTCATTAAAGTTCTGTTTAAATTGGTGAACTGTTCTCCCATATTAAACATTTGTTTAATCTTCTAGCATTTCAAGGATTTGTCATAATTTTGAGCCCTCAATTCTACAAATGATAATTTTTCAGCTTTTTGTCTCAGTGTTGTCCATAATATCAACAATATATGGATTTTTATCTAGTTCTTTATACTCTAGATGTTATCAGTGATGACAGAAAGAGAAAGCAGATACATTTGATGCTATTTTTTATGCTCAGTTATATTCCTGTCCTGAGAACATTAGCAACCATTGAGATTTCATATGACAGAATGGTGTTCCAAAATGTGAGTCTACTCTATCAAAAACTTCGGTCTATCAAATGAAAGTTCTACCAGATATCTGTGGTCTATCAATTGCCTTTGAAATTTAGCCCTGCTGTTGACTGAGAATTATTTGAAGTACTTTTCTACCAGGGTCTTCAGAATAAGTGTTCTACATAGAATCTAATGGTCTTAAATCCAGCTTGTTCTTCTTCAAAATGTATATCCACTGTGCAAGAGTAGTATGATTTATTTTTAGCTTTTCAAAACAATGAGAAATTTCAGGATTATTCCACATTTCCAGCTATCACCATATACCTTTTTTTATATTGTGTTTTCACACTACAAAGCACACTTGATTTTCAGTGTTTTATCTCCTTTCTTATTCATTGCCTCTCCTCATTTTTATTTTTTCTTAGTATTTTTTTCTAGTTCTCTTCTTTGGCTAGCTTTCTTGTCTTTGGCTTGAAGTACTGAAGCTTGAATTCCACTGTGCGGCTCATTTTTCTTCCATTCTAGTCTTTGCCTCTGTCTCTCATAGATATTCTGTTCGTCTTAAGATTTCTTGGATTTATTTTCGGTTTGGCAAAGTTAAGATTGTGGATGTTCTTGATATGACTGTTCAATGTGCTTTTACATTTGTTTGAATATAATCTATTTGATTTTCTGATTCACCATCTGGTGAGTTTGTGTTTGTTAGGTAACATGAAGTTGGAAAGAACTAGGCTGTTCACTAAACACAAACCAATGAGTTTCTTATCATTTTGATGATGATTTTCTTCCAAAGATTTCCCACTGTTCTGTACAATTCTTTGTTGTAACATCCTAAACTGACATTTACAGGAGGTAAATCATGTTTTGTTATTCTTTCAAACAAGCAATGGGGAAAAATGTGGAAGACACCTTTGTTCCTTCTGGTTATATTTCTCTGTAAGGGAATAGCTTGGCTCTGTTGACATCCATCACAAACTGTTGATGAGTTTGGAATATATATTGTATTGGTTAAACAAAACCAATAAGAGGCTAGCCAAATGGTGCTGCAAATGCAATTGTCTTGAAGATCTTTTTTGCCACTGAAGCATATATAGATAAAATGGAGATACCTGAAATATATTCTGTCTCCACCACCCATTCATTATCACTAATGGTCTGGATTCCTGTCTATAATTGTTCAATGCACTTTTCTAATGATAACGTCAATACTTTGAGGAATTTGCCTTTTAAACATTTGTTTGTTTACTTGTTTGGGGGGTTCTTTATTTGGTTGGTTGGTTTGGCTTGTTTTGTTTTTTCCTGAAGCCTTAGTATAGAGTAGGGATTGATTAAGCTCTTATGAGTGGCCATATTATTAGGGTGGTAATTTATTTCCTCAATTGTAACTAGCAAAATTTTTATAAGTAAAGCCTTCACTTCACATTTACATGTATTTACATTTATCCAAGCTTAAGAAAGCAGATATTCAAAGTAATCCCAATAGCAGAACAATTATTTTCTAATATTGTTGTACATTGTTGTAACATAGTTACATATTTAACATATTTTAAAGCAAGATTGAACAACATTGCTCATCAGTTCATTCAAAAGAAAATAAAATTTTGTACTATTTGCACATATCTTATTACTGTTTCAGAAGAAAGTACTTGAAAGTCCACTGACATTTCTTTCATAATATGGTAATCATTTTCTCACAACTGTTGTCACTTTCAACATAAGCTGAATGTCAGTGAGATTGTGGACAAGAAATCTCCTGTTGAATTCTAATGGATATGGTTTGAGACTGCTACATACTTCCCTCAGGAGAGTGTACTTAATGCAGTGTCCTTGTCATCCCTGGCCCTGCCTTCTTGTGGCATAGCTTCTTCAGTGTGGTGCCCCCAGGAATGCCTGCAAAGGAAGTTCTACTGTGGCAAGCACTAAAATAAAGCTTTGTAAATTTCTTGAAAGCAGTTTCTGAATCTGAGTAAAAGTTGAAGTCATTGTCCATTGTGTCCATGGAGACACCAAAAACCACTTCAAACTATGATGGCCTCTAGTTCAAGTGAATTAAGCGTGAGAGAAAGAAGTGTATTTTTGTACCCTTTGCCACAGGATACTCATTTTGTACTTCTTCAGTTTTAAGATGTGTTAAATTAGAGTATAAAACATTCATCACATAATATCACATCCTTTTAATTGAATTCATTAAGACAAGTTGCTACGGAGCAAAGAACCAATTAAGAGGATGTTACCAAAGAAAAAAAAAAATAGAGGGAAGACATAAGCTGTTCAGAAACTGAAAGTGCAACACCAACAGCCACAAGAAGGCAAAACTAAGGGGTGAAAGGATCACTGAACAAATATTTTTAATAAGGCTTTATTAGAAATTTTATCAGTTACACGTTATTAGCTCTATTATGCTGCTGAAACACAGGAGGGATAATATGAACTGCCTTATTTATAATACAACAGACCACAATATCTCCAGGGTGTATATGATCCAATCAATTTTATTTTGCCACTCATTGCTATATTTCCTGAATGTCAGCACCTTGTTGCCATACCAGTTGGATTGGTACAAAAGATCTTGCTGTTAATCTAAGTCAGTCATCCTCAGAATTGTTGACCTGGCTCCATGTGATCCTCATTTCAGTCAAAGAAGGTCAATTCTATACAAGCCAAAGCTAGTAACTTCAACAGGAATAGTATAGCACTTTAAGAAAATAACTCTCTCCACAGGTCATTGACTCTTTTACAGTGCTAAACATCACAAAATTGCCTTTAAGAGACATAATATCAAACATCACATGCAATTAGTGGTTTAATAAATGTAATACATAATTAAAGGTATGTGCCTTTTTTCAAAAGTTACTTCCTTCTGAATTTAGCTGTGCTAATTTTGTGTGAAAATTCCTCACTTTCCTCAAAATACTGCTGAAATAAAATTCTAATTCCATCTCTACAACAAATTCCATGTTGTGTTTTATGACAGTTCCAGCCATTGAAGCCCTAAAGGGTACTTAATGAAATAATTATAGTAATAATAAAGGAAGAGTTATATTTCCTTCTGGGAACACTAATTGTCCCACAATCACTAAAAAGTAAGATTTAAAAGAATATATATAAAGTATTTTGAATACTTTTTTTCAGGTTACTACTTAAATGATAAAAAACACAGAATGCTGTGTATACATAATGGAGCAGAACAATATTGCTAATGGTAACTCTATGTTTAAATAACTTTTCTGTCCTGTTAGCATCCTTGACAGACATTTTCTACTTCTTTAGCTTTTCATAGATGTTAGGCCCCTGCTAACATGTTCACACTTCTATACAGAGAGGCACCTTTTCTATTTACAGGGAAAACAAATCCTTCCTGAACTATAACAAATACAAAATGAAAAAAAAAAAATCAGCTAGGAAAATTTGTTTTAAAGAATGTAGGTCAGCTGGGTGATTAAGTAAAAAGGTGATACAGTGTTAAATATTTTGTGTAACTGAACAAATTTGCCATAATTATTTTAGATATATATGCATCTTATTTGATCAGCTTTGTGAGCTGTATATATACTGAATAAACATTAAATTTTAAATATAAAACTGATCAAAGGAATTCCAGATAGACCTAGATTCTTAAGTCACTTAATTCTAAAAATGTGTCTGAGGAAGTAAATAGGTATCTATTTCTCATATAACTCGTATAACCTCAGCAGGCTCATCCTTTTTCTCTTATTTAGTTCACCCACAAAAAATTGTATACTCATACATTCAATATCTCAAATTAATAATTATGTTTAGGGCTTGTTTTTAACATTTGTATTTATTAATTATTGTTTACACTAATCACATGGCTTTATTCTAGAATATCTTGACAAAACTAACTGCTACAGTTAGATGAAACTGGTGATCCTATTGAGATCTAAATTTCTCAGGAACTAAAAGTGACTTACGACAAAGCATCAGGCAAACACGACATGAGAATTTTAGAATATTTTGAATCTTTTTCAGACTACAAGTCCTTGTGCAGCAGACTGAGGCTTATCTAGGATTTCCTAACAGGTTGAAGACTTTTTAAGGTTTTTCCTTTAGTTGCAAAAAAAAGTATGTATGAATGATTGAGCCAAGCTGTAAAGAGTACAGCCGGATACCTGTCTGACTCATTTAATCCCTCTGTGCTAAAGTTCCAGTGAAGGACACTGAGAATATTGTCTGTTTCCTGTCTTAATAATTAAGGTTCTATGCCACATATAGTATAAAGAACTTCCCATGTGTGTATAAAATTTGTCATCTGAAGTATCTGAATGTAAAATCCTAAAAAAAAAAAAAATCTTTGTGAGCATTAGTACAGGTAAGGCTTGACTTCTGGAATGATCGAAGATAGGTGACACAAGAAAAAGGGGATAAATAAACTGAAGAGTCCAAAGCTGTATATTATCATTATTTAAATAATTAGCCATAAAACAAAGACCACAAATCTTACAGATGAGACAAATAATTATTTGTAATTTAGAGCTGAAGGAGTGTGATATACCTGCAGAAAGCAAGACACTAGTAAGAATATAAGAGACTTTGGCAAAGATAAAAGATGACATCTGAACAATAATGGCATGATTTGATCCATTAAAGTCAAAAGAAGCTTCGGACTAATGTCTAAGAGAATAAAACCCAGTATCTTACCAAAAATCTGTATTTTCTATTCCTCAATATATTTTGCCATCATATATTTTGTGTGTTAATGATAAGCTAGTAATTCTAATCCTCACTCTATCATAATCTAAACTACTGTCACAGTCAAGAAATTACTAAGGAAAAGAATTCAGTACTCTGCACTGAAGCTCTACTTAAGCTGTAGATGGAATTGAAATCTCTCTACTTATTCCATCAGACTGGGATTCTTATCTTTCCTATCATTTTACCAGCTGTGTGGTTTGGACAACAGTAGGTAGATGATACTTATTGGTTATAGGTGATATTATTTGGATGTATAATTTATCTGGAAAAAAAGACACTATAATAAAAGCAGAAACATATAATTTTTTCATAGAGTATACAGCTTTTTGGATATATAAGTAAAGTAAGAGGAAGAGTATTTCTTTTTCCCACAGACAGTGGCAAGTGTTTGATTCATAAGATTTTCAGACTGAAGGAATTGCTCTAATGTTATGGTTTTAATATAGGCTATAGAATGGACACATTTCACAGTATAGATCTGTTTACTAGGTGAAACCAAGATTTTTTTTTTTTTTCATTACAGTGGAGCCCTTAATTTTTGAAAAAAAAAAAAAAAAAAAAAAAAAAAAATTGAAGAAATTTCCTGGAAAAAACTGTGAAGCCTTCTCAGCAGAAATATTATCTAGATACTGGGAAAAAGTCTGTATGAATTCTCTCATTTATCATTAAGGACTGCAACTGCCATTACCTTACTGGTTTGTTAAAGGTATATATTTACTGTTATTGCGGAAATCTACTCCTCTGAACATATAACATGTTAATAAGTTTACTTACCTATAACTAAATGAAAAAAAAATGAAAAGTTCAAGTCATACTAGAGATACATGAGGTAGAGTGTGAGGGAAACTGTACAAAGTGTATTCAATAACCTGAAGGGCTTATTGAAACAATTCTAAAGTGATCGTGCATAAAATCATATTATTACATAACAATTTTCCTATTCAAATAAAAATTACAGATTTTAAAAACGAATTCCTGATGGACAGCAGATCAGCAGTCTCAACCCATTGTCTATGCGTATCTAATACTGGAAAAATTATACAGACCATCAAACTAATGGTGAAATTTTTTTATTAAAGTATGTCTATCTATACACAAACACTCATTTAGGCAAATTACACCTGCTCCCACAGCCAGCCAAAGGTAATTTAGTGATATGAATGGTGCTTTAAATGTTGACATCAGCAGTTTACTTGACTGTTATATACAATTAAATTTCACTAAAGTTTTGACAAAAGCATTCCTTATCTGTGCTATGTCCCTTCCTACTCAAGAACTGAACATGGTGCTGGATGGACAATATTTTTAACACATTTTATGGACTAGACTCTGACCTTTCATGAATATCTAAAACAATTTGCCAAAGTCAGGACACAAAATAAATGTATTAAAATAAGCTATTTAAGCTTATTGCACTACTTATTTAAGCTGATTAGATATGAAGTGCTAGTTCAGACATCCTTGTAATATCATCACTTGTCCTCTGCTGTCCAACTACAGTACATTACATCAATTAGTATATAAATTAATTTGGTCCTACATTTATGAGAAATTTTATCATCTGAAAGCTGGAAGCTGAAATTTCAATAGAGAATGTAAAATTTTGCTTTTTTGTGAACATAAGGAGTGCCATTTTTTAGTAGAATATCACTATCTAATTGATACAAATACTTATCATTAAAACTCAGCATTTAATTCAATTCCCATCCCAGACTTTGTTATGTTAGTGTCGCTTTAACTTAGACATGTCTTTACTATGATATGTTTGATAGTGAAAATATCTTAAAAAAGAAAAAAGCTCAGGGAAACCTTACATTATAAGTGATATTCATGAACAAATCCCCATAAATTCTATGGTTCTACCATTTTTTTCCTTAAAGTTTTAGCCTACTTTACTGTATACCATGTAGCTTAAGAAGTTGTGGACCAGTGAAGGTTTATACTTAGCTAAACTTTACAAAGAAAAGAGTGTGAACACCCAGATAGCAAAATCTGTGCATTTCTGACTGGTGAGTGTTGTCCATACCCAATAGTGGTCCATGGAGATTCAGTATAACAACCCCCCGGACTACTGCTTGCTTAGAAATATACGTATTTTCTGAAAATGTAGCAAATATAGTCAAAGCAGCTAATATATCTTGCAGCACTAAGTATATATGGTTGTTGACACAGGTGTATCTAATATTCCATGGGGACATTAGGTTAAATATTAATCTATTTGAACTAAACACAGTCCATATATGATCTATCTGATTCTTGTATCTATTCAATAGGTGAGTGCAAGACATCAGGTACTATCAAATAGTGACAATGTGATTAGCGTCAAGGTCAAGTTTCCTGAGCAGGCAAAGTGAAAGAGAAGCTGAAATACCATTCTGAAGTCAGTGATGCCTAAAAGCATAAGTCACTTAAAAAAATTGTCATCTCAAACCATGTGAGGATTTTATTTTTAGTCAGACTAAGGTAGAATTATAGATACAAAAGTGACTTTAAAAGGTCACTTATTCTCCTGCCTTAAAGTCAACTGTGCTTATGACATTTCTGATGTCTTTCACTTAATATTGAGCATCCAGTGACAGAAATTCCATACTAACTGGTATGTTACAATAATTTATGATCATTTTCTGCTTAAAGTTTCTCCCTCTTAAATAATGTATCCATGTGTATCATCCCAATTTTACTGGGCTTCTAAACTGTCCCTAATCATTTAATGATTGCTACACTTTTCATAACGTGTAAACACCCTATAACACCAATGTTTATGAAACTATATATTTAAATTCATATTTAAATCAAAGAATGTTTAACTGGACTGTGTGCTTTCACTGAAGACTTTTTTTTTTTTTTCCATGAATAATCTTAATAAACAAGAGCCTTACCAGACTTTGAGTTTTGAATCTACAGCAAAGGGCATGAAAGCACACTTTGAGTATATATCAGTAGAATATATCAGACTGTTCCTGTCTTCTGCATAAAAAATGGATCTGAAAACTCTGGAGTACAAATAACATCTTCTATAGAAAAATATTTTCTAAATTATAGAATTTTGAATTTTAGTGAAATTTAGACATTCAAAGATATTGATAGATATAGAGCAGATTTTGCAACAGCATAAACATCTAAACATTAATTGGAAAGGATAGAAGTTAGCTGTCTAATATATTTGAAAATCCCAAGAGCCAAACAGTAGAAAACTGTTAATGTACTCTTTGGTATCTAGATTCCTCATGTTGATACTACTCAGAGCAAATCATCACCTGACAGAAAACATGAACCACACTTCAAAGTTTTGAAACCTTTCAAACATTAATGTTGGTGGAGTAGTCTACTCATCTTTGTCTAAACCGTTATGACTTAATACTGTACAGTAACAAAGTGAGGAATCAGAGATTAGCACTGGTTTATTGTCATAGAGGTTGAAAAGTAATCCTGAAAGATAATAAAAAGAAAACAAGAAAAAAGGAAGATTTGGGACCATATGAGAAGAAATTACAATTTTATTTATACCTTCCAACACAGTGCATGTTGATATACAAGTTTATATACAAATACTTCTAGCAAAAAGTGATCTAAGGTCATGTTTTTTAGTGCTTACTCCTTTGGATGTATTTGTCATAAAATGGCACACATTTTTGTGTATGATTGAACACACTATAGTACAACAGCTGCAGTTATGATAATATAACCACAATGCTATTATACGTAAGTTAAACTTATAAACCATAATGAGTCATCTTGTCATGCTATTCATGTTAAGAAAGTGTAATATAATGCTTTCTATATGCATTCGCGTTCACAAAGGAATCAGAGTACATCTAAATCCAGAAAGACAGTGTAAACACTAATGAACTTTATCTGGAATATTAAAAAAGAAAAAAAATACCATATTTTCTAACTATCCTTATAAGGTTTACTGATAAGGATTTGATTCAAGTGATTTCAGAGCAGAGTGAGCCAATCATCTAATCTTATATCTCACACGTAATGTACATCATGAAACATCACCCAGTAAAACTTGCATCAGACTCACAATTTCTGTTTGAGTAACAGCACATGCATTTCTATTTAAGGTTTTGAGTGTTATACCCTATCTGTATATTTTTCTATAGCTTATCACCCTAATTAAAATCAACAATTTATTTCTAGGATGAATTTCTGACCTCTGTTTAAAACCATGTTTCCAATAGAAAATTATATAAAAAGTTTTGAACAGTCTCTTCTCCATAAGAAAGTTCTTGTGGATCCTGACATTAACTCTTAGGATTTAATCTGATTTGTCATAACTGGAAAGATTAACAAATAGAATTTAACAGGTATAGATTCTGGTTAACAGAATGCTTTATAGAACATGTGGGGTTTATTCAAAAAAGCTATCATTATTTCATTAAAGTTAGTTTTCTGTGGAGGGATGGATCCCACCAGGGATTTGATGATTTTGGATTATCTTCATAAACAATAGAAGAAGAAAAAAAAAAGTTTCTCTCTTTCTTCACTGGGCCTGGTCTGAAATCTGAACCTCTTTCTCCTGCTGAAATACAAGCCCCAGATCTTGCACTTCCTACTCTGGATCCTAAATCTATCTCAATCTCACTGAGGTCCTCTGGATACTCAGTTCAATTTACTGATATTTTACTTGATTGTTCTCCATTGTCTCTACATACATACCAGCTTTAACTGCTCTCTATTCATACTGTACACTCTCCAGGGTACTTTGCAGGGAAACACTGTGTGTGGCATCTTCTGTATGCTAAATTGTTAAACATAGGCTTTAATAATTCCATTTTCCATATGTTTTATAATGGATCTAAATGGGAGGTCTTGAATTAATTTCACCTAACTTTTGACTTCTAATAGTTGCCCGCATGTAAATTAGTCTACAAAGTTCCCATCTGTAGTCAACAGAGATAAATACTTTTGGAAGTACTTTAAACGCACACCTTAGGGCAGGATGAACTGTATTCCATAAATTCATATTCCTTTTGGAAAACTTTAAAGAAAACTTACTCCCTGAGCTTCAATCCCACCCTAGTATTTTTCAGCTAATATCTAGGTGCTATCTTAACATATAACCTTAGTAATAACAAAGCCATGTATTTTTTTTTTTTTTTCTATCTGCATCCCATAGCATCATACTTTCTGAAAAGTTGACAATATCACTGTGCTTTATTTTCTTTACCTTTTTGAGGAATGTGAAACTGTAGCTCAGATATTCAGGTAAGAAATTAAATATCATAAATAGCTTGCTAAGTCACGAAAAGAAGTTTCTGTACAAGGGCAATATTGATTGAGAGTATTTTTTTGAAGGCCAATCAATGTCTTGCAATTGAAGCTACAGCTCTACAAATTCTGTTATGCAATAGATTGTTATTGCAACTTCAGAGTTAAAGATACAGTGACAAAGATTTTTGGTACCCTTGACAGTTACTTTAACTTACACATGTATACTTTATTGAACAGATAGGCTATTAATAACATCTTAGCCCCCCTTCTAAGTAGGCAACTTATTTACACTGTATGATACTTAACTTACTTTTTTACATATTTCTACCTGTGATGCACAGTCCCAGTAGTTTCCTGCAGCAGTCAGAAAGAAAGTATCAGTTGAAAGAAAATATGTGTAAAAATTATACCCTTGTTTAAAATACTGTATTCAAAAATGTAATCAAAGATGAATTCCAACAATATTTTAGTTACACTTTTAAGTCATAAAAACATAACAGAACTATTCCCCAAAGATCTGTCTATTGGGATCTTGCCACAGAACTTGGCATATTTTTGTATTGTGCCAGTTAAAAAGCTATAGCTTTGGTCTGTAGCATTTTTTTTTCCTAATTTTCAATATTTCTACAGGAGATAAACATGCCAAGTTAACATACTTATGGTATATTAATGGGATTTAACATACTGCAGATTGAGGAGGAGGGGAATTACTGAATGGAAAAGATTGAAGACCAACAGCTGCATGTTGAAAATACTTTCTTTTTAATATTTAATTTTTTACTATTGTGACCATATGTCTACAGCGAGGTCATATGAAGTTCACTCTTGTAAAGTTACATTATTATATTAAACTGCTCAATAATAATTGGCCTTTGGAAAACCAAAATAACACTTTGATGCTGAGGTTGGTTAAACTGCCTATTTAATAATAGGGTTAATTTTAACCATAATGTAAATACCAGGATAGTTTTCAATAACAAAATACAATATGGAGCATTAGGTCTGATAGGCCTGGAGCTGATTTCCATTTATGACTAGCTATGGAAGTAGTCCTTAAAAATCATCATTTTGTGTTAGTTCTGTTACTACATGTGACAAAAATTCATTAATTGTAAGTCACAAGCAGGTTGAACTAACCGTAGGGATGTTGCTGTTATTATTCTCGAAAGTACTATTAATTTAATTTCTGTAAACCAGAACCTAATCCACGAAGTCAGTTTCAAACTCATGCAATATTTTTCTGACTGACGTCTGAGTAACACAAAAAAATAGAGTAATCATTTATCTAACAGTTGAATTTCTAATCTGGATATGAAGCAAGGATGCATAACTTAAGGAAGCATGGAAAAACCCTCTGTTCTTTCCATGCAGAGAGTAATTAAACTACAGAAATTAGCCTGATTCCTGTCTTGAAAGTCTGGAAAACTATAATTTCTAATATACAGAATTTCACAGTGTACATTGATGGAAATTTGTTTAGGGTAAATGTTAGTGGTTTGGTGTACTGTTTTCCTAAAATATGTGGAATACCAAGCTGAATAAAAATGTTGATCTCAAAAAGACCAAAAATTGGTTTAATGAGAAAGAATTTCAGTGTGCCTAACTGCAGACGATGAGGGCACAGCTGTAGAAGCTGAGGCTGAAGCAATCATGAAAGTGAATCTTCTCTTAAAGTAGCCTGAACTGAATCACTTCAAAACATGTCAGGTACCAGATGCTAGACCACTTGTCATATTTACCAAGGCATAGAGAACTGCAAGACACATAGTCCCAAGAAGCTTTTTAAGGGGGAATCTTAGTTGAAATAAAAGACTATAAAACCAAGGTGAAGAAAATTTCATAGATTTGAGAAAATTGATGTAAAATGTGAAGAAAAAGGAATATATTAAAAAACAGTTTAAAAGTGTCTCCCCTGTTTTAGGAACCCAAACACTATTTTTAAAACAATTATATATTTTTGATTATACACCGAAGTTATACAAGCATAACAACACTAGTTATTTTTCCCCATCCTAGTCATAGTGTTAAAAAAGCTCCTATGTTAGAATAGTATATATTAATGTGGAAGTCACCACTATAAAAGAAATTCATGCATACCACTGTAAAAGAAATTTATGCATATAATCAGTTCCAACAATGCAAATCATTCTGCTTGAAAGAATACTGTACATCTGAATCAAAATATTCAGAGCTCTACAAAATTAGTGTATTTGCCATGCTTCAGAATAGAGAGCTTGGCAGGTGCAAAGATACACATGCTGGTTCTCCACAGACTCTCTTAGGAACAGAAACACTGCTGAATATGGTAGAGTAGTATGCACTGCAAGTCTGAGTGCAGTCTCTACTAAACAGATGCATTTTCCTTGGAGAAACAAGTCCAGTGCTTTTCCTACTACCTTAATTTCTAGGCTCAGAGAGCTATGAATCTTAACTTCCTGAACCATAGAAGGTATTGTATGCAGAAAAAAAAGCATTTAGAAATATTCCTTACTATGATATATAATCACTGGGAAGGAAAATGTTTCATTTCTTACCAGACAAATCCAACTGGCAGATTTTTAAAACCATTGAGATTAAAATTATTCTGAAGTACATATCACCTCCCAAACATTATACTGAGATCTTCTAATCTCACGTGAAGACTGTGGATTCCACCATAGGAATCTACTTTTAGAGGCTGACAATCTGCATTTTTTCCATCAAGCTTTTAATTTAAAAGTGGACATAAATACCTAAACTTATTCATGCTTGATTGCTCAGTCTATAAATGTGGTGATCAGTCTCCTAAGCTACAAACTGCCTGTGGTAAAGAATGGTGAACTAAATGCCTTAGGTCTCAGGCTCTCAAGATCTCCATAATTCTTGGCATACAAAGCATATTGCATTATGCCTTATTAGCAAGGCAAAATAAATAAAACAAATATAACTTTCTGTTTTCTATAACTTAGTTCTGTGCTTTGCAACAATTCAAGACTTCCCAGTCAGCAAGCTGAGAAATAGTTTCATCTACCTGATAAACCTTCCATCTGGTAGAGTGTCTTGTGATGAACTAACAAGACTTCATGGGAAGCATGGCTGCAGGTCTGGTTTCTATGCCTTTCTGCTCCTCTATGAAGGCTATTAGAACAGGATCAAAATTGTCACAATCCTATATTTATAGTTTCAGGGTTTCTGGGAGTTCCAATGACTGAAGAAAACCTCAAAGCTTTCCTTGAAACCTCATCTTTTCTTTTTACTAACCAACAGAATAGAGAAGCTTCACTTTTGCTCATGCAAGAACTGCTGCTTCAGTTATTTCACTGGTTGATGCCTGACTATAATACTTAGTTACAACACCTTAGCAATTCCACGTCTCAGAAACTGTGGTTTCAGAAATAATTCAGTAACATCACCAAAGTTTTCTTATTACGCTATTGCCTCTACCTTTTAAAGGTAGGCTACCTTTGCAGTTCCTGTGCCAAGAATGTGAAAGACTGTGAAATACTTTGAAGGACTTCATCTTTTAAGTGGAACTGTTAACTTCCACACCTGCACTTTAAGGAGTTAAATCTGCTGGGCATTAAGTATCTTGAATGTGAAATTTTTCTGCTGTACTAGCAATTAAACCTTATTAAGGATGCTAACTAGCAAGACTAGTAAGTTTTGAAGAACTAGTAAAATGCTGAATATTGTATTAGAAATCACGTTAGCTACTGCAGAGAATCAAAAATAGTTTCCTAGTAGATATGAATTACCTTTTACCTAACTATATGTCATTATTTGAGCCTACTAAGCAGCTAAATGCCACGCAGTCACTCACCCACCCTCCCCCTACTTGGGGATGGGGAGGGAATTGGAGGGGCAAAGGGAGACTCGCGGGTTGAGGTAAAAACAGTTTAACAGCAGTAACAGAACAATACACTGACAGCAGTATCAAAGGGTAATGTACCATACAGCTGCTCACCACCCACCTGCTCCCAGCTGGCCATCCCAAACACAAAGGCCCCACAGCCACACTCCCACAAGTGAGAGCCCCTCCTGGCCCACTCCTGCCTTTATATAGTGAGCACAAGGTCACATGACATGGGATATCGGCCAATCGGGGCCCAGCCCTCCAGCTGTGCTCCCCCCGCCCCCGCACACAGGTGAGGGCACTGGGACCTGGGGAGCCCCTGGGGTCTCAGGGTGCTGCAGCTCCTCCCGCTGCCAGACCAACGGGAACTCTAGGCCAGCCCCAACCAGGACACTATATTTGGGTAGGTTGTATAACATTCAATATTTCTTTTGCAACTGTCAGTTTGAGACATTAAATGTGAGTATTGAAGTAGTACATGAAGGAAGTCAGGAGCTAACTCCAAGGCTATTCAAATTTCTTGTACATAAGTTTTGTTACAAAGTTTTGCTTTATTGTGACTCTACTATATTCATATATTTAAACATAAAAAGTATGGTTTTTTAATGTTGAATCTGTACTCTTCATTAACAGCAGCATTTGCATTTATATGTGATGTCCTAATACATACGTATTTGACTTCAGTAATTACGGACTTATTTATCCATCTGTGTGAAACACATTTGGTAGGCATCACTGTCAGGATCTATAAAAACATCACCAGTTTCTGATGACAACAGATGGCACAGGAACTGACCATCAAAGTTTTCATATCTAGAAATATCTGCTCCCTGCTAATGACTAGATTCAGAAGCTGATGTCTCATTGATGACTGAGATATAGCAATAACACTGTTTTATTCACTGGCACTTGTAGGACTAATAATGTGTCTTAAGATTTGCTCTAGTGTGTGCCTGACAAATGAACCGCTAAAATGGAAGAAAGTTCAGAGAAGATGAGCAAGGATGATGTGCCTATGAAGCTTGGGGAATAACACAAGGGGTGACTAACCAGAGCAGTAGCAAAGAAGCTGACTAGCTGACTTTATCTTGCCACAAAGGGAACCAGAGCCTACATTTTAAACAGCTATCAACAGTTGAGTGGATCAGCTGGTGGTGTAAATGTTTCTCAGGGAGTCCATTCAAAGAGCGTGAATATTTCGCTGAGATAGTACAACCGACCAGAATGGGGGGGGGGGCGGGGAAGGGGAATGTGGGGGGTGGGGGGGTGGGTCTGAATTACTAGTTCAGTCACAAACTCTAAAATGTAACAATTAGACAATTGTATCAATTTAAAAAATGCAGTTGCTTTTATGTTGTTAAACACTGCCAAGTTGCTGTTTGGGCTTCTAGTCTAAGCAAAATAACTAGGTCTGTGAGTTCAACAATGTTGTCGGTACCTTCCCAGAAGAGAGGCAGACCTATTTCCTACAGAAAGGCTTTCATTTAATGCTGCTTACACTACTCTCTAATCTAAGAAAGTCATAGATATCCTCTCAATAGCCTAATAAGGGACAAGCCTTCCTGGGTTTCTAGGGTGCTAGTCTCCCATCGCCACTACTCGCTGTACATCTGTCAAGGTTCTGAAGGACTGTGATACGGCCTTGACTGCATCTCTGACTAGATCGGCAACCACTGTAACTCCCTTATATTTTTTGGTGATTGTTCTGTTTACATTCAGGGCTGTCAAGGCTGAGAGGATGTGTCCTACTCACCTGTGCTAGCTCTTCTCTACGGGGAGCATGCAGGGAAAAGGTGAGAGTACAGGTGGCTCTAGACATGGACTGATGGGCATACCAGGTATCTATTACAATCCCAAGGTCAATGCCTCTATCTTTACATATCTTGATAACAACTGAATAGGATCTCATTCAATGTGCTTGTTTTTCCTGAAATGCATTCCTCTAAAGACAATATTTTAAACAAATCAAATGATCTTACTCAGGAGGTTGTATCTGTGTTTGGTTTTGTTTTTGTTTTTTTTTCCTGTCATCAACAGTACCTGAGCTGCCTTTCACTGCCCTTCCAACTCCCCTGCTCAAATGATTCTGCACTTGATTTTTTATATCAGTTAGTACTTCCTGCCTGGGTTTGTTGCACCACAGGTGCTGAATGCAGAATATCTGCAAGGGCACACTGATGAGCCTTGTACTCCTGGTTCTGCTTCTTAATCTTTTTCTCAAATTTCATTTTCCTTGTGATGAGCTGTAAATTTTTTTTTCCCAATTTCTTTCTTGATAGTCTTTAACAGAGTACTCAGATTATCTGCAACTTTACACAAAGCTGTACTTCAGCTGTCTTAAGCATCTTCCATAGATTTAGTGTTATCCCAGGGGAATAAAAATAATTTTCCTGCTTTTCACCCAGAAAGGCTTACAGCTTCCTTGCCAGATGAGCTGTTTCTCTAAATGATCTTCAAGTTAGGAGGAAGTGTCTCTCGCTCTCTCTTTCTGTTATATTCAACATCCTAATAAAAATATATTCCTTAAATTTCTAATTTTCCTGATTCCACATGTGGCCAGACATTTAAACTCATGTTTGTATTGGGTCTGGCTGAAATGAAGCTGATTTTCCCCACAGCAGCCCTCATAGCGCTGTGCTGTGTGTTGGTAGCTGCAAAGGTGTTGGTAACACCCCAGAGTTTTGGCTGCTGCTGAGCAGCGCTCACACGGCATCAGGGCTCACTCCAAGATTCCCCTGTCACCAGTGGGCTGGGGGTGGGCAAGACCTTGGGAGGGGCCATGGCCAGGACAGCTGACCCAAGCTGGCCAGTGTGATATTCCGTACCATATGGCCTCTGCTTAGCAATAAATGCCCAGGAAAGGGAGGAGGAAGGGGGTGGGGGGGTGGGGTTTGTTATTACATTTGTCTTCTGGAACAACCGCTACACGTACGGAAGCCCTCCTTCTTGGGAAGTGTCTGGACATTGCCTACTGATGGGAGGTAGAGAATAAATACTTTGTTTTCCTTTGCTTTCACATTCAGCCTTTGCTTTTTTTTTTTTTTTTTTTTTTTTTTTTTTTTTTTTTTTTTATTACACTGCCTTTATCTTGACCCACAAGATATTTTTCCATGTTATTTCCTCTCCACTGTGTCCTGCTAAGGAGATGAGTGACAGAACAGTGTGGTGGGCACCTGGCATCCAGCCAAGGTCAACCCACCACAACTTTTTAATTCCAAGCCAAAAAACATTATTAACAGCAATTTTGATATCTCACAGTCTTCCTCCTTTCCTAAAGTTTATACAAACACACCCAAAAAATACATTTTTAAGAAAGTTGAACTACCAAGTACTCAGAACAAACTTCAGATATATTGCATTGCATGCAAATTCCATGCTTCTAAGTAGTTTTCTAATATATTAGAAGAAATAAATGTAAAACTTTTTGTTGCTGCACACAAAACTGGAAAAATAATTGTCTCTTGCTGTAAGTTGTAGTTACTGTCAGCCAGACAGCTGACTAGGGTCCTGAGGATGTGCTGCATTTGATTTTTATTACCCCAAAGATTGATTCTCACTGTCTATCCAGCATGAGCTAAAGCTGAAGATATGTATTTAAGTTTTAAGGGAAGATTTTACCCAGTGGAGCTATATACAGAAATTCCTACATTGCTATTCTATATATTTCAGTTTACGTTCTATCATACATAGAATTGTTGATGGTACAAATTACAGTGTAACTAAGCTGCTGGGTTTTTTTCCTTTTAAAAAATCTGTACTTTGCTAGTTCTGTTTCAAAAACCTTTGATGCCTAGTTTTGTCAAGTAGATAATTTCTTCACTATGGTGTAGCATGATGACCTTTTCTTAAACAAGTGTTTTGTCACAATTATGATCATTTTCTTGCAAGAGGTAGCTTGAAATATCATATATAATGCTAAATTACATTAAAGAAAATTCTTGGGAGTTTGTCACTTTTCCTTCTAGCAGCAGAAAACAATATTTCAGAGAGGTTGGCAGATCTTTATAACGTGAAAACGTTTATTGCTTAGTCATGATGATACAAAGTTCACTTATTGAAATTCCTCTGGTTCACTTATTCAAATTCCTCCGTTTCTCCAAACAGAGTCATATTGCCTGAGGTGAGGGGTTACAGTTAAGTGAATTGTTCATGAGTGTTTGTGCAAAGACTCTTCCTCTTCACTCCCTACCCAACTGAACTAGGTGGCTGTAGTTTTTCTCTGTTATGCCCCCATCAGAGGAACTGTTGGGCTCTCAAAAGCCTGTTGGCTCAGCAATACTTGTCTCCCTACAGCACATAAATTTCTACAAACTACAGTGAGATGTCACCACACACAGAGCTGCTGAGGCAGATGACACTGGGGATCTTGGATGGCTCTCTGTAGACCAAGAAATCATCCAGAAAGTGCAGGGTCTTTAAAGAGTCTATTGATTATTTAACTACTGAATTATCTGCTTGTACTCCGAAAACATCCAAAAGATACTCCAAAGTCTTTTTTTTATAATTTACAATGACTTGAACTAAAAGAAGTACATCAGAAATTAGCATTTTATTATTACTTAGATTAATCCTTTGGTTTTGTTTTTGGTTTGGTTTTGTTTTGGTTTTTTTTTTTTTTTTTTGCATTATTACAGTACCCCAAGCCCATTTAATTTTATGTGTTTTTTAAAATTTTATTTAAGTTTTATGGACCAACACTCAATTAAGTTCCTCTCATATTCCTTGTTGTTATTTTTCCCATATAAACTTCGGAAAATTGAAGATTAAGTTTTATTTAAGAGTGCCACTATACACAGGTTACTTTGGAAAGAACTGTGTTTGACATTAAGTAATGTGCACTCTACAATATAAATCAAAATAAATAAGTATCTTTTGCAATCTCTTTAGTCTGAAAATGGTCATATGAAACAAATAAACTACAATTTTATTAAAAGAGACATTTAATCTTATTTTTAAGCAACATTCATCTAAAAGATAAAATTAAGGAATTAATTAAAAATTATTATAAACCACAATTAATCTGACAACATGCATTATTAAGTAATACATTGGAGGATTAGAGGAGGTCAACAATAGACAGCTAAGAAAACCATTGTTAATTTTCTCCAGTATAAAGTAAAAGAATAAATTTGGTAATATAATTATAAATTTAGACTGTTCTGATTTTAATTCTTCAGAGTTTCTAGAACACTAGAAGAGATAATTGTTTTGTTTAAATTCTTTAATTAATTTTAGATTTAAATACATTTGCATCCATATTTTTTCCAGTGGGATAAAAATATATCTACAGCTGAATCTATAAAAAACATTAAGTTCTAATCCTTTGGCAAAGTGTTCTGTCCTTATGGTTCTATGCTGAATTCTATAAATATATCAAATAACTCCTTTCCATACATTCCAACTGTGACACTGTATGACATTGTGTGGTCCAGCTGCCTTCTCCCTGTTGTCCATTAATATGTCAGTCATATAAACAAAAAAAAAGTAAGATCATTGACTTGGTTGATAGAGCTTTTATGCCAATTCATTTGTACTGCCAGTATTCAGCTCAAAGCTACTGGATGTGGCTGATGTACAGTAGCAGGAGCCATTCATTACCTCCGCTACGGCTCCATCTCTTTCCAGAGGACAAAATAAACTGCATTAATCAAAGACTGATCATCTTTGGGTTTACTTCAACACCTGATTCTTTGAAAAGTCTTTGATTCTTTGAATGGGGTCAGAGTGACATTTCAGTAATGGTTTTCCTTTCTTCCACTTGACAGAACAGCTGGACTATCTTGTAATCAGGTTTCAAAAAAACTCAGGAAGAATCAAAACACCTACTGACTTCTAGATGGAAAAATGGTTTACCTCAAATCTGCTCAGGTATTTTATGAATGCCTTCTGTAAATATCCATAAAAGAGGTCATAACTATGGACTTCAATTCAGGATCTGTTTGTTTTGTAGGTTTGGGACTCAAGAATAATTCTACAGAGAACCTTTGGGAATAATTTTGCAGTGTCTAACTTTTAGGTATTTTTCTTGTTAGCGTTATCATCCTTAAATTTGTTGCATTATCTTCTTACACAGTGTGTAAGAAGACCTATATGCATAAAACTGCAATTATAGAAGAACTGACTTGCACTTTTACTAAGTTAAATAGCTTTAACTCAAATAAAAAGATTTATAAAAATGCCTACTAATTCAAATGGCACTCTTCCTATTATTATTATCATTATTATTATTACAGATTTCCCAAAGAAGCTGTGGATGCCCCCTCCCCACTCCAGGCTAGATGGGGCTTTGAGCAACCTGGTCTAGTGGAAGGTGTGCCTGCCCATGGCAGGGGGGTTGGAACTAGATGATCTTTAAGGTCCCTTCCAACCCAAACCATTCTATGAGTCTATGATTACTGTTATTATTATTTTACTTTGACATTCCAAGATTATTGACTGTGTGGCATAGTTTTTTTTCTCCTTTCGCTTTTAGGAGCCATGGAATTCCATCATAAAGGAATCAGCTCTGCACAAATTGGTATATTTTACCTCATGTATTACCCAACACATAAGACTTTTAGCCTGAAGTGAGGACTTAGACTTACAATCCTTATCTAATACACATAACTAGATCCAGCTAATGGGTTATAAGTTACACAAGCAGGGCATTTTGCTATGTCTGAACTTTACCTATCTGCAATTATAATACTAAATGCTGACTGATTTAAAAGGCTCGTTATTTGTTGACAACTCTAGCTTGCAGTGAGCTGTAATAAAGAAGTGTGCTTTTAAGGTCTTACTAATTTACTTGATTTAAGAACAAATATTTCTTTACATTAAGCTCATGTTTTATCATATATTAAACAGTTACTAAGCCAATAAATAAAACTGATGTTTCTTTTTCCTTTTGTTAAATAAAACATCTGGAGCTCTGTAATTGACTTATGAGTCTTACATCCTTTTGCCAGATCTAGCAGTTTTAACAAAGTCTGTTATCCATTATAAACCACTTACAGGTTCTCCTAGTTTTGTGTTGTTTTTATTTTTTTTCTCTTCTTAACACACTTTAACACTTATTTTTTTACCATATAACCAAGATTCTGGCTGTGTTATGGTCCTCACTCTCTGTTATATCTCTAATATAGACAGCTTTAAGTATCAGATCATTTTATAGTTCTGCACTGTTTTCCTTCCTCTTTTTTGTACTTCCATTTTAAAGACACAGGAGTCTCTAATGAATTGAAATTTAGCCTTTATTCTAGTTCACACAGCAATAAAACAAGAGAGCTAGTTCTTAATGCTGTCTCTGTACAACATAGAGGGGCTATTTGAGGTTCTTCCCGAGTCTACCACATATTGAGTGGTACTAGCTAAATAACTGGGGTACTTTGTTTTGATTTTTAGCTTTATCTTGCCCACCAGAATTATTTTCAGATGCTTTGATATCTGGCTAATTCATCAATATAAGAACTGAACCTCTGAGATTTATGCATGCATTTTTTTCATTCTGCTATTTCTATTTCTAAATTAATTTGAAAAGACAAGAGACAGGAATTCAGAGAATGTGATTTTTTGAATATAATTATTTTATTTCTTTCCCTCTTTCTCTCACTTTCTCTGAGCTTTTGTTTTAGAAACACTACAGTTAATACAGATATATTTACATTCATTAATTAATCCAAGCATTTTAAGACCCTGTCAGATGGTTTTTCTCTTTTGGTCTCCAATTAGATCTGTAGATGGTAGAAGGAAAAAAAGAATTTCATGACTGTTGGTAAATAAAAAGTCCTGCGTGAGTGCTTTTTAATAGCTTATCATCAACATGTAATCGAACTGAATAATTGCTGCATAAGAAAGTGGCTGTGAACCAGCAGCTGCCCCTAGGCTGTACTTCGCTGAGGAATGTCACTGCGACAAAAAGTGCTGGACATATAATGCATCATCAGCATTTGTGCTATAGGCATGTCATGTAGGTGGATAGGAATCACTGGGGTGTGGTAAATGTAAGTGTGTCAGTGACATCTGAGTGGTATTAGATGGATAGGGGGCAAGCAGAAAGACAAAGAAGCCAAAAGACAAAGAAGCCAAAAAATTGAGGAAAACAGCTTTTAACACGGAATGGAAATTACCTTCAATGCTGCAGTGCACCACTGACTTTGACAGCTGAAGCAGCAGCAGAGAGAACTGGACAAAGATATTGGTTATAGTGCTTTCTTTACAAGCAGCTAAGTCTGTTTGATTTTCCACTGGCAATATTAATCAATGTTCTTTCAAATAAATTAGATGGAACAGAAGAGTATTTTCTTAAGCCCGTAAGAAGTTACTTGAAGGCCTAGAATTGTATGTGTGAATGCGTGTCTGCATATGTCTACATTTGTGGAATAATGAAGCATGAGAGTGAAAATAATTGTATACTTTTTCTCATTGGACTAAAGGCTATGTTATTCAAAATATGAAAAAAGTTCTGCAGTGATTATGTGTGTTACCTTTATTTATCATAAATTCCCCTTAATAGATACTGTATATCAAAACTAAAAGCTTCTGTATTAAGCTTAATTTAGACTTAGATATTAACTTACTTCCTTGCTTGCTTTGCCTGGAATTGTATTTTCTCCCGAATCTTTATTTCCAAACATTTTCCTTCAATTCTTCACTGACATATCAAAGATATCAAAGCTGAGTACTTATGTAGTTATGTTGTGGTTTGAGCCTACTCAGCAGCTAAATGCCACACAGTCGCTCACCCACCCTCCCCCCACTTGGGAATGGGGAGGGAATCAGAGGGGCAAAGGGAGACTCGCGGGTTGAGATAAAAACAGTTTAACAACAGTAACAGAATAATACGCTGACAGCAGTATCAACGGGTAACGTACCATACAGCTGCTCACCACCCACCTGCTCCCAGCTGGCCATCCCAAACACAAAGGCCCCACGGCCACACTCCCACAAGTGAGAGCCCCTCCTGGCCCACTCCTGCCTTTATATAGTGAGCACAATGTCACATGACATGGACTATCGGCCAATCGGGGCCCATCCCTCCAGCTGTGCTCCCCCCGCCCCCGCACACAGGTGAGGGCACTGGGACCTGGGGAGCCCCTGGGGTCTCAGGGTGCTGCAGCTCCTCCCGCTGCCAGACCAACGGGAACTCTAGGCCAGCCCCAGCCAGGACAAGTTATTACTATACATATACTTAAAATACCACACACATGTAATAACACTTCACTATCATACTTTTCTTTGCATTTATAGGAGAAGGGAAAATACCATTAGCAATACTTTGCATTCAGATAATTGAGTGAAACACCTTGTATAATGTCATAGGGTATATCAGTTGTAGAACCCTGCATAAATCTAAGTTTCTGTATCTACCATTTAGAACATGTTGCTTATCTCTAATGCTTTCACATTTCTTCATTCTGAAATACAAATCATTGTTTATGTTACCAAATGTAAAAATTTATTTGACAATTGCCTTACAGTATCGCATGAAAAAATGAACACATTCACAGGCCAGATTCTGTTCTCGTGATTAAGGTTTCCTTTATATGAAAGAATTTGTCTTTATAATGTGGCTCTATGCTGCATATTCTACTTAAACTGTCAGTCAGGGTATAGTGATGTTTAGTGCCAGCTGCTTGCAGCACGGGCACATTTAACAGAACTGGCAGTGGCAGTCTTCAGTGGTCTAAACTGTTGCTCCTGAATTGCTTTGAGCCACTCAGCATTATGACAAGTAACCTGAGCTGAGACTTTTTTTCATTACTTTTATAGAAGAAAAAGCTGAGCACGTATGTTCATTCACAACTTTGATGTTTCTGACAGCAAATATGAGCTAGATCACTTCCATACCATCACAGTTAATGTGGGGAGGGAAGCATTTCCTAAAGTGTGCCAATCTAACTCTGCCCATAAAAAAAGCAAAATTCCTCAGTGGGCTCAAATACATACATTTATTATAACACAAGTAGATTAACATACTTATCTGAGAGGCCAACGTTATCCTGCTCAAACACTGTGCCAGAATAACTGGACCGGGAAAGATTCATGTCCAGCAGGCCTGAAACAAATCACTCATAAGCACAGCGGAGTTTGTGTACTGGAATTAACAGTTCAGACAAGACTCCTCTGCTGTGGATCAATTTTAGCAAGGAGTTGTCTGTCTGACTATGTGAGTTTTTACAGATCTGTCAGCTAACCCAAAAGTTCATATGTGAACTCCAGCAGCTGGGACATCAGGTGGATATCTGATTCTCTCTGCAGACTTGTGGGTCTCATAACCAATGAATGGGTTGCATTCATCCATGCACATATTTTTTCACCTACAGTAATTAAAATACGGTTTATTTCCCTGATTAATAAATAATTGTAGCATGTTTCTACAGCTTCTGATTGCAGAGAATTAGCCTCCATTTTAACAGGGTTAAGACTTCAAGTGTCAGAGAATAAAAGTGGAAGGAAATAGCTTCTACTAGTAGATGAGAAGGACTGCAGTATTTTTGACATATAACCTGGCTGTCAGTGATCAACTTGACACACACTGAGCTGCTGTGGTGCACTATTGCCAGCAGAAAGTTCTGAGAGGCCTTTCCTTTTACTGAGAGAGTTTCCCCATCTTACAAAATGCTACCTTCTCACTGAGAATGCATGTTGGGCATAAGCTGACATACTTCAGCTGACTGCAATTACTGTAACCAGAGGCAACACAGTCAAAATAGCATAGTCTGTACTTCTTGCTTAAATATCTGTTCATTATTATGTGGATCTCGCAGCAACATCCAAAAGCTTTATTTCTCAGAAGTCAGTCTGGGTTAGTAATCTCAGCTAAATTATATCCAGAAATAAAGATGAAGAAATTTGTTTCCCCATGAAGAGCTAAAAAAAAAAAAAAAAAAAAAAAAATTATATATATGCACACATTGAAATCCAGAAGCTCAGGTTTAATACTTGAAATGGATAAAAGAATAATATACCATTCTTTGGGTTTGGGGCTTCTTTGTCTTTTTTTTTTTTTCTTTCTTTCTTTAAATGGGATGTACTTTCCTTCAGGGAGAAAAAGGCTTAATTTGGATAGCCTGAATTATCATGACAAAAAACACTTAGTGAAGCAGTCCATTTCTTAGAGCTTCTGCCTCTCACAACTGCAAGATACAGTCTTCCATAAATTAGATATCTTATTCCTCTGTGAGAGACAGAAGCTCCATAATCCCAAGGTCTGTCTGAACTCTAAATTTGCTGGAGCAGTGATCTTGTGTCCTCCTAATGAGACCCTGAATACATTATTCTGAGCTATGTCCTCCCTCCTGTCCTGCTCAGCATCATCTGTTGTAACAATCCCAGGCTGTCAATACCCAGGAAGGGAAGGAGAAAGAATTAGAAGGAGAATACTTTCCTTCTCTAAGTCTGACTCTTGTTCCTGCTATACAATACAACTAATGGACTTCTTTCTCCCCACATAGACCTGAAAGAAGCAAAGACTTGAAAGCTAAGTTAGAAAAATTCTTAAAGCATGGCTTGTAGGAAAAATGCTGGAGACAGAGTTGTGTAGACAGATGTAATAATGTGAATGGAATGGATGTTAAGGAAGATGTAATTTGAGGATTAACTGGCAGAAAATGGATGAAGTAGTAGTTCATGCACAAATCTCTAAAGACAATTTTAACTAGATGATCTGGATGAGAGAAAGGAAACTGAGAAGAAAGAGGAGGATGGCAGTTTGAAATAGAGGTTTTGTAAGTCTTGGGACTTTGAACAGAAGGTAAGGAAACAAGATATTCTGAAGAGACAAAGAATTTAAGGCTACCATAAAATGTTCAAACATTAAAGGCTAAAGCATTAATTTTTGAATTTATTATGGCTGAAACCATACTTGACTAGCACAAAGGAGGAAATATAAGATAATTAGGGCAGAAAAATAACAATAATATTGGAGTACCAAGTTTGGAAAAGTAACAAAATAATTTGAGAGTTGTAGTTGTGAAAAGACAAATGAAAGGATACAAGAAAAATTAGATCAAGGATGTAAGAAAAATTAGATTATTTTAGGAGGTGTAAAATAGGTGAATCAGCTACAAAAGGATTGTATGGAATTATTAGAAATAAAAAGAAATGGAGGGACATGCTAAGGTCATATATTCATAGGGAAAGAGGACAAAAGCTTAGGGAACATTTTGACAAGAAATTGAATGGAGATGCATGGAAGTGGACTGGGGTGATGTAATGAAAATCTAGACCATGAAAAGTGAGTAAGAGAAGTCAGAAAAATTAATTAATGTTCTTTAAAGAAAAAAGGAACATGAAAAAGGGATTAGCAAACTCAGAGTTTTGCTAGTTTCATAGATTTTAAGGTAATAAGGGAATGCTGGCTCTTCTAATTTAAGACATTAGACTAGAGTTATTTCATTCAGCTTGCTTTGTTTTGAAATCAGCAGCTACAGTATTCAGAACTTCAGGTACAACCATTGTGTCCCAGAATGGTAGAACTGCAAAAGTGAAAATGCCATGAATGTCTAAAGAGTTTTCACAGACATAAAATTGTTTCTATAGGGAAAATCTAAGATGATTCTAGTGGGTCGCCTGTGCTCTAAAGTCCAAATATATATTCCTGGTAATTAGACATTCAGAAAATTTTCTTCCCAATCTAATCTAGGAACCCTTAGAAACCTATTCACATGAGTCAAGCTAGACAAATGTCTATAAAGAGAATAACCTTCTTCTGTTACAATATCTGTTGAAAAACATCTGTCTATATCAGGAAAAATATTTGTTTCATTCCTAGCTTATAAGTGTCTAAGAGCATTATAAGGCTGAAGATAGTTTTATTTATATTATTAAATAGAAAGAACATAAACAATAAAAATGTTTAGGGCAAATACTATAAAAAACCCAACATTTATGTCATTAGGAAGGGCCAGAAATTGACTTAGAAAACTCGGTTTTCAGAGAAGATATTCTAGAGCTTTAATATTATATATATGAAGAAATTTTTCTTTGTTTTGGGGGGTTTTTTGGGTTTTTTTTTTGTTTTTTTGTCAAGCTATAGAGTGATTCTGACAGCATTTAGATCTGCATCATTAAAGTCACAGATAATTATTTTGTTCGTTTCAGTGGAAATAAGCTCAGACTTGCTGCACTGCTACAGATGAAGTTTCCAACCTCCAGCATTAATCCAAGTGATGATTAAAGTGATTTAATGTGACCTGTATTTTTTATTCTGACAAAATAAAAAATTAAATTAGGTCAGTTTAACGAAAGGAAATAAATGTTATATTGCATATTGACAAAAAAGTTGAGGCAAGCAATTCTTTAAAGAGAATAAAGAAGAAACTAAGTAATAATTTGAAAAAAACCCTGATTCAACCTTTTGTTCAGTACTGGGAGAAATTTTTCATATGTTGAAAAAGTTACAATTTTGTATTTTCTTGTTTGACACTGTGACTCTTGACATTAACTAGGAGTGGAAATCAAAACCCACATAAGCAATTAGACTGTTTGAGATGTTTGTCACTCAGACCAGCAAATGCTGAAAAATTATTATAAAAAAAAAAAAAAAAGGCATTTGATTTAATTTTTAAGTTAATATATATTCCATTTAAATGTCTAAATATTTGAAACTATAGCACATTAATATCTTACTGCACTTTTATTACAATACTCATGAGATCTTTATCTCAGCTCCTAAAATCTCTTCTTCATGAACTGAGTTTTGTTTACATTTGAGAAAAAAATTACAGGATCAAGTGATCTATTTTGTGTGAATGTCAAGACATGCTGCTCTACATATAGAGGTCCCATTGATCACTTTTCTGCATAGAATATGGAAAAATACTCCTGCTTTTCTGTGGGTTTTTTTGAGCATCTCTACTTTCTATGTGCTTTTTTTAGTATGTGGATTGATTATATCCTGAGTTCTTGTGCATGAGAAAAAAAGTACTAGATAATACAGAGCAGAAGGGAAAAGGATCCCTTTCAGACTAGGAGACACATGAGCCTTAAAATTTAACACATACTCTATTCATCTTTCCTCCACTTAGGATCTTACCATAAGACAGATCAGTATTGAAAGCTAACTGAACAACAGGTTGGAGTACAAAGTTATCTTGTTTGTCTTAGCCTCAGCTACACTTGGCTTCTTTGCTAGTACTGAGGAGTAACAAAACAACAACACAGAGGAAGAGCTTGATTTAATGATGTTGGAATGATGAATGAGCAATTCATCCAAAGCTTCCTTTTGATCGGGAGAACAGTCTCAGACCTGTGTGTGAACTACTCTCAGGGCAGCTGGATAATAGGTCAAGGCAATGTCATTCCCTTCGTGAGTTTGAAACAGTACTTTCTGTACTTACAAGAGATGAGTTCTTTCCAATGGAAGCAAGAAATGCCATACATATGAGTCAGCCTTGAGTGTCCAGGTGGTGCCATTACTCAGTTTTTGGACACTGTGCTACAGCATGTTCATACACTCATTTAAACACTTCACAGTTGTGTAAAAGGGAAACATCTTTTCCCATTTTTCCCTTTCAATTTTTAAATTAAGGACATTAAAACAGGCACAATGCTCCAAGTATCTGAGCCAGAGAGTATCCTATCAGTTTTAATTTCCCCTGCCATTTCTTCAGGTGTTCCTAAAGTGTGAGGAAGTAGTAGATTAAAACAAAACAAACAAAGCTAGAGAAGATAGCAACAGGTGAGATTTATGTTTCTTCAGTGTCATAGTCCTCTTTGCAGCAAGTTTCCATCTTGATATCTTAGACACAAGGTTTCTGAAATGAAATAAAACTTGAATAATCTACCTAGAGCTCGGCTGAAGTGCATAACCATATCATTTTATTGTCATTGCTTAAAAAGAAATCAGAAACATAAAAAAGACTGTTTTTTTTTTTTTTTATTATTTTGGAAAGATACATTTATTGACTTCAGTATAGTTAAAGTTCTAGGAATCTGAACTAAAGAACATACCCTAATTCATGTTCTCCAATATGCAAAGTAATAAAAATACTATATTTTTTTCTGGCTTGCTAACTGTGGTGGGTTGACCTTGGCTGGACACCAGGTGCCCACCACACTGTTCTGTCACTCCCCTCCTCAGCAGGACAGGATGGAGAAAATGAGATGGAAAATAAAAAAAACACAACCTTGTGTATCAAGATAAAGGCAGTTTAATAAAGCAAAAGCACAGGCCATGCACAAAAGCAAAGGAAAACAAAAGATTTATTCTCTACTTCCCATCAGCAGGCAATGTTCAGACATTTCCCAAGAAGTAGGACTTTAGTATGCATAGCAGTTGCTCCAAAAGACAAATGTTATAATAATGAATGCCCACCCATCTTCCTCCTCCCTTCCCTGAGCTTTCATTGCTGAGAAGAAACCATATGGTACGGAATATCACACTGGCCAGCTTGGGTCAGCTGTCCTGGCCATGGCCCCTCCCAAGATCTTGCCCACCCCCAGCCCACGGGTGGTGGGGGAATCTTGGAGAGAGCCTTAATACTGTGTGAGAGCTGCTCAGCAGCAGCCAAAACTCTGGGGTGTTACCAACACCTTTGCAGCTACCAACACACAGCACAGCGCTATGAGGGCTGCTGTGGGGAAAATTAGATCTGTCTCAGCCAGACCCAGTGCAATAACTAATAGAGTACTGCATCAGTATCGTTCTCTCCATACCAGACAATATTTGGCTAACTGAAAATGGGAAGATAATTTCTTCATGGTCACTGGATGGAGTTAAATCTCAATGAAAAATACAAAATTTCTGTGGGTAAATTGTGGATGGATTATTAAATCTACTGTGTTTTACTAACTCTTATAGATTCCTTCTAAATTATTCACATAACCCTCTTATAACATTTTCCCAGTTGTTGCTATGGTGGGTAAATATTTTCTAATTGTTGCTATACAGTGGGCTCCTGTACATCACATATATGTATTATAACAAGCTTAAAGAAGAAAAAAATACCGATAATTTTCTGGTAGTTGGTGGTAATTCTCACTGTTTTATTGACTATCCATAACACTGTCACTTCCAATGTCTTTTAGCTCTGTGAAAAGATGATGGTTTGCTGTGTGATTGTTTTGCTTATACTACGAAAATATACTGAAGAGTCCCATTCTAGTAGAGCGTCCTGTTACTCTCCAATACATGTGCTTTAACTCAAGCCCTCAGCTGTCTACCATACGTTATCCATCTTGAAAAAGTATTTCCCAGTCTCTGAAGAAAGAGTTTAGACAACGATTCATCTTGTAAAGCTTCAACAAAATCTTTAGAATCATATAGCCACATGAAATTTGTTGGCTAACCTTGATCTAAACCATTATTTATTTCACTAAAAAAGCACTGGAAGGAAAGACCTAGCAGATTGTCTCATGATTATTGCTGAAAACTGAAAAACAAATGAAGGAACATTTGCATCTTTGTTTTTGGCTTTAGAGATCCAGATGAGACTCTCTCAGCCTAGAAAATAATCAAGAAGCTTAAAGATGCAGAAAAAAATTTCTAAATGGAAAAATCCAGATGATATTTATATCTGGCTGTAAAAAGCATGCAAAAGCATGCATCATTAAAGGTACTAAAAAAAAAATCATAAAAGCAGATTTCTTGGTTGGCATGGATTCAGGACAGAGAGGAACAAATTTGTTAAGGGACAAACCATAGTTATGGCTGAAGGGAAGAAATAAGAAAGCTGTAATTAAATTTTTATGGGCACTTTCTGCTATTTTATTGGAGAACTTGTTTAATGTCTACTGTTTTGTGAATTTTCTTTTCCTATCCTCTTTGGGCAACAGCTTTCTTGTATTTTAACCCCACACCATATATAAAAGGAGACACTTTAGCTCCTTGACTTGGAAACTCTCAGATCTCTTGCAGTATAAATAAACTATTACTAATTATAAACTTGACCTGTTATGTTAAGTAGTTTGCAATATGTATATGTCCCCCCATCTGAAAATTCAACACCCATAGTGCTATGTTTCTAACTAAAATAAGCAGCCCTTTGACACACTAGAGATTTTGCATGGTAAAAATTAATGATTACTAGTTTTCCCACTTTCTTCAGAAGTATTTAAAAGAGTGCTGAGTTACTTTTTGCTGTGATGTGCAGTATTACACATCTGAGGAACAGCAGCATTAAAAATTACTACACCCACATATGGAAAGGTACTTGTGGTTATGAAGAAGACAGTGAAGAGTATTGGACTGAATATAAAATACATTTTTGTAAACAGCTACACCATGTCACAATGTTAATGTAATATATCTTTGCATTGTAACCACTTAAGGCTGTCCTACAGCTACACCTTATACTTTGAAGAGTCTGTAATGCTGGAGAGGGGGAAAAGGGCTTATATCATCTCCTCTTTTTCTATAGCTGGAAAGCAAGCCAGGAGGCTTGTGTCACAGCTGTTGAGTTGCTGGTAAGAGTACTACCAGTGATACCATAAATGCTACAAATATATTCTAGTACCTCACCAGGCAGCACCACTAAATATATTCATTATGTTTTTCTTATAATACTTTCCTCAAAATCTTAAAAAGCTGTAGAATAAAAAAGGAAGGAGTGAGGAGAACAGAGCACAGTTTAATGTCTGAAACATAGTGGCTAATTTTTATTTCAAATTTCCTTTCTTGATTTTCATACACTACAAAATTGCATGCTCTCTTCTTGTGCAGCCATAAGTGTTTTGATGCAGACCAGGAGGGTTTTGTGTATATAAAAACTGCTGTAATATTATTTCTTGTTTCAGAAAACCTTAATTATCATCTATTGAATAGTTAATCTTCAATAAATAAGATTTTAATAATCCAATGTTAATTCTTTTGCTTACCATACCTGATTTAATAAAATCTAAATTAAACAGGGAGGCATGTAAAGCATTTAAGCATTTGATTGCTTTCAAACATGTCCTGTAGTTACTGCAGATACTGCATTAGTGCTAAATTTACCACATGGAATTTGAAACACATTCATCCATTTCTAGTATCAGTCTTCAGTGTTTTGGACTGTCTTCCTTGTGAGGTGGGATATAAACAGAGCTCTGTCAGTTCTTGAGATTTAATATGGTATATCAAGGTTAGTGAGCAACCACATCACTCTAAGGTTTTCTCCCCAAAGATGTACATAAGATGAATTTGGTTGAAGCCAAAATGCTGAAAAAGTTTTCATCCCAGCTGGTGTCCCTTCAATCCAGATCTATGCCCCTAAAATACTAACCATTGATTTTGTGGGGAGTTTTGAAAGAGGCAGTAGTGATGATTCATGTGACAGACTGACACACAGTCATGTTCCTGAAAGCTACAGGGGCACCGCCTCAAATTTAGAGACAAATCCTGTTTGTTCTATGGGGTTATCTTACATAGGGATTAAATTTAAATTAGAGCATGGGCTTAAAAAGCTATGTTACTTAACCTGATGTAAAACATTCTCTGTAGACAGATAATATTGTAAGCAACGCGATCTTACTTTGTTTTTTGTAGTCAGCTGACAAAATAATGGAATTTAGGCAACTCAACAGATTATCTATTTAAATCTCATACTCTAAAACAGGTAACAATATTCAGATCAGCTAGGTTGTTTCCTAGCTTCCTGACATAGCTTTTCTAATGTGTTTCTAAAAATGCTTCCTGAGAGGGGTTTCTGAAGTCTAAGCTAACCTTCTCTTCAATTTAAGTTCCTATTTCCCATCTTCTCAACCATTGATACTACAGATTAAGCTCCTTTTCATACTTAGAGACTGTTATCATGTCTCTCTCTCAACTTCTCTGGAATAAAGAAGCTCAGTGCATCCAGTTACTGAGACTGGCCATTTTCTCTCAACTATCTTCAACTAGGTCCTAAGTCATAATTATCACTGCACACATTGCTTGCCTAAAATACTAAAATAATGGAATATTTTGAAGATAAATAAGTCCCAAGTGAATGTACAGTGACTTGAGGAACCTCATTTATCTTTTCTTTTTGCCTTGAATCTTATATGGCTGAACACCACACAGTGCTGCACATTCTGTACCATCACTGACCACTCCCATAACTTGACACTATGTTATATATATAATACTAGCAGGTATTATAACCTTACCAGATGAAGAAGTTTGCAGACTGCAAAACTAAGCCTGAGTCACGTAACTGAAGGAAGCAAATCTGCAGAAATGATGGCCTGCGAAACTCCACTTCTATCAGCTTCTTCAGAGTTTATTCTAAAAACAGGTCATCCTTGCTAACAGTAGTTAAAAGGAAAGAGCATCTTGAAGCCACTCATGCTCTGAACTACAGGAAAGGCATATCTACACAACATAAGGCTGATTGAGTAGTGTTAGCAAATAATATAGTAAACAAATAATTTCTGTAGTGAATGTAAACAAATTATTTGCTAACAAATGCCTTTATTATTCATCCATCCTCAGAGATAGTAGCATAATATTCAGCTAATACACTACTTGTGGTTTTTTAAATGACAAATGCTCAGAATAAAATATTTATCAATATATATACATATATGTTCCTTTATCTGATCAGCTTTGAGGGACATTTGTTACTGTCCATGCCCAATGGAACTGACATAAATAGGTTAAATTCTATACTTACATAAATCTACTGAGTCTGTAACAGGCTGGGCTTTGACCCTTTGTTATTATTTAATAGCAAAATAAACATTTACAGTTGAATTTGTGAAAGAGAATGATAAGAGGGTTGTACAGGTCAGTTTCTTATAAATGAAATAGAGACCCTTTCAAATCTGAGCTACTCAGATGAATCTGAAGCAGGTCAGAAGTAACCAAAAGTCATTAACACCTGACAGCTGGGTGATGGCCTGTGTAAAATGAGTTGGTGCTCTCAGCCCAGTACATAAAACATCAGAATAATTGGTGTTAATTTGCACCCCTGTTGGCAGTCTTAGTACAGAGGCCAAAGATTGAATGGGCATGAAAATTAAACTATCCTGTCAACCATAAAGGTTCTTTCAGGTCAGGATTGAAGTGCATTAACAGGATACTATAGAGGAATTTCCACTGTCAGTGTTGGGGCTGTAGCTGTTCAGTAAATAAATCAAAGACTTTGTGACAAAATTCAGTAGTAGGATGCATTCCTCAGGCATTACAAACACTGAAGGTTTTTCTTTATTTATTCGTTTGGTTGTTTTTTTATTTGAGAGAGAAAAAAAATTTACATCAGAAATACAATGGAGGCAAGAACCAGGGAGGTCAAGAGCTGACCTCCACATCAAGTGCAAATTATTGTATCAGTGTCAGGATCTGTGGAGAATCACTAATGTTTTTGCAACTCAGTTTTTGCAACTGCGAAGCCATAAACAGTACTTTGTGCATGTGTGTTGATGGCAAAAGAATTGACCACATGGATAATTAGCCTTAGGTATGCTATGGTCCATTGTTAACTTATACTATAACTTTTTATTTTGGATTACCAATCTGATAGTGACACAACTTGCAGTCTTTTTCAATCTAATGCAATCAATATTTAACACAGGACATGCCTGTCCTTTCATTCCTGGTGGCACATGAGAATAAAGTTTGAAATTAAATTGGAAAGGCATGGAGATATTGAAAAGATAAATGTCTTCACATCGCCAACTGTCAGAAAATCTGGCTGGGGAGGTTTGAGAAAATTCTGCAGTTATGTGTCTCAATACTAAAGAAGATAAGATTCAGAAATGGAGAGTGGGTAAGTAACACCTCAAATTATATTTGCACGTAGTATGTTCACCACTTGTCAAGTCTAGCAGATATCCACAAGAAATAAAATAAATCTTCTGAAGATTTAATCATAGGTTTACATTTGCTTTGGTCTAAAAGGAAGGCAATCCAGAGTGAGCTGCAGAGTTAAGTAATGCGGATGTGGCTTTCATGTGCAAATTTCTTTTGACTCAGTGGAACAACAGCTCCCAGAGTCTGGACTGATGTCCACACAACCAGGCCTGCATGTGAATGCAAATGACTTCATTATAGGCCAAGTCTCCCTGCACCAATGAGCTGTACAGGACACTTGCAGTGATACCAGCTTTGTGTGCTGCTTGCTTGCTGCTTCTGTTTCCTGTCTGAAAATAAGTGGCATCTTATCCGTTGTTAGGCAGTAGGAAAGGGGTCCAGTGTGGCAGGGGAAGAAAAACTTTTCTCTTTGTTAGTGTATTCCTTTTGCTCTGACAATTGATAATTTTTATATTACCCTTTTCTTATATCATCTTGAATTTCATAACAGTCACTTCAAAATTAGTCTAATTCTGTTCAGCTTGCTGTATTGCTGAACTCATTGAATGCACATAGCAAACAATATATTCATTGACAACAATAATAAAAAAATCACTTATTTTCAGTTAAGTATAGCAGTCTTTTATAGGAAATATTCAAGGAAAATATACAGAATAAGGATAGTTCTTTATGTATATTTTTACCTTTCTAGCTCAGAGACCGGTAACTCTGTACAGTGAAGAAAATTCCAGATAAGCACTCCAAGCTTTTGTTTGGCTTGAGAGACAGGCTCACAAGTCTTTTTAATTATGCCACACAAGTAGAACATTTTAACAGTTTGGGTTGAGTACATCCTGTAGAGCTGCTTAGCAGTTCCTGTAGCTAAAGATCTTTTTAGGTGAGGTGGGAAATGTGAATTTGTATCACACCACTGAGTAATTGAATTTGGATTATTCAAAACATACATGTGGGCTGTCATCCCCAACAGAAGGTTTTATCCCCTACTAGGGAGATTTTAGGCACTTTGCACAATCAGTAGCTTGTGGACAGCAGGTATGATGACAGTGTATTATAAACTCAGTTCAGAATCCTAGGGTCAAGACCAAGTCTACACCACATTTGAATGGCTGAAATCTTCAAATCCATGCCTGACTGCTTCCTCCTCTGAACTACAAAATCTGCAGGACGTTCAAGGAGTAATGCAGTGAAGCATAGACAGGCAACTAATTGTTCTTTCCACCTCTCAAACAGAAGGGGGTATTTTCCCATAGTGCAGATATTTAGTTCTAGACAGAACTAAGAAACAGTCCTTATGTGAGAATTTGTAGCCAAGTCCTGAAGATGATTCCCTTTTCTGGTTATTGATCATTGAGAAACCCTCTGTCAGACACACAGTTTTACCTTTGTATCAGATGCAGAACTTTAGCTCTGGATTTTACTGTAGGTGTTGTTTGAGTCCTTTCGTAAATCTGTCCTTCTGAGCATACAGATGCATTGCTTTATCAACCCCAGCTTTTATGGGTTTGAGTGCAAGAGGAAGAGACCAGTTATGCTGTTTAGCAAAAATACTGTTCCTTAAGAGTCTGAAAATGAAAAGAAAATCCATCGATATTTATCTCTTATGGACATTCTCATATTTCTGCTGAGAAAAGAATTGCACCCAGAAAAAGAAATTAAAATACATAGTAAAAGGAGGATATCTCAGCAATGTCTTAAAAAAACCTAATTTTTCCATCCTACACAATTATACAGCTAACATCAACAACTGCAATGCACAGGTGGGCATAGATATTTGAGCACCATTAGGCACTGAGAATTTCCTTGAATGAATCACAATTACACTATCACCAGTCCTAAGTAATTTTGTGCTGATCCATCATGAACATTTATTAGTCCTTAACATTTCTCATTGTTTACTGGTGACAGGAATGCTTGGTGCTTGAAGGTGATTTGACACTTCTCTGGTTGCTAGTATTGTATATTCCATTCCATATGAATATGACACGCAGACACGTAGTACCAAACACTAGTATCACCTAGTACCAAACACCTAGTATCAAACGCCAGCCCCTAGAAATACCTCAAGGGATTACAGGCCCCTGGCTCGCTTCCCACATCTCATGATAAGCACACAGCTATTTTATATTCCATTACCCTGATGTCCCTGTGCTTGAGCATATGCTGTTGTCTGTCTTGGGCATATATCCAAACAGAGTGCCTGCAGGCTGTATTCTCCTATAATCCATTGTATGTTCTGAGAAATCATATGATCCCATTGGTTTTTTAGATACCATGGTTTTAAGCTGTCAAAATTGACCTCGTGTCATGTTTCACTTTTGCTTTTTTCTGTTAAGACTGTCCTAGATCTTCAGGTTCAAGTATGATTGAGTTAAGCAGTATGCTTCTGTCACAAAAGGAACAGGTTTTCTCAGATCAGACACAGTATTATATAGGCCCTACATATTTCTAGGCTGTGCAAATTAAATTATAAAATACACTGTTCCATCCCCTCAAGAGTTGAATTAAAATTTTTGTAGCTGGAAACTCAAGACGGTTCTGATACATGCAATAAAACTGTCCATCACTTCAGACCTCTTGGTAAGCATTTTCTTCAGATATGCTATACTCAGTGTACTAATTTGTACTTTTAGGCACAGCTCAGTAAAAGAAGTAACACATAAGCCAAAGTAGTCCAGGAGTAGAGGTCCTTCCTATGAGTCTCTTTTCACCCATATCCACAGCAAATTACATCGCCACTCTGCACCAGCTGTGTTTCTTAGCACAGTGACTGGGCCAAAGCAAGGGTATGTCTTACCTCTGCTCTCTACATGACTGTTTCAGGAAAGAGAACAGTATAAGGTCAGGACAACACCCACAGTTCTACAATTAAGGACCAGATATCAAAATCCAATCCTACATTATTACCAAAAGATGTCCAATATTTCTTATGGTTCCAGTGGTTTGTAACTTTACCAAATGTTTACTGTTTGGAACAACTGGTTCTGTTTCAGGCTGAGTTCTTGAGGGTCTTCTCTAACAACAGCAATTCAGTTGGTTTGAGAGTCAGATAAAAGAACAAAATAACAGTTTTATGACTATTTTTAAAAATAGGGAAGAACAGGAACAAAATTACATGTAGTTATGTAATTAAAGATGGCATCCCATGCACTCAAGAGAGTCTACCTAAGGTTGCACAACTGATATTAATTTTGGTATTTTCTATGTTATATTTTTTACATGTTAACAAAATTTTCTGTAATTGTATGCTTTTCGGAATGTGAGTATACATGTAATATTAAATTGCTAGGAGTGGTATTTAAGGTATTTCCTTGGATCTTCTCAGTACTGTTTCTTTTTTGTGAGGGAGAATAATTTTACTCAATAGATTCCACTCTCACAGCAGGAAAGCCCAGCAAAGGAATTTGAAGACCTTTAGACCAAATTTTAGAGTCTATATGTAAAATTTATTTTATAAAATTCTCATTAAAGTCTATTACCAAAATTAAAAAAAGGCCACAGGAGTTTGTCTCCAGAATTATACCAAGTTTCAGATACAATTTCTTAGTAGTCATTCAAACAAATCTTAATGAAGTAAGAAATCAAATACATAAAAATATTTGAAGTGAATTTTCATTTACAAGAAACAAATAACTTAAGAAAATTTTCAGAAGCATTCTTCTAAGATCTTCTTGTATGTCAAGTATCCAGTGGCCATGAGGAGACTTATATGTAAAATGGGTTAGAGAAGATTTCTAATAAACTCCTATGTATTAAAAAAACCCCAAACAAACAACAACACAAGGCAACAAAATACCCCAAGCACAACAAGAAAATACTATCCAGCTCTTGTAAGCTCATAACCCAGCAGGAATTTGTCATTTTGTCCAGAAAAAGAGCACAGGACTGATTAAGATGAAAAGTTAACAATAATCATATTCTTATGGTGGGAACACTGAAATGTTGTCAAACCATATACCTATACCATCTCCTATAGCTGAGATAGTCATAGATGTGAAGCATTATAGGAATTATATTTATTGCAGTATTAAAGTCTTTTCACTACGTTGGTTATATAGGGAGATAAAACTTGACAGACTTGAAGACTAATTCATTTGATGGGCTTTTCTTTCCCTTGTACTCAGATTCGCAATAGATATCATAGTGTGCAGTACACACAGCCCTCTGCTTTCTCTTCCAAAGCTCCTGGTGCCTTGTGGTTGTGTTTTGGGGTAGGGTAAATTTGTGCATGTTCTTTTTATGTCCTGTGAATAATCAGAGGAGTTCAGTCTGTAGAGGTGTCATGATTACATTTCTCTTGAGCAAAAAGCTGAACTCTAAGGTACTGCCTGTAGGAGAATAAGGCTGACAGGAATCTCATGAAGTTCAAAAAGTCCTGCACCTGGGGAGAAGATGTTCAAAACCTGTCTGGACACAGTCCTGGACAACTGGGTCTAGGTGGCCTTGTTTGAGCAGTTGAGTTGGACCAGGTGACGTCCAGAGGTCCCTTCTGACCTCAACCACTCTGTGATTCTGTGACTCCTAGGCTTAATATTTTTCTAAGTGCAATTTGTGGTAATGTCTACACAAATCAAGTGTTAATACAGGCCCATACTAAAAATATAATATAGATTCTCCCAGTGAGAAATGTAATGCCCAGAATCTTGTAGGAATTGCTTATACAGCAATAATTCTACTAACTTTTTGGAGAGAGAAAATTTTTGTACGTAGAGGAGAGAGTGGGCCTTGATGAAAGTTTATCTCCAGTCAAATGTAACAAACAAATGAAAAAGTTAAATGAATCTGAGTTGAAAGGCAAATCAAGGCTTAAAAAAGACAGTAAAATAATAGAAATAATATTTTCTTTTTAGTAAATAATAACATAAGATAAAAATCCAAATCCTGAGAAAACTTGGAAATATCATGTCATATTTTTAATCCAAAAGTTTTCCTTAGTCTATCAAAATTTCAGACTGAGAAAGAACAGTAAAGCTACTGTCAACCTGCAGGGAATGCAGAGTATCCTAAACAAAGATAACAAGAACAGCTTTATAACACCTATTTAAGGACACTGAATTCAGTAAAAACAAACAAACAAACAAACAAACAAACAAAACACAAACAAAAAAAAACCAACAAGTTCTTAAATTTACTGCTCATCATGTTTTCATATGGGTGCTAGTTGCAGGACAACCTCTCCAGCAGCTGGATGTGTCTTTATTACCTGAAACAGGGCTTTGCATCTGGCACAGAGTATATGTCTATGTTTAATACTGCATAACTTAATAGTACTTCTTGTTTTTTGAAAGAAGTCTAATTTGTTTCCATTTCTTTTCATTTCAGGGACCAACATCTTACCATCAGCTGCCAGAATTTCAGAAAAGACTACTGTGTGTGGCAGCAAGTACTCCTCATTGAGTTCATGGCAAATTGTTTTCTAGCTTGATTGTAAGCTCTTTGGGAAAGGAATGTATGTCTGTGGAGTGCCTACCACAAAAACTCATTTTGAAACATTGGCCTTTATTTACAGATCTCCTGAAATGCAGCAGTAGAAATTGTTCTATTTCTATAGAATGATTGTTTCATCCTTGTGTTTCACTATTAAACCCTGTACTCACCCTTCTGTTTTGTTTTGTGTTAAGGTCTTAAATATAATATTTTGCCATATTTTGGTATAAAGTGCACAGAAAGATACATTAAGCAAGTAGTAAAGGATTTTTTTGGGGAATGTAACACTTGAATGACATAAAAATAGAGCTTCTCATTCTTCTTATTTTTTAAATAAAAGAAATCTTGTGCATTTGTTTCCTGCTGTTCTGCAGAATATATATTTCTGGCAAGAAATGAAAGGCCAAAACATTTTCTGATGAAAACTATTAGTTTTCAGCCAAACTATGAACATTCAGAAATGCCATTACATGACCTCCAGGGAACCCTAGGTTAGAATCTCATGCTTCAGTCTTTTTTACAGGCTGGATTTCATGGTAAGACACAAAGACCTCCCAAGATGTATCTTGAAGCTTCACAGAGTACACACGATGCATTGTGTCTTTTCCAGATAGCCACCTGCAGCCACAGGATGGTATGGTCACACAAGTAAACCAAATTATTTCAGATGAGATATTAGACTGTTAATAGAACACTAGATTTTCTATTTGGGAGTGCTCAGTTCTCACCCTAAAAAAAAAAAAAAAAAAAAACAAAAAAAAACCACAAACCACAAAAACCAACATAGAAGATACTTAGAAAAAAATTACACTGAGTTAAGAGACAATTTCTACTGTAGAAATTTCCTTTTAGAAGGAAAGACTTCCTACTAGGAAACATGTAAGACTTTCCACATTCTTTTCCATGTAATATGAAGAATCATATTCCCAGGCTAATCTTCTCATAGATTCATAACAATATGTTAAGAAAAATATAGTCAGTGTTTTCCTCTTACAGTAGTCTTTTTGAGTGCTTAAATGGCTGATTATAGAACTACAAGCATTTGGGAATCTGAGGACCAAAGAAATCTGTGAGGATTCTCTAAGTAGTTGATATTCATTTCAGTCCTAATTTTGCTGCCTTTCTCCCGATAGTTCCAGGTGTCAATAATTCTATGAAACACTCCAAATATGCCTACTTACCAGACACTTATACAATAGAATTTGACAGATATTTTCTATCTTTCAGATGTAAAATGGCCTATCTTACAAACCCAAAATCTCATCCAGAAAATTTTTAAATCAAACTAAACAAATATATTTTCATTGCAGAAGGGAACAATGGCAGCTTTCTTGATTCTTTTCATTATTACTATGCAGGCAGCAGCTTCCAGCCCACCTTACCACCATGTCAGAGGCTTTTGGCACATGTAAATCTTTTGTCTGCAGGGACAAAGAGCTTTCCAGGCAGACTACTGACAGGCCAAAAAATCTGGGTGAGTATTCATTAAATGGAGTTTTTCAGAAAACTCCTTTTATGGGGAAAAAAAATCATATACTTTTTCCACTTGTTCTGTTTACTGAGAGAGAAATTAGGAAAGCATCAACTTTTATGTATGGATGTACATTTTGCAGCTTCACTTTCAGTTCTGATAAGTATACATATATATTTGTTAGAATACCTTTATATAAAACAGTTGTATTAACAATTGTATATAAATACATGTATTTGTATAAGCATGTTTAAATGCATATATTCGTTATGCAGGTATATATGTGTTATAACAACAACTTCCCCCAGCTTACGAGTATGCTTCTGACATTAATAAACTCAGTTTACAGTATGCCTAGTAGGGAATATGGCTTAAATCACTCACATCTTAATTCTCAATTAGATTTCAAACCTATCTCCTCATGTATTTCTACCTCACACACCTGCTTAGTGTTTTAATAATTACTCACAATCAATAAAGAGCCACACTATTGTATTTCAAGGGAAACAGGTACATTTATATATGTATTATTTAATTTTCAAATAATATAGAAGCGTACTTGTGTTACTTAAGCTCTTTTCACCATTCATTTGCTATCTGGCAGTCTTGAGCTACTGTTAGATTTCCGTGTTTAAAGAAGCCATACTATAATTTTGGATGGATCTTAAAATAAATGTCAAAAACATTTTCATGTGCTGAAATGTTCCTCAAAAGATTTATCTGTAACAAGAAAACCAGAAATAGGAATCGCACTCAATTAAAAACTGATAGGTTTGTATGAAGGATAGAGCTCTATTCACTCTAATGTTATTAAATTTTCATACACTGAATTATAGTTGCTGGTTACAGTAATCTAATTGTTATATTTCTATTAATATAAAATGGTCTGTTACAAGTAAGTTTTATTTGCAACAATAACAGTATCAAAATAATGGTTTTTCTTATTTCTAGTTTTGATGTTTAGAAATTGTTTACAGAGAGCTGATAGATTCAGCCAGTTCTTCATAGAACACAAGACAAGGCTGAGTTTTAACAGAAGTGATCTCTCCATGTGTGCACACCCGGTATCTTTTGTTCTTTAAATCATATATCAGCATACATCTACATCCTTATCTTTCAAAGTGTTATACAAATTGGTATGGCTAATCAGCATCACTAACCATTCATCTTAATTTTTTTAGCCACCATATAAATTGAATCCTTTTGTAGCAACCTCCTTCCCATCCTGCCCCACTAAATTCTTAAGCATTTTTGCAATTCAGAGAAGCAATTATCTTGGAACTGGTTTGAAATATATAGCAGCTCTAATAAATGCAATGGAAAAAATGTGTTTATGACTGTTTCTTACACATTTATTTCAGAAGAAAGCAGCATGGGTAAGTTGGCATAAACTTTGCATATAGCCCAATAAGGTTTATTTAAAGCAGCTGTGATAAGAGCTTAAAAATGGTTTTCAATAACATAATTTTTTAAAAGGCAGCTATTAGTTAGTTTTCTCAAGCCAAACAATTCAATCTATTTTACATTTTTTTTAAATCAAATAATAATTTTTAGCTAAAAGAAAAAAAACCTTTAAATGCAAATAATCAATTCTAATCAGTTTATAAATAGCTTATAGTTTGAAAATTTGATACAATAATCTATTCATTCAAACACAAGAATATCCAAATGAGAGTCAGAGCCAAATTGGTAGCATACAGGCCAATTTAACACTTGCATAAATCTTAAATGACAAAATTCCCCTCGACTTCATTATGGCATGGTCTTCTGGTAATCAGATTGGTTTTATTGTTTGTACTAAGATGTCTGAATAACTTTAATGAAAGATTTGTGAAATTTGGAGCTTATGCTTTCTGATCAAGACTCAATAAATGAGATATTTTGATGCACTTTAGATATTCATTGATTACTATTGCAAATTTTCTCTACCCTTCATACATCAAAATTGTCTAAGAAACTTAAAAATTGGAAGTGTATGTATTCAACTGCAGAAGTTATGCATAATTTAGCATTTTCTCTGGGACTGGTAGCAGTAGATAAGTTTATATTTATATGTATATACCTCACCAAGTACTCTAAATGTGTTCAAAAAGCACTTTAAGAACCATATCTACTCAATCAGTATTTCAGAATCACTTAACCCATCAATGAAATGCCACCTTTTCAATGGGATGGAGTAGTGGTTTAACAGAGCACAGCAATATTTTATAACAGCTCTTCTTACATTTACAGTTGTTTTCTAGAAATGGATGAAATATTATGTCATGGAACTTAGTGCTCATATGAAGTAATGAATCAACCAGAGCAGGAAATAGTTAAACTTTTGTATGTAAGTATCCCAAGGTTCTAACATTTCAGGCACCAGGCACAATAATTACTTGTTGCCTTTCTTAAAATATTTAAATTGGGGAATGTGTACTAATTAAAAACAGCAAAAATGAAAGGGAAAGAAACAAAGAAGCAAAAAATAAAACAAAGGATCATCGTTAGCAGAATCCAGGGTACAATTAATAAAGTACAGGCTCTCCTGAGTGCTCTATTTGCACTGAATTGAAAGTATTCTAATATCCTTTAGCTGAGTATCTACTTATTTTTAGATGTATTACTCTGAATTTACAAAGGAGGTGTCACTGTTATAAATGATCCTTTTCTTGCTTTGGGTCCTGTTAAGTAATGAAACTACTTTGATATGTGGTGGCCCATTTTCAGAATTATTGTTGCATTCTAACAGTGAATTTTGACTTCATGTGATAAATAGGTTCAAGTATACAAGATATAGAAGAAGAACTTCCAGATTTACTACTTGGGAAGACAGCGTCATAACTGACAAAGATCTTCAGATGCAAGCTGCCATAAATATTCAAAGGTAATGGATTTTTAGTGTCACATTTTACTACTTTTTTTGATGAAGTTTTTCATACTGTGTTTATGAAATAAAACTACCGATACATCCCTTGCTCTTAATTTCACTTGGCAGAACAGCCTTTTTCAGAGAGAGTTTCACATTCCTTTCTGTGAAAGAAGACAGTGCACAGGTTCTTTCCAGTGTTTCTAAGAACAACCACAACAAACTCAGAGCAATAAAGCTGATAAAATGCAAGTACCTCACCCATGGTGTTTCACATGTGTGGCTCAGGTTCTCTTACTGCTTTACTTTTTCATCTCTGAATGGTGCTGCCTGTTTAGATGGTGCTACAGTGCTACCTGTTTGCTGTTGCTTTATTTATGGGTAGCTTGTAATTGCTTAGATACCCCAGCCAAGACTAGGACATTTGGAACTCTATAATAATGTTAAGTACAAGTCATTTTCTCTTCCATTGTGCACTTTGAACATAGAAGAGGGGCTCTCACGGAACAGCAAAAGTTGACACACTATTGCCTTAGCAAGTGAACCAGAATACTTTTAAGTAATGGAGTGCATGTTTGAGTGTGAAACAACGTTTTCCTGCTTTTAGAAACAAAACCTGTAGTGATCCCTCCATCTCCCTCTCACCAGCATTCCAGTGGTTAAGTAACAATTTGAAAGCCAAGAAATTCCATTCATTCATTAAAGTCATACAGTCCCAAGTATGGACATGCTCTAAGATTTAAAATGTGCAGTCAGTTTGGTATTCTTAAAGATATTGGAGATATTAAAGATCTCTTTAATCATTCAACTGAAGAAAAAAGAAAACATAACTCTCTTCTCCAGCAGGCTGGAGGTATTTCTTTTTTCTTTCCTTCAGCATTGGTGGTAATTAAATAATGTATGCATGTTTATGTGAACATTAGGAGAAAAGGGGAGGAAGAAGAGAGAGCTCATTTACAACAATTCCAGACTTCAAAACTGACAAAAACATTTAATACCATGATATTAGTAATACTACTACTAATAAAAATAATGTGTGTGTTTGTTCTTCCTATCTAGGGTATCATCTAAAATATGTTAAATCTCTGTCTGTTTACTCAAGGAGAAACATTACTTTATTTACAATTGACTCCAAGTAAGGGAAAAGGTGGAGGAGAAGAAAAGCTATTTCTCCAAACGCAGCTATTTGAATATCCATATGTCGAGACTTACCACGTTCTCTTGCTTTTGAACTGTTTCTACACACATATCTACATATCACAACAGAGGAAAAATTCTTAAAGTAAGGAAATGATTTCTAAATTGTGAGGATTTTTTCCTACCTGATTCTGGCTTTTAGAGTTTAAGATCTTTTATGCCTGAAGTTTGAAAAGAAAAATAGATTGTTTCTATGGGCTGTCACAGTTTTGTATATACAGTGGCATATCACTTTACTACTCCTGCTGACGGCCCACCTGTCTCGATTGCTCTGAATCAACACTTCAAGACTCAGCACCTACTGTTAGCCACTGAGAAATACTCCCTAAGGCAGGAAAGAGGCAGCAAGCCAAAACCAACATTCACAGCTAGTTAATGAAAGCAGAAATTAAAACAAACAAACAAAAAAAAAGACCCTGGAAACAATTTCCATAATAGCAATTAAATCATATGATAAAGAGTAAAAGGTAGAGTTAAAATATAGACTGCTAGAAAGAACAGAAACAAAATCATTTTATATGGAAGCAGATTAGTTCTCTGTCCTATTATGTACTGAATGGTTTATTGTCTTATTCTCATCTCACACTAGCCTAACCGATACCCTTCGTCTTGATTTAAACTTGAATGAATGGAAAACAATCTTTCAACTTTGAATTTCTTTGTGAACATCAGATGGAACATTAGGAAGACAACTCTTTTCTTGTACGAAATTTTTACCCAGCAGTTGAAGGTGCTTTTGAGGTTATTAACTTCCAGTCTTGTCAGTTTCTCCTATAAAGTGATACCCTTAGATGAAAAAGAAAGAAAAAAAAAAAAATCATTATCTTCTAGAAGGGTTTTAAAGCACAGTCAGATTTTGTCCAGGTGTATGACCTGACACGCTGACTGTTGAAGCAGCTTAAAAGATTTCTTCTGATTTCAGCAGGAGTTTGCGTAAGCTATCAGCACACTACAGAAGTCTAACATTACCTGAATGGTAGGGGAAAAAATTGTGTTTATAAATTTCTCAGCTCAGCAGGAACTGAGAGTCATTTACTCTCAGGCTGATTGGAAGTATTTTGCTTTTCTCCCAGCTCCTGCTGAGCTAAAACACAGTGGGAGCTAGAAGCCATTTTCTGTGGCAGGAAAAGGATTCCAGCTCTTGTTCCTGAGCTCCAGAGATGTTTCACTTGTGAGAGATGAGGACATCTTCATCTTAATGAGTTTTGCACTCAGTGAAACCTGTGAGCTAGAACTTCCAGATTCATACCTGGCTGGTGACTGCCAGCATGTTTCAGGATTTATTGAATTCAGGCTCTTGGAAGTCAGATTCCACTAGCTCCTGAAAGATCTGTGATCACCACTTTTCATCAGTAGCCACCTTGTCTACCTTCTGCTGGGAAGAAAAGCTTATCTGCTGCTAGGAGCTAGACTGCCTTCAGAGGTCAAACAGAAGTTTGTCTAGAGCAATACATGTTAGTGATTTGCAGATGATATGCAAATTTAGTAATTTACCCCAAAAATGTCAAAATGTTAACGCTCTGAAAATTTGCATATCATCACACACTGCCTTACTATGTACAGAAAAGCAACCAAGAAGTCAAAAATAATTGAAGTAAAGGAACAGCAAAGGGTTCAGTACACTTGATCCTGAGTAATGCTGAGTTTATTTCTCTGACTCAACCCATATTATACAACAGGGCCTTGGGACTGGTTCATGTGAGTCTACTGCTACTTCGTTCAAATTAGAGTATACTTAGGCACACATCTCATCAATATAAAAGCAAGTCATTGCTCAGACTAGTTCCTGAACTCAGATAACTTCTTAGCTATTGTCTGGGGCAGAATGGAGAAGGAACAAATACATACAAGCTAAGAGTCCACTTCACACCTGAGAATCTTACTACTCATTAAATATGTATACTCATTATGTTATGCTCAACAGTTTCACTTCAGGCACTGGTGGAGCAGAGCAGAGCACAGAAATCATGCTGTTGCTCTCACTAAAAAGCAAAAACTAACAGCACCTCTTCCTGGTGTAAAGTGAATAAACACTCAGTTCTTTCCTTTGGTTTTAAGGGGGAGAAAATCTCTAGGCTGTTAGTTACTGCTGTCTAGACAATGAAGAGTGAACTCACATGGTAAACCTCCACTCTACTTTGGGAAAAGTACCCTTAATTGCATTTTCTCAGCTAAGAGTAAAGACAAAACCTGAGATTAGTCTTCCCATCCAGCTGGCCACATGGAGAGATACTGGTCGGAGCTAATAGCTGCTACTTTCCAGGACAGCAAAGGAAGATCCGTCCAGCTCAAGTTTAGCTGGGAAGTGATAATTAATGTTAAGTGGTAGTAGGGAATAACTTTCTATCCTGCCTCTTGTCTGTGACTCACCATTGAGCTCACACTGATAGCAGAGGGAGCTTTGCTTTTCTAAAAGAGAGCTTGTCAGGATCCTGAGCTGGAGTATTCTGAAATATAGAAGTTTTACATTGCCATTGTAAAGAAAACAAGTCAGTGAACAAGCCTGGGCTCAGGCTGATCCAAATCTGTGCTCCAGGCATGATCTCTGTTACCTCTTCTCCAGTATGGAACTTGCTGTGCCCAAAGTACATAAAGAGCTGATGCATAACTTGATCTGCTCCTGTTCTATTTCTCATATGCGTTTCTGTAATCCTCCTGTGCTGATCATCTGAACACAAGGTAAATGACTAGTGTCAGCCTGCTTGTGTTAGTTTCATGCACCATAGAGATTCCTTAGTAGTAGCTGTCCTATGAAGACAAATTCCCTGTATGGAAACCGCTCCTTCTGAAATGAATAGGAAATTCAGCTTTTGTTCTCTATTTTCAGCTACTGTAAATTATTTCTCCCATATTGATACTATTACTGAAAAAATTATATAATCTATTTCATTGATCTCCAGAGCTGAAGCTGAATTTGAATTTTTATGGAGGTAACTTTTTTCTTACTAAATGCATTGCCATTGCCTTTAAAAGAAAAAAAAATGGGAGCAAGGGATAGATCAAATAGTTCCAAGAATCAGCTGTTCTAAATGTGTACTGATTGCAAATGACAATTTGTGAGGGGGAGCAGTTCTAAGGGAGCTAGGGAGAAGGAGAAAAAAGAGAAATAGTGAAGAATCTAAAACAGAAGCAGCCTGACATTTAAATCAGTGATCAGAAGATCAATGACTCCTGAAGCTTTCCTACAAAACAGAATTGAAGTTTTCTACCTCCTTATATACACAGATTATATGACAGCAGCCAATAGTTTTTAAAAAGGAACCATTTCAGGTAGGTGCCGCTGTGTGGCTTTTATCCCATGCATTGTTTCCACATACAAATCCTGTATTGTGCTACTGCTAGCAGTCAACAGTTCAATGGCCCATTCAGGGAAAAAAAAAAAAAAAATCAGAAAGGAATCCATCCAGTAAAGACATCTTCTAAATAGTGTGGGACAGGTATTAAACACCCTCTGTCACTGATTTGCTGGAGACAGTTGCAGTCTCCAAATCTGTATCTGGGGTGCATTCCAGTTTCCCAGTTGCAGCAAATCATCAGTGCCAGATTCACAGACATCCTTTGGTGGTGATCTTTCAATTTACTTGAGAATATTTGGCAAAACTATATGAACTCAATGAGACTTTTCAAAAATTGATCTTATGTCCTACCACATGCAAGTGCTGAATAAATTGATTTCCATTTTAATGATGTGATTTGTGCTGTTAGCTTGCAATTGGAAACACTGCAAAGAGGAGAAAGTTCTGTGATGCAAGAGTGAGAAAACAGCTTTGTAAATGAGAAGCTGAAAGCATTGCCTATGTACTGACTATGGCTGTGTGATGATCTACTCCAGCATTCTTCTTCATGGATTTGATGTTTCACAATTTGACATCTTAGTAATACATTGCAGATGTATTTTTAAAAGGAGCTGTGCAACCTCTGATTTGTCTTTGTTTATGTTAAGTTCTGCAGGCTTCTGGCAAAGCTTTACAATGATGGAGGCTTTCAGTTCACATGTGATTTAAAAGCTGATTAAATAGTACAATCTTAGCAACTCTAGGCATCAAATAAGGAGAGAAAACTTTAAGTTTTATTTGAGCGACTTCTTGCTTAGAACTACATTAAAAACAACTCTATCTGACTGCTGCAGTTCTGAGTTAGTAAGCAACTTGGTATGCAATCCAGTAAGACTCAGTTCTTCAGAATCAATATTGCAGTTATTGAGTAATTACAGTACTTGCCTGGGAAGATGGACAATGTGATATTTGTTCGGGGGCTGATGGGTGATAATGGTGCTCAATGAAAGACGATAATTGAAAACAAAATGATCTTAATGCAGTTGACTGACACAATAGAAAGACTATGGCCTTTAAATCAAAACACACTTTATCTTCTTGATTATCAAAACACTAGTTTAAAAATAGAAACCAGAAGCAAGACTTTTAGAGGGTAATATACCACTTGCACTTCTTTGTTAGCTTCAAATCGTCAATAAAGAGTCTTTAAATGTTAATCCTCTTGAAAAAGCATTTTCTCACTCGAGGTGTTTTTAACAGGTTATTACCAATACGAAATAAGAGGAACAGTCCGCATTTCCTTTAAAAGTTAAGAAAGTTATACTTTGGCAATTCACTCTTTTTGACTCTTCTGTCACTTTCAGCAAGTGCCCATTTAATAACTCACTGCCAAGTGCATTTCAGAATCAAAATATTCTAGTTTCACTTGTAAAATCTTGAAGATGGAGTGAAATAGTTGAGCATTTCTTTTTAATCAAAATTGATACTCTTCATGGGGAGAAGGAAATAATCCTAGCTCATGCAGCATGCAACATCTCATAAGCATCTCATTAATACTGCTTTTCTGTGCCAAAGTACAACAAAGTTGATGATACGTATTTTTAACTATTACACACTGTTTCTTACATATGTTGCCCCTAAGCGAATGATTAGTGCTTGAAGAAAAGGCTGGCCTAGGCACTGGCCAGAGTAAGCTGTTACCAAATGTGAATAATTCATTAAATCCTTGACAAGGCAGAATTGACAAAGTACAACATGAAGATGACCAGAGATGCCATGTATGCAATATATCATGATGGGAAGATGGAAATACTGTGTGAAGTTCAGGATGACCCAGGTTAATCTGGAATGAGAACATCAAGAACAGAATGTTCTTAAAAAGAGGGGAAAAAAAATGATGAAAGGTAAGAAATTTAGTCTTGTTCATATTTGAACATGATATAGAAAGGAATATCTCATCAGAATAAAAAAATCTTTAGTGTTTTGAATTGTGAACACCAGGAGAAAATGTTTTGCTGTCTCTAAGATTCAAGCAGAGGTACATGGATAATAAGAATTTCCTCTAATGAAATCCAATTTTTTTCCAAAGGTGGTGGTTTCCTATGAAATTTAATTTCTTAATTACCTTACCACAATACAAACCCTTATCTACATCTGAAGAGTAATCAAGTAATTTGGAAACAGCATGCACTGTAAGTAATATCCTGTGTAGTACAACTACCACTGTGACCAATTATCTAGAAATTATTTTTGTATATTCCACTACTAAGGGTCATGTTTTCACTGCCCAGTAATTCTGTTATTTGAGTGACTTCTTGCTTAGAACTACATTAAAAACAACTGTGGGTTCATCTAGAATAACAGTGACCTCTAGGGATACACTTTAGTGTGATACATCAAGCTTTAAACTCATAACTACAGAGTTTATATTACATGTAGCAATAGAAAGAGCATATATGAAAATGCTGAGTTTAAGTTTAGTTCTCAAATGTTCTGGACTGTTCAACATATAATATATGCTCTGATCGTGAATTAAATTCACATATATATATATATGTACATATTAATATATAAATGTTTATGGACACCTTTATGCTTGCTGCTTTTTTCAGTTTAGACTACTCTAAACATTCTTTTATGACAGTGAAAAAAAAAAATTATTTCAATATTTTATTCCTTTTTGTCCTAGATGTTTTCTTAACAAATAATTTGGAAATTAAAAACTGAAATATTTAATTTTTAAATATTTAATTTTTTAAATAGTATATTTTTTTAAATTACTCAAAATAATTTAAAATGAACTTGAAAATTCTTCAGATTTACCTGCATGTGCTTTTTTTCAGTGAATTTTTATGAGAAAATTCTTGTCTTTCTTCTAACCTAACAAGAATATAAATGCAAAATAATAATCTATTTCTTATTACTTCTGTAACAGAATAATTATCTGAAATCTTGAATAATATTATGTACCAGTCATTTCTTCAACTTTAATATTATTAGCTTACCATCAAAATCTGCTTCCTCAGATGAGATTCTTAGTAAAAGATCGAAACTTCCTCACTAAAGAATATTCTGTGTGCTGAGGATTAAGCTTTACTCAAATAATTGTATATACAAATAGTAACAATATTCTGGACAGTGTAATGATTTGGTTAGCCTAAAAGTTTGGTTTGATGTAGAACTGAAGATCTTATATAAATTTTCAGTACATTGATAACCTCCACGAAGAAAATTACAGAATCGTTGAATCTATTGCACAGTAAACAAGTCATACAACCAATTTGTAGTTCAAGCCAGGGTTTACAGAAGCAATAGGCATTAAGGTCACATTACTCATTCTGGGTGCCAGACAGATGAGGAAATTACAAGTCCCAGTCTTGTTATAATGGCTTGACTAATCGACATCATTGCACACATTCCAGCAGACTCCAATCTCCTTTGTGCTGTATGAAGAGACAGTTGAGGACTTCTAAAAGTCAAGAATCTGTGACTTGCCAAAAATATACTTGGTGAAAAGTGCTTGTTTCTATTCAGACTAGGCAACTGAAGAGGACAAGGATCCTTAAAAAGAGTAAAGGCCTGGGGTCAGGCTGAGGGGTCTGTTGCTGTCCTGTCCCAAGAAGGAGAGAACAAGGGTGTAGATGGAACACAGTAGGAGAGATGGAGCATGGACTGTGGCTGGTGACCTCTGCAAGTTCCCACCTCTGTTAGCAACAAACTCAAACATGGGCAAACTAGGCAGCAGGATTGTGGCTATCTTACTGCTGCTGCTTTGTTGCCCTAGGCAGGTACCTTCTCTGACTTTGACAAAAAGATTGACAAGAGTACCAGATATAGTCTGATTATCCACCCACCCTTAAGACCTGGGGCGGTCATAAATAAAAATCCCAGGGATGTCTGTAACTTGTGCTTTAACTAGGAGGCAACGGTTGTCTCCCAGGGTCTTCTGAAACCTGAGCACAGAGGGAAGATAGCTTCTCAGTCTGCCCCTTCACAATAATTGTCTCTTCACCCCATGCATGTCATGAGGGCAGCTAGACTACCTGAAAAGACAGTCTAAAATCCCAGTTTACAATAGCTTTGCCATTGGTGGTCTCTGTGTGCTAGAGAATACTTAAGCAAAAGAAGTCAACCTTCCCTTTCTGACACCCTGTTTTTTAGCAAATATATCTGTTCCTTCTTACAAGAAGCTACAGGAGAGTTATAAGACTATACAACCTAATAACTCATTAGACACTCACTGCTAATGATAAAATGAAGCATAACATTTCATGTATGACATTATGGAAGTAAGCATATAAACAGAGGGCTCCCAATTTTGAAGACTGTTACTTCCTTCAGTGTTTTTTTTCTCTCAGTGTTTTCTTTGTGGTTATACAAGATCATTATTCCTCTCACTATATTTTCTCTCAGTTCTGCAGTAACATTGATTTTTTTTCTCTTCTAGACCAGTAGACCCAGAGCTGTGCTAACTCCTTTTATATGAAAACCAGCTGAAGAATTGGTGCAGTAGTTTACATCTAAAAGAAACAAGCATTTTCTTGTTATATTTATATTGTTTATCTTTACTGAAATAAATGTGATCTAAGTATGACCAAATGACAATATTTCATTCTCACGGAAGTTACTTGCATTTTTTTAAGCTAACTGAAATTATAAGGGAAGGGCCATATGGATCAGGTGGAAGATGATAGTTCTTTCTCTTTGTAGGTCAGTAGACAGGGACCTGGCTTTGGGAGACACCTTTCTGCCTGAGGGAAACCAGACTTGGTCTCCTGTATGGGAGCTTTCCCATTACCATTCTCTAATATGTTGAAGAGTAAGATATTCACAAACAATCCATACAGAAACTTAAACTATTCAGTAATCAAAAAATAACCACAGATTTTTGGTTGGATCAGATAACCTCAAGAGTTCTTTTCTAATCTCAACTATTTTGTGATTCTGTGATTTTATATCCTTAGGTACAGGACAGCTGCAAGTTTTGGACATGTGGGTTTCAATTCCTTTCCTTTTTCTTTCACTTCTTTTATAGACTATTAACCAATAGGACACTCACTTGAAAAACTGGCAATACTAGTTAAAGTCTGTTTATGAAGCAGAAGAACAGAATCTGAGTTTTGTACATCTTGGATGAGCCTCCTGGCCTTGAGCTTGTTGCATGAAAGATGAAGAAGCTCTTGGTTTCAGAAGTGAGATTTTTGTTCCTCCCTTCCAGGTGGCTATTTTTTAGCTGAAACTACTGAGTGAGCTTGGATCAAAATACACAAGTAATTTCAAGTCACTGTAAATTGTTTTGTTCATCTAGTAAACTATTTGCCAAAATATTGTTGTTAATGACTAATTTGACCAGTCCCAGAATAATTTCTCATAGGTTTTAGGGTCTCCATTTGCACTGTCCCATGCACCTGTTTTCAGTTATACAGAAACTTAGAGATGGTAACTTCTATTAATTTATAAGCTAAATCAGAGTTTACAGATCACTTATATTTTTTATATATCATCTACCATATGTATACAGAATATACATCTTCCACCATGATCTCTGCAGAAAAGAAAAATTCAGAAAATAATACATATGATGAGTATCACACAGAGTTTATCAGCATTATGACTTTTATTAAGTTAATTATGTCAACAATTGTGCAAACCAGAGTTAATAATTTTATGTTACACTGATTTGATTGTCTCTAATAACAAAATAGTATACTTCTGTAGGCTTTTTCTCTGATGCTTTAATATTAAAAAAAAAAAAAAAACAAAACAAAAAAAAAAAAAAAACCAAACAGAAATCAAAGCTATTTTGACAGATGAACAACACAATTTTATAAGAGAATGGAAAATTTTAAAAACTGAATAGCTGATAAAAGATGAGTAGAACCAGGGAGGATTGATGTTATAGCTGAAGGCAGCATTGGAGATTAGGTACTCATTTGGCTTTTCAGAAGGCCTGGTGACTCATTTCACATAAATGAAGTTTGTGATATGTAATGAAAAGCTTTCTATCTTCACTGCAAGCAAATTAGTAGGTATTTTGTGGGAAGAATGCTAATGTTATCTTGCATTTTTTTCAGAGCAGGAAGACATCAACAGAGGAGATTTGAAAAGAATTTCACTTCTATAACATCAGGTGCTGAAGGTATTAAAACAAGGTCACCTCTGTAAAGCAATGAGAGAAAATTAGGTTATAAACAAGCAGTGCCTAAAAATATATTCTATCTGTTTCACTGACCAAATGTAATACAGTATTGCCCCAAATTGCTAATTTTCCTTACAGAGAGTGATACTTATGTGTCCAGATCTGAATCTGCAAAGTTAAACAATAAAAAAGCCATGGTTTGGTGAGGGAGAAGGGATAAGCATCTCAGTGGGCAAAGTAATTTCATTCCATTAAGGGAGAAAACCAGTCAGGCTGTTTTACAGCCTTTACTGTTCCACGTTATAAGTCAATAGACTATTTGAAGACATTACATCTTTTTTTTTTTTTTTTTTAGGAAGGCAGTGAAGAACTGGGAAAGGAGAAATATCCAAGGAAGAAAAGATAAAAATAATATTTTTTCAATACTGAGTAACAGAGAAAAATAGTGATCAAGATAGAAAAATGAAAAATTCATTCAGAAAAAATAAAAGTACTGTTTAAATGACACTAGAGGAAACTACAGTATATGAGAGATACAGAAACTCAGTATGCACTAAAAATAAGACAGACAAGACAGAAATAAAAAATATCACCTTTATTTTTTATTTGAAAACAAGACAGAAACGAATTAAGACTGTACATTTGCTAGCATTGGAATAAAGGGGAAAACAGGCCAGAGAGGAGACTGGTTAGTAAATTAACAATATTTCCTTAGAGAATACTGGATTACTTTATGGCTAGTTTGTGATTTAGGCATGATAAAGTTTTAGAGTGCAAAAAAAAAAAAAAAAAAATATATATATATATATATACGTAGGGATAACATAATGGAGATTATTTAGGAAGAAATACTGAACATGATAGCTAGATAGGAAGACACAGATAGGGAGATAGATAGAAAAATTGATCTTCAAGGCAACCTGAAAAGGTAGATAAAGAAACATGTTTGATGATAAAAGTGGCCTTGCAACCTGAGAGATATGACTCTACTATCATGATGACTTGTGGTAACAGTGGAAGAACTCCTAAGTAGGTAGCATATTTCTAGATATGATACAAGACTTTTTCATCCCTCCTGGTTTATGAAAAGGCCGTAAAGATCTGACACTTCCCTTGCTTACCCAATTTATATTAAAGTAGGTATCGTCTATATCATTCTTTTAAAGTATGTTTATAAAAACCTTGCAAGCCTTACATAAAAAAAATCACATAACTCCTCATTCAATCAGTGGTTTGTATCTTCGCTCCCTCCGGCTGGCTCTAGGTCAATGCAATGAATCTGATCTAGAATGTAAAAAGCAATAAGCTGCAAACTTTTCGCTGTTTAGCCAAACCTCCTTCAACAAAATATTTTTATGTCACCTTTGCAATTTGGTAGGTGGTCAGGTAAAAGTTTGTGCAGGTTGAGACAAGTTAAAGTTGAGTGAACTTTCCTATTAACTTCAGTAATTGTTTTAGAAATGCTAATTTAAGACACAACATTTTAGTATTCACTTTCTCTAAAAAGTAGTTTCCTTCCCTTGAAACAGTTTATGAACATAGTAACTTCAAATGTTTGATAAAGAAAATGCCAGGTTATCTAATAATGCTTGTCTACCACACATTGGCAAAAAAAAGCTTGTTAAGTTAATGTTTCTAAAAGACCTTGAGGGCTTTTGATGAGGTGCTTGTTACTTCTTGAGCATGCCCTTCTAATAAAATATTGTGCTCTATAACTTCTGCTGTGGTACTCTGACAGTGCACCAATCAAACCAATACAGCTACAGAATTATACCAAATAAAGGTCTGCTGAAGAATATTTAATGCTTATTACAGATAAATAACCTGAGGAGCCACATAAATAAAGAGCACAGTGTTAATATTTTCAAAGAAGAAAGTCATAGGAGTATGAAAAAAAAGAAAAAGTAAAGCTTTATTTTGCATCGCCTTCCCAGATAAAAGCATAACATTTCGACCAAAGATTAAATTTATGGATCAAGAGTCCGGAGGAAAAAACATATGATCACTTATTGTTTTCTGAGTAACACACATTTAAATTTGTCAGAGCATTGCTTTCAAGTGAACACAGAGTACATCCAAGTGTGTGAAAACAAGTGGAGATGGAAAGAGAAGGTTTAATATATGTTTCCATGGGATCACCATAGGCAAAATATATTCCAGAACACAGGACAAAAGCCAAAATGATGCCATTATTTCAAATGCAAGATTATTTGAAATACAAACCCCCTTTCTAACTTAACACTTCTTGTGGTCACTGATTTTAAAGCAAAACTAAAACAGTCTCACCCTGTCAGAGAGACTGCATTTATCACTAGGAAAACCAAACTGTAAGACAAACTAAAAACAAAGAGATGAAGGAAAGCGATATTTATTAGTATGTTGTAAATATGCCAAAATAGACCCATGAGATCTGCTTGTAGTTGTATGACTAACATTTTCAGAAGCTGTGGTGAAAATTACATAGAAACACAATTATTTGAATGTGCAAATTGTATACATCTTTCTCACAGTGAGAAAACAGAATGGAGGAAAAAAAAATGAAAGAAATAGAGGGCACCTGTATACAGCAAGGGTCTAGAGTTTAACAGAATTTGTATCTTACTCTGCAATAGTCTGAATGAGCTTTCACTTAGGTTTGAAAATCATATTCACAGTGAGGAAAGTGCTTTGTGTATTGATACGCTCCCCTGTAATACAATATTGTCTAGTGACCGGACCACGCTTATAGCTCAGATTTCATTTTATGTTCTCATTGGAGAGTCTGAAGTTGCTCTCCAGGCAGCAATAGCTACTGAAGAGATTTCTGAGTTTTGTAGCCATGTAGATCTTCTAATTAGGGGTGGCCTGTTCTGTGCAAGTGACAGACAAGTACCAAAAGCTGCAAGTATTCAGAGCCAGCTCAAGGTTCTCTTCAGGATAGAAAAAAATTAATGACATAGCAAGATTTAAGGAGTGGCAAATTTTACTGTTTTGGGGATAGCTAGAATATTTCCATGGAGGAGGTAAGAGGTCAGTCTGAAATACATTCTACAGTGTCAGAGGATTACCAGAATGTGTTTATTTAATGCAGATTATTCATTCTGTAGCCTCAATTTGTCTTGCAGAATCCACAACTCTGTCTCTCTCAACCATAAGAAATGGTTTGACTAGAATGGCACAGAAAGAACTACAAGCATTCTGAGGGATTTTTGAGCTTTCACAGGTAAGAACAACTTTCCAGTGTTCAGAATGAATTCAGACAAGTCTTTCATTTATTAGCATGTCCTACTTAATATCTAGTTCTGAAGCAGTTCTTCACATACACTATGTCAGGTGTTATTACTTGGAAGGAAATTTAGATGTTTTAGGTTAGCTTATTTACCTTTGTTACTAACAGACTGATAAGGTCTTTCAATCACTGTAATTTTCTCCACAAGTTTAGGAATGTGCAGGGCAAAATGTTCAAGGTTTTTGTCAACTGATCTTGTGGCTGATAACTTTCAATAATGTCAGCATGAAATTTTAATATAAATTAATTGTGACTCTTCTGTGTTGATGGCTCTTCTATGACATGGACCCTCTTTGCTTGCTTCATAGATTGTCAGTGAAGACTCCTATTTAGTAGGGGATCGATCAGAGTTTACACTTGCAGATGTGGTGGCTGAAGGTTGCATTAACTCCATCAACTCACTGTTTGCTTGGAAATGTCCAGTCTTTGGAAATTCACCCATCATACACATACAAAATGGAATTGTTCATAAAAAAATTAACATCATCACTTCCGTGGCTGAATATGAATGATTCTTATTACTAAAAGCAAATTGTACTATTTCATGGAAATACAGTTAAATATATTACATAAAATATCACTGTAAATATTATGCTGTATTCTTCTGTGATGACAATTTATAATTAGAAATATATTCATTTATGTGTTACAACTATTTTAATACATATATTTTATGATATTATTTTTTAAGGGTTTATTTAATAGCTTTATTTTGTTTTCTTGTAGTTTTATAAGGCAGAGTACTGAACACTAATAGGAATTCCAGCAAAAGTTTGTTGAACCGGTCATATATAATGAAGCTGCATTAAGTTTTTTGAAGTGTAAAATCAAATGCTAGTAAAATATATCAGACTCTCAGTGAAGCCAATTACACAGCAATTGATGAAGCTCCCTTTGTTCAATAAAGCAGGTTATAATTTCCATGAGTACAAATCCTTGCCGGTACTTAGTACTGCAGGCAAGGTATTTTTTCTGGATGCTAAGCATCACTGTGGGAGGAGCTCAGTATGAAAGATTCTTTTCTCATCTATAGCATTTTGTGTTTGACCAGTGTTTGAAATACAACCGAGCTTAACAGTGTTTTGTTTGCCTACACAGTCTATGCATTATCAGTTTTGAACTAATACCTTTGTAAAGTACTCTGTGATAATTTAGTATCAAAGTAATATTAAAAGGTCCAATCAATTAATTTTTAAAATTCTTCAGATCTCTTTTCATTGAGAAATGTCAGTGCTGGTTTTGCTCACTACCAATGAATGTCTATGTTAACAATTAAACTATCATACTCAAAAGTAGTTCTGACAGGCAAGATTTTTGTATTTTCTCCAGTGCCCAAAAGAACACTGGGGAATGTGCTATAGTAAATTGATGGAACAAATACTTAACCTGAGCACCGTTAGAAGGCTCAAAGGAAAGCAGTTCAATGCCTTCTGTCTTGGACTCCTCTCAGGTACATATTGATGTATCAGGCACCCGACATGTTCCAAATACTTTTGACCCTGTACAAACAGATGGACTCTTCATCATACACACAGCGTCTTACACATCTATGAACAATAGAACATTTTTGGTGTGTCATACATGGGAAACATCTGCCCTGGATTCCTATATGTGAGGCTGCTGGATATAGCCTGTCACTAGCTGACAAGGGAGCATTCCAGTCACAAGTTATGACCAATGTGCTGGTCGGCTTTCATGACTGTAGAACTGAATGGGTCTGGTGGTCTGAATATTATTTCTAGCAATAGAATAATATTCTAGATCTAAGTTTCTGGTTTCATATAACCTTATAATGGTACCGTACAAATTTACATTTTGACAAAATAAAAACTAATCAGAGAGCGAGAAATGGTATATTTTTGCTAAAGACCAGATTCCATTATTCTTAAACATAGTAAGTGGTCCTTTACTATGAAAGTTGTTTCAATGGCTTTTAATGAAAGGATCAGAATCAAAATATTATTTTTGCTTCTTGTTCATTCCACATTTTTCCTCCTCTTTTGAGAAAATGCAAATTACTTTGTGCTTTTATGACAAGAGGCTTTAGAGAATGATACTGAGAAGAAAAAGACAGAAAAAAAAAATACGTTTAGATCTTGTAAGCACTGATGTGATGACATTTAGGATACCTAGACAATAACTTTCTTTTCTATTAATAGTACTTAGTTCTCCTTGCACAATAGAGACAAATATTCAAACACAAATAAACATTATGGCCTAGACTCAGGCATGCTAAACACTGGGCTACTTTGGTTTTCTGCCAGCTTTGCTTTTTTTTCCAAGTTGGGGGAATCCTCAGCTGCTCATTTGAATCAGTGGAGGTAAGCAAGTATAGTGGTAGAAACTAGCTGTCCCATGTCTCACATACATCTCTCTAAATGATTTCCCAGGTGAGGCGTTTATCAGGTTGTAAATATTTATATTTAAGAAATGTTATTACTATCATTATTATTTCTTATGTGGTGATAAAAATATGAGTGATGAGTTCATTATAGAGTTCTAACAAAGATCCTGCCCTGAAGAGTTCTGAGTTTAAGTTGGAACCTACTCTAAATGTCACTGAGTACAGCAAAGTGAAATTTCACAGTAGACATAGCTAAAGAAATGGTTTCATTTTCAGTATAGATCTGTGTTTGTATTAAAATATGACACACCCACGACGTAACTTACATTTACTAGCAGAGGTGAAGTAGATACTCAAAAAAATGAAATAGGTATCTGTAAAAGTGCATTCCTTTTCTGTTTTCAGAATTTTTATATTAAACTAATTTGTCAAAGCACAAAATCTGATGTTTTATTAATCTGCATACATGACTGAATGTATACCTAGATTCCCCTAAAGTGAGTTATATACACTGACAGTCATTTATCTGACACTATATAATTTTGTCAGTGTTCCTTATTTCATATATTCTTCTGTTTTCTTTTTGGTTTTGTTTTTTTTTTTTGGTTGGTTGGTTGGTTGGTTGTTGGTTTGGGTTTTTTTATTATTTTTATTTTTTTATATTGAAAACTAAGTCAGGTATTCCAGTGAGAGTTTGGGCTTTGGAACTAGTTTGAGAATACCTTGTAGGGAATTAAAAAATTCATAGGTGACCTTCAGACTTATAAAGACTCTAGGAACAGATTGCTCCTGAGTCATTCTTCATGGCACATAGGCCAGATTTTTCTTTCTTTAAATTAAAGGTTATTATTAACTGAAATAAATAAAGGATTAAAGCCACTGAAGACCCAAATGTAGTCTTATAGTATATCTTTCTAAATTAGTATCTCTGTATTCAAAATGTGAATCCATTTGTCTATGCAACACTGGTGTGAAATTCTTTAGCAAAACATTTTAACACATTACAGTATTGAAATGATGTGCAGATTAGATAAGAAAGTAGAAAGGTACCTTATGGGGAGGAAGGTGACTTATTTTACTTCAGAGTTATATATTGATGTCTCCCAGAGTTTCATGGGTAGATCACAGTCTGTATCTGTATCTGACAACTGAATAGCAAATCCTATCAACATGTGTAACATCTAGCCTATATCTGCAGGGGATAGGAGCTGTGGCTGCACTAGAAAGGTTTTGTTTGACTTCTCTGCCTTCTGAACACATGAAATGTCAGAGCTGTGTTAATTGTGCATGCAATAAAGATTTTCAAGTGCAGACCATTTTCCAGACATAGCATTAAAAATTAATCAATTATACTCTATCCCCTTAAGACTACTCTACAATTCATTCACCAACAGTCATGAGACTGAATCCTAGTACTAGCAGTCAAATTGGGATTTTAACTCAGTGAATTGTTATGGCATGTTTCCAGGTCATGATCGCGGGACAGCTGTTTTCTTCCATAACAGGGTGAATTATAGCAGACAGTGAAGCCAACAAACCTCTTAGCATTTGAGTAGGGTGCTCTCTGCCAGCCAGGGAGCAGGCATTGACAGGCATTGGCTTTGGAAAGGTTGGCATTCGTTCCATTCCTTACACTTGCCAACAACAGTCATATAGAATGGTCCTGTGGTGCCTCCTGTAGGGACACAAGATTACAGTAAGATATAGGTAACCACAGAGAGAACACTGGTGTTCTCCTTGGAAAACCATCTTTGAAAAATACCATTTTAAGATGACATTTTGTACGTGTATGGATTAAATACAGCTCCTGAATCTAAGTAAACCTTGAAATGCTCCTGATTAAATATCTGATTATCAGGAAAGAATAGTAGAGTCTGACCTGAAATACCTGTAAAATGGAGAAGCCACGTATGTAAGGCTCTGCATTGTTGAGAAAAAAATGTGATCAAACTTTTCAGTCTTTTTGGTAATTTGGTACACTACAATTCATGAACAAACTGGTAAGATATCCATGGACTTTCAAAATAAAATCTCAAAGTGGAGGTCAGGACAAGACTTTCTGAGATGTCCCTCAATGAGTTCTATGGTAAAGATGTCCAAATTCTCTCACAGATTTCTGGGAAAACAAGCAGCATTATCATTGACTGTGGGTTCATTAGAATCCTTTAGGATAGAGTAAAAATTAAATGCCTCTACGTATAGTGTGAAAAGTACAATCTTAATATATATCCTACAATGATAAAATGTAAACTGAATAATATTACTTTTATTCTTGTTCCATAAACATGAAATTAATGCACTATCTACATTACAACATCAACTCAAGTCATAACCTTTTATTAATCTAGCAGTGAGGTACCAAAGTAGTACAACAAACCATAAAAAGGATAATCTCTAACATTGTTTGATGTGTTTAGTAGATGTTCCCTAACCAGGAAAGACTGATATTTTTTCATTGCTTCTTATTTAGGCTAGCTCCTTTTGGGAGGTTGAAAGCCCAGTTTTTTCTAGCTGGGGACAGTTACAAATCTCTGAACTTAATGACAGTTTGTTATCTGGCACTGCTTCTCTTCCAACATCTTGTGTAACAATACTTTTCCCAGCATGAATTCCAAACCAACTGCTAGCAATACCTTTAATCTATCTTTTCCAGGCATCCTGGTTAATCTGAGGCATTATAATATAGCAACCCAGATTGTTCCTCTGTCGTGGTTTAGGCCTGGTTGGCAGCCAACCACAGTGCAGCAGCTCTCTCTCCCTTCCCCTCCAGCAATGAGAAGGGACAGAGAGCCAGGCTTGGGGGTTCGAGATAGAACTGGGATGGGGAAAAATTTCCCCTTTATGATCATGAGCAAGAGGCAGACTCGTTAGGGGAAGGAAAAAAAGAACATACATTTATTACAGACACTAACAACACGTAACAGAGTAAGACAGTGAGAAGCATTGCCACATCTTGAGAACACCTCCCCCCACCCCTCCCTTCTTCCCGGGCTCAGCCCTGCTCCCGATATCTCTACCTCCTCCCCTAGCAGCACAGGGGCAGGGAATGGGGGGTGCAGTCAGTGCTGCCACTTTCTTCATCTTCGGTGGGGGGAGTGTCCGGAACTTGTTCCTCCTGCTCCATCATGGTCCCCCTCTCACAGGAGACAGTCCTCCACAAACTTTCTCCGACATGAATTCCTCCCATGGGCCGCAGCGTTCCCCACACTGCTCCGTCATGGGTCACTAACTTCCTCTGACTGTATTCCCTCCCACGGCTGCAGCCCTTCCCGAGCTGCTCCGGCGTGGGACTCCCCCACATGCTGCAATCCTCCCAGCGCTGAATGACAGCAGCGGGGCTACCTTTTCCCATGAGACCCTGGCCTTCTTTGGGCACAGAACCTTGATCATCTGAGCAGGAGCCACAGGCCGTAAATCAATGTCTGCTCCACCGTAGATCTTCATAGGTGGCAGGGGGGGGCTGCCCTGCCGTCTCCCCACAGGATACAGGGGGGTCTCTGCTCCGGCACACCTCCCCCCTCCTTTCTTCCTCCATTCCTTCACTGACCTTGGTGCTCATGCAGCTGCAGCAACTCCTCCTCACAAGTCCGACTGCCCGTCACCACGTCCCTTCTTAAATATGTTATCACAGAGGCGCAGCTGATTGGCTCAATTTCCCAAACAGAAGTGGAGCTGACTTGGAGCTGGGGGAGCTTGGAGAAGCTCCTCACAGGGGGCCGCCCCGATAGCCCCCTCCCCTGCCACCAAAAAAACTCCACCATTCACTCAACCCAGGACATCCTCTTATACAAACATATACACATAGAAAATGTTAAAATACAGTATGGTTGTGAATAAAATATGAACTCAACCAGATTTGTTAACCATATGTACAGACACACAGAAATACACAGGAATAGTATATAGGAATGTTTTCCATAAGAGGATCAAACCAGATCTGTTAATCTGATCAGTATGTAAAAGAAGAGTTTGGCTTATAAATTAAGTAAACACATAGTTCATCTTAATTTTTCATACTAAGAGAATATGACACCTAAGACTGAGAAGTCAGGATAATAAATGTAACCTTCTGACTGTCAGAATTTGGATTGACTGGAAATTTGACATAGATTTTCACGTGCATAACAAGAAATTAAGTTAAAGGTGAAACTAATCAAACGATAAAATACAATATTGGAGCTCTCACAATAGCACAAAGGTTGCTGTCAAAATGAGATTGTAACTGAACTTTTTGTTTTCTTTCTAAAACAAGTATCAGTTTCTTTCAGCTTGCTTTCTGGGACAGCCATGATCAGTAAGGTCAAACAACATGTAAGGATAGGAGTAATAGTATTTGAATCAATGCTATGTTTAGGATCAGATAAGCAATACCATTAAAAGTAAATTAATGATGTGAGAGAACTATACCCAGCGTTACTGCCACATCAATGAATACTGCATTTTAAACATTTCTGTAGTGCAATTTCACATTCACCACTGCTGTCAAAAGAGTTAACGCTGATTTGCATCATCTAGAAATCCGTTCTTTTGCTGTGGAGGTAGAATTATAGCATTGGAAATCTAGAATACCATAGTGTTATTTCCAGTACCCAAACAACAGTCTTTTTTCCTAACAGTCACTGGAAATTATATTAACTGAAAAAAAATCTGACGTAAAGAGGAGTACTGGATTAATGACCAAACTATGCAGATTTACATTTTTTGCTGTTGGAATCACTTCCCACTTGCAAACATTTCCACACCTACAGCATGCTTGGATGTAGAAGGCTGCATATGGATGCTCAAAAGCAAGGCTTAAGGTGTTATTGTGAATCTCACAATATTTATTATGAGTAAAACCTCAACCACACATATGGAAACATGTAAACCCAAACATGTGAATATATTATACAGAGAAGTTAAAAATAACACCAGTAATGTTTCAGTACTCCTAGGAATGTTCTGAGTTTCACTCAGGAAGGATGCTGAGCGAAATTTGATATCTGATGAGATACAGAAGAACCAGCATCAAGAATACAAAAAAAGGCAATGGAAAAGGACGGGGAGAGGGAAAAAAAAAAAGACATGGAAATCCTTCATATTTGCATAGAAGGAAAAAGAGTGACCATATGTCAATGATAATAAAATAAAAAAGGATATAATGCAGTTATCCTATAATATATATATATTAAAAAAAAAAAAAAAAAAAAGTAGAAAAGCCAGACAGATGGTCCATCAAATCTTACTTTATAGATGCCTTCCTAAAAGTAACTGAAGAAACAAGCTGTTCAACTTCAAATCACATTAATTTTATGGCAAATAATGATTTTTATTGTGTATGTATCAGGTTATTTAACATTAGAAAGGTAGAGAAGATGTTCTGGATTGTTCTAAAGTCCTACATGGTGGTCTCAAACTTTTGTCTCATTGCAGGTGATGTGAAGCCTTTAATGTGATAACGGTGAAATAGCATTGCTTGTTTCTTGAGAATATTCAGAGGAAAAAGCCACCATTTCCTGAAACAAATTCCTGGTATCAAGTAGACTTCTCAGGAGCTATTGAAACAAATTACAGATCAAGGTTCACTAACATGGAAGGAGGGGCAAGACACACTTTCAATATGGCAATAAAATGGCTCATAGCTATCCAGATAGGCCTACTTAGTGATAGCAATCATAGAAAGGAAAAACATAGAGCCATGTGTTGCTTCAGGTAGATTATGTCTAGCACTTGGTCTCACTAGTTTAAAGTTAGTTTAGGTGTCTCTCTAGCAGACTGAGGGCAATGCAGACATGATTTCTGTTTTGCGTCTCCACATGGTTCCAGTTCACATTTTCAACATAACTAAGGACTGGTCTTTATAGACTGTGTGCAGTTATATGTAGTTCTCCCTGCACCTACTTACCTGTTTTATTTATCTTGAATAAAATGCAGGACTCTTGACTCTCAGGAAAATAAAAATATTATTTTATTTATCCTGGATAAAATATTTTAAGAATAAATAACATGAAGACCAAATTTTAACAAAAATATATTTCACTTCTTGGCTTAGGAAATTAATTTGAAAATAAAGGAAAAAAAGAACATGGAAAAATCAGTCTAAATATCCTTAAATATCCACTAACAGGACTTTAGTAATGGAGAATAAATAAAAGAAAACTGCATATCAACCAATCAAACAAATTTACTCAGAAAATATCACAAATAAAGTGAGAGAATGAGAGGTGCTTCAGGTTCAGGCTGTAGCAAATAAGCCAGATTCAAAGAAGAAAACAAGCACTTTTCATTTATTTAAAATATTTATCTTAAAAATGTTGAATTTGAAAAATATTTCATCCAGAGATCTCAACACAATTTTTAAAAACTAATTTTAAAAACTAATCAGCACCTTAAATTATGCCTGTGAGGACCGTAAAAATTATTTTATTCTGATTTAAAAATTTAGATATTCTTGGGGTACCTGGGAATAGCTTGAGTCTCTTGACTTCCAGGTTTCTGTGCTAACCATGAGGCCATTCTCATTGTCAGTCAATATGCTGGTTGGAGCTGGTATCTGAAATGGTTGTAACAGATGGTGACTGTGGTCATTTTTATTTGTCTCTGAGTGCACTGTTTGAGCAATTACATATAGAAAAATACATTGTAAAGGTGGTATTTTATAGAGAAAGTCTCTGCACTGGTCACATGTAAAAGTTAAGAACTGAGACGGCATAAACATATCAGAAATGGTTACAAAATTCCTGAGTATAGCTTGACTTAAAAAGAAAGAAAAAAATATGGAAAAGGGTGATTAACACATGCCCTTCTTAAGGACCCTCCTTCCCACTCCAAGGATATTTTTAGAAAAGATATTCTTTAAGACATTTGCTACTAATTAAATATCATTGTAGATTTTAAGGAATAATTGTTCTTTCTTGAGAAATTACTTTCCTGAATTTGAGATTCCTCTTTCAAATGATAAGTGCAATGGAGTGAGGGTAAAACATCTGAAGAGACATCAGATACTGTCATAGTGGTCACTGATAGAACAGCTACATTTGATATTGTGAATAAACTGTACGTGCACAGATTAGGAGAACAGAATTAATAACTTTTACATTTAAAGTGTCCCTAAACCAGTATATATCTATGAAGCCAACTACAACGTAGTGTCAAACTAGGGATGGCTGGGACAGCAGGGAGTGTCATATTTTAGGGAAGGAAAAGATTTAATTCCTTTCTTTTCATAATATGTTAATTTTAGTTGTTGATATTTGAAGGGTATAAATGTGTTGGAGAACAGAGAATATATGACAGTGATTTCTGTCTGTTTTTCACTCTGGCTATCATCACTTTCTCCATATTGGGTTCCAAATATCAAACACTAATTTTGTTATACTTCATTTGTTTATTGATATTCTGACATGATTTTAGGCAGCAGGTTCTACTGATCTTCCTTATAGAGCTAGAAATCAGATTAGAATGTAGAATCAGAATGCATAGATTAATCTTCTGTGTAGTCAGGAGTCTGGCTTTTTTTTCCATTTTTCTTTCACAACATATGTGAGATCTACTAAAAAAAAATCCTTCTCAGTCTTTTGTGTGCAAGTTTAGTCAATTTAATGTTCTTATGTAAAGTATTTTTGCCACATCACTCTTTGGTGTATGATCTTTTCTGTTTCAAAACATTTAGCTAATACCACCATAACTGAGAGAAAACGTCATACCTAATTCAGGCCTTTATATATAGAAAATGGAATCAAAGATTGCCTTTATGTATGTTGCTTACCTATGGAAAAATGTGAAAAAATATATTTAGAAAACATTAAAAAGTGTAAGCAATTTTGGGTTTTAGAGTTGGAGGAATATAGGTGAATAAGAAGGTAAAAAGAATTAACCAGATGACAAAAACTTTGAGGAGTTTACAACCCAGGTAAAATGAAGGTAATATAATCCTGGTAAGTGGTTGTCACAATTTAAAAAAAAAAAAAAAAAAAAAAAAAAAAAAAAAAAAAAAAAAAAAGCAAGCACTGCTAAATTTACATCAGTAATATTTGTGAGGCAAATTTTCAGTTGTCTGTCTTACTAAGCACAGTGATAACAGGCAACAGCTGCTGGAAACTTATATGTTGAAGTAAAATAGAAATTTTGACAAGTCACAAAAAAGACTGGCATAGAATCTGTTCCGTTTACAAATGGGATTTATGTGGGGCATTTCACTCTGTGTAAGTAATAAATAATAATTACTTTTATTAATTTGTATTTCAAATAATCTCTGTCATTTTTATTAAGACCAAGAGATGTGATGAAAAAGTAATGTACAACTTTTTATTTTTTGGATAAAATTATCTGCCTTTTCTGCCCTCATTTTTTTTCTTTTTTTCCCATGGAGTAAACTGCCTACATGGAAATACTCTGTATAGTTTCTGGATCACACTTATCATGAGTTTAGGCAAATGAAAACTTAGCAGTACTCTCTTTTAGGAAAATTTTAAATGCTAACCAGGAAAAAACAAACTTTACATTGTGTATTAAATATGTCATAGTATTTTGTGTCAATTGGAAATAGATGTCATCTTGCATCCAGTTCAGAAACAATTTCTTGTGAGAAAATGTATATTAATTTGCCTGTATTTATAGATGTAAGAATCTCAGGATCATAAAACTTGCTCTCAATTTTTCTTTATGAATGAGCAGAACCTATAGTTTTTGTTCAGTGATTTCATATAGATATCTTTGGGGTTTTTTCAGTGTTCAAAAATAACTTGCAGATAACAAGATGAAAATAACAAGATAACTTGTTAATAAAAGGCAGATCTTACCAGACATTCTGCAACATTTCCGAACATCTATAACATTTTTGTAGAAAATTAGAAAATATGTCTATTTCAGGCAATATCTTACGATAAATTGTTGAATGCAGGTTATCACATAGAAAATTTCAGGAAGAGCTTTTCATTCTTGGAAACCAAATAGATCTTGAAAACGCTCCTCTCATTTTGACAAATGTTAATTCCATGAGAGAGATACAGGTTTGGCAGAGCACTAAACCTCTTGTAAAATACAAGCTTACACCTATTCGGTTATTTGTTTTTAAAGTTTTTTTTCCAAATTCAAACTAGGTTTTATTAATCAAACTACTAAGTAATTTTTAATTCTTTATTTGTAAACAGACTATTACAACTATTCTCACATTCACATGTGATATTGCTTAATTCAATATATTTGCATGTGAAATATTTGAATTTTTTTGTTATGATAAGGAGTTTTTTTAAGAAGTGAGTTTGGGTTTTTTTTTATTTAATTTGAATTCGATAAGAATTGTTTAAATTTTTTATGCTGCTTTAAACAAATCTTATTCTCAAAAATTTTATCACATATCATACATTCTGTAAAAACTGTATAATGGGAATTTAGTTTATAACAGCGATAAATAACCTAACATTGTACATTCAGAAATTAAACTGAAATTATCATAATGACATATTTAAAATTGAATCTTCCAATAAGTTAATTTTCTGTGACTAGAGAAAAATGTTACAAATTAACTTATCAAAGCAATTTTTTATTATGAGAAGTTGAAATATTGCACTTTGAAAATAAATTTGTGCTTCCAATGTTTAAGCTTTACTTTTTCATTCTTAATATGCTCAATTCACTATTTCTATGCTGTATTAAATTATTCAAGCAATTATTCATCCTAGTAGAGGGATTGCTTCAGGAATAACCCCTTTCCCCACATGTTATCTTTGATTACTGCCTATAAATATTAATCATGTTCCTGAGTTATAATACAGTGCAAACAGAGAAATTCAACTCCATTCATGTAGTGGCACTGCCCACATATTCTTACTCCATGTGACAAGAGATGTAACCTGTAATATCAAACCCAGTGATTCCCCTGACTGTATCTCATTTCTGAGAAGTTCCTGAACTAAATAGCTTTCCTCTGATGTCAAAATGTTCATATCAGATATCTTGCACTGGTTTCAGCAAACTGCATTCCATATGTTAGAACATACTATAGGATGTGCTTATTTGGGGATAGTACATATTGTGGGGTTTTTTCCTTTCTTTCTTTCTCTAATTAAACCTCCTGGCAACACTTGTTTTTAACTATATTTATTTTTTTCTTTAGTGTCTGCATTTATATTTAGTGTGAAAGCCAACTGTACAGATGGTATTTTCATAAAAGCCTGTTGAGAAAGGCTGGGAGAATAATTCCAAGTAAGTTCCTATGAGAAATAGCAAAAAAATAAGGTTACATCTGGAACTATGAATTTCTTTCACTACAACAATATGCCTTACAAACAAATGAGTAGTATAGTACTTCACAGGGACAAGTAAAACTTATCATCTTACTGTGGACTAAACCTACAAAAGGGATTTAGCCTAAAAGTTTGGTCCTTGAGTAGACACCCACTATCTATAGTCAGGAAAGCTTCACCAGATGCCTGACTCTCTGCCAGTAGATACATGCAAGAGTCCTAAATGTTTTTCAAATCCAACTCTCAGTAGGATTTTCATTCTAGTTTTTTTCCAACCTGTTTACTTTCATGTCCTTATTCACACTGCACCTGCGAAATCAGTTCCTTCCAAAAAGTTTTCTGGAGACTGTGCTGATCTGTTACCACAAAGGACACAAATTAGATGATCCCTTTCTTAGGGACTGGGAGACATCACCAGAATAAAATAGGGTGAAAGATCTTTTCTGTGTCTGTTATCTGGACACACTTTGGGGGTTTGTATGCACTAGCAACTAGTCACAAGCAGGGGAACATGTAACCCACCTTACTGGATATGATGAAAAACTTTAACTGGAAGTACTCTCTAAACATTTCACTCTGATTTATTTCCTTATAGCTTTTCAATTCAACAATATCTCAGTAATCTGCTTCTGAATTTAAATTGTCACCATTTTTACAAGCTATGTTCAGGATGAAGTTGGAATATGGCCATTAGCGCAACTCATCCAGAGAGAGTATATCTGCAAATCCCTGTTAAAAAATGGCCATATAACTTTTCTGCCTTGTCAGGGTAATCTGTCTGTTGCTCAAATGAAGTAAACATAGGCTTTTTTCTCTGATTACGTCATTTTCATCCGATTGTAGTTCTCCACAGATTTCATCATGGTTAGAATGACCTTTAGAAAATAAATTTTCAGGGAGTAATTTTCAGTCCTAAAATATTCACATTCCTGTCAGCATTGATTTTTATACTATTCATTGGTAGTATCAATCCCTATTTACAAAGTATGAATATTTAATCATTTTATACTAAAATAATTTGGATATTGAATTACCAAGTTTTGACAGATCTTTTAATTAGCTTGCAATAGAAATATTCAGAAAAATTCATATGCACTCATTTCTTATGCATCTCAAAAAAAAAACCCCAAGATAAAAAATTCTTAACCCCAAGATATTAGATAGTTATAAAATGGACAGGACTTTGGAGCTAACTAAAAATAACCTAATTCTACTGATATTATTCAAAGATAACTGAACTTCAACTTTAAAATGAAGGTTTCTTTTTTCTCAGTTATGCTCTTATAAAGCATAAAATGCTTTATAAATATAGAAAAATGGAGTACCTGCTCTCTTACACTATATCATTAGGAGAAAACACATCTGTATTTTTAAATTATCTGTATCCTGGATATATACCAAGCAAAGCAGATTTTAAATCATACATAGACCTTACTGAGGAACCTTGACCAGATTAAGGACTATGCTAAATGTGCACAAAGTTTGAATAAGGTACTACTTTTTGCTTGATTCATTTTTTTTATCCGTATTTGAAAGTGCTAAGTCTATTGATCCATCCTTCACTCTTGCTTCACTTCTGTTGATGGTATAACTAAAAAAGGTGTTGCACACAAGCTATATGAATATCATTAATTTCTGTGTGAACTGTGAGAATTTTATGCATGTAAATAAAGAGAAACAAACATATAATCTGAAGTCATAATAAAATAAACTTCAAATTTAATATAAATGTTTTGAAACTAATGAAAAAAAAATATAATTCTGCAATGACTATGGACCTTAATAAAAATGTATAATTTCTGGAACTAGTAAAAATCATAAAAGCCTAGATACTAAAATGAAAAGCAAAAAACTGTGCAGCACTGCAATTTTTATATTGTTTTATACTGCAGTGCATCAACTCTATAAACCTGCAGTACAATGCATAAACCTTACCACTGAAAACAAACCTAGCTAGTGCAGAGCGTGTCTGTGTACTATACCAATCCCATAAATTAAATTAATTGATACTCTGCATGAAAAAAAATTCTTTATCAGTTTGTTTTCAGAGTTTGTTATCTGCTATCATAATATTCAAGTCCAACGGCAAGAGTCTGCAGTCTCATCACCACTAAATGTCTTTCTTCTGTGTCCTTACTCCATTAAATTTGAGCCTTAGCAGAAATTACTCTCTTAATCTATTGTTTATATTTTAAAATGGAAAATAAATGAAATTTGTTATCTAGCAAGCAGAGAAATATTTGGGTCAAGATTTTCAATGTTATTTAGACACAAAAATATATTTGAATAAAGATCTTAAGCAACTAAATCCAAAAGCATGTCTTTGTCAAGCCCTTAACTCTCTTTGCAATGAAGTATGAAGTTTTCAGCAGCAAAACATTTATGTGACTAAAGTTTCACAGTTTTGCAGCCACCTTGGAAGGACTGAGCAATTACCAAAATCTAATGAGAGTATACTTATAGTCCCTCAAAGGCCCAATTCTGTAGCTAAGCCTGCAGGCAACATGCATGAAGAACAGACATCCAATCAAAATATAACCAACAAACATATTTTCTTGAAAGAAAGGTGATAGTCTTCTTCCTCTAAATCATACAGATCGCCTAGGCAGGTACTCTGGTTGTATCTGGCGTCACTTCAATCACTTCCTCATCAGTAAGTATCTAATGAAACCTTTGTGAGAACCCAAATTGCAAAGGGGTCTCTGCATAAAGGTATTCTCTGTTTTACTGAAGTTAGGCCAGTTTTGAGAAAGAACTCAAGATTAACAAGCAAGGAGCATGGTTTTCTAGCCTATGATTAAAATAACCAGCTGCATGAGAGAAGAGAAGAGACGAGAAGGACCTCTGTATTTACAAAGTTGATAATAAATTTAGCAATAAGAGTTGTAGAAATTGATTATACAGCCTTTGGAAATGGGTCTCTCTTCTCCAAGATAAAACCTACTATAGAGAAACAAAAAAATTCTGGCTTCTTCTTTTTGGTCTTTAGATGCTTGGTTTTGTTTTGTTTTGTTTTGTTTTTTTTTTTCCTATGGAAAGGTAACCTACAGTTGGAAAGGGAAAATGTCTTTCTGCTTAGAATATGGAAGACCCCTGATTTATACCCGTTTCCCCAGACACCAAAAATTTACTGAGGCAGTCACCAGCACAGCCTACAAATGTTCTCCAGAAAATAATAAATGGAACAACAATCCTGAAGAAGGACTTGAGCCCTACTGAGCTCTTGAACACCCCTGTTTTTAGTTTTCTTTATATATTTAAAGTTCAAAGCAAAAGACAGATAAAATACTGCTGGGAATAACAAGGGAGATTGTCCAATGCATGGCACATTGTGTTGTAAAAAGGTTATTCTGACAGCAATCAGCATAGTCCCTACATTCCATGTTGTGCTAAAAAGTCACCCTAATGGAGTAAACGCCTGCAGCCAGGTAACAGATTGTGAGAGTGGAGGCAGCTTTCATCTGTATACCAGTGGCTACTGAAGTCTGGTGTTTTTTGAAGAAATATTATCAGTACTTCCTGCAGAGATGAGAGTTTAAGTTCACAGACATGTATTTCTAATGTGTTTCATACCTGCGTAAGTGTGTTCACTTGAGCATGCCACTCTGCTAATACTTTTCCCACCGAAATACTCAACACCTAGTGAATTCAAATGAGTTTAATACACAGTCTTATGATTAATGGAAAATGGCAGAGAGTAAGGGACTGAAACAGTTCGTGCTTTGTTTGATTAATTAATAAGAGACTTTCTTTTCCCAGCTTCAACTCATTATGCTAATGAAATGTCATCAATTAAGGCTTTCCCCTGATTATTGAATCTGTCAGGTAGTGCTCAGTTAAAAAGCTGCATTCTTTTGCTGTCTTTGTAGAGTTGCCATCACAGCTTTTTTGAAATGGTACTTCCACTAGACAGTGTTTTTCTACTTTCTCATTATTGTATCATCCTGTTGACCTTGAGACAGGTGAATATGGAAGGCCCAAAATTAAACAGAGACAACACTATCTGTGGCACTGTGAGTCAAGATAATGTGTTAGCAGAAAGATAAATACCATTCTTCATTCAAGATTCCTTCATAATTATTAATAGTCTGGTCAAAGATAAATCCAAGGAGAGAGTGTGACATTCAGAAACCTATGCCATTCTGCACTAGACTATACCAGAAGATTAGTACAAGATAGAAGGAAAATATTTTAATTATTCAAAATACATCTTTTGTTAGGAAAATGATTTAATGGACATATGGGAGTGAGACTGTATGATAAAAGTATTCTCCTAAGTAGTTCACAGAGACAGAATAAAGAAATCCACATTAAAAAAAATATATATATATTGTTACAATATTTTGGGGTATTCATTTTCTGTGAATGTCTTTTGGACTCTCAATTTCTTCAAATTGCATTCAGGATTCAAAATACTGATAAATGCGTTGCCACTGGTACAGTAAATTCTGATGACTCAGTTATCATGGAGAGAACATAAGACATTACACAGCTGCTTGGGAATGAGTCTCTGGTGGGGTGGGAGGTGGGGGTTCTGAAGGTCCTATCTTCTCCTTTTACTCCAGCAGGTGTGGTGCTTGTACTCCAGCACTGTGATTTCTCTCTGATGGGTTCCTCCGCACATTAGTTATAGATGATCATAGGTCCAGGCAAATACCTGTATCTGGCACATGGGCCATGAACTAGGGGAGAAGCTGTTGTGCTGCAATGCAAACGCATGAGGTACAGGTACCATGACAGGGAAACGCGCAGAGCAAGCAAAATGCATGACTTGGATGTTTCTGAATTTTCAAAAAAAAATCTCATGAGAAACATCTTTGAGAGAAACACAGCTCTCAAAATAGGGGATCGTCTTGTGATTTAAAAGATATATTTGAAATATAGAAAACAGATTAGAGAAAAATCTTCACATTGATTGCTATGAGTGATGACTATATCAGGTCATCCAGGTATCTGTACTGTTCCTGCACAGGGTTATATATTATATGTACAGGCTGGATCTGCAAAAGAGATTGAATACGGAAGCAACAAAATTTGCACGATATTAAATTATTAAATAAAATCAAATCCTAAACTAACTGCAAAAAGGTGAAATACAAATAAGTCTCATGATACTTTAAGTATAGTTAGGTGATAAAATGACTGGTGAAATTCAATTACAGGCTCTAAGTTATCTATTACCACAATAGGAAGATGATGGAATCAGTGAGGATGGTTTTTAGAAAACGCCAGGATTCAATACCTTTTAAAATCGTCAAGATTCAGTACCTGTCAAAATAATAAATAGGATATTAGCTATTACCAGGAAGGTACAGAGATAAACTTTATAGCACTATTTTAATTTGGTATACACACACATCATAAAGATTTAATATAGTTCTCGTCCTTGGTCCTCAGAATTATATTATAACACTTAAAAATGTAGAGAAAAGCATCAGAGATGATCAAAAGCATGAAATGGCTTCTTAAAAAAAATAGGAAAATGTCAATTTCTTGTTGAAAAAAAGAGAAAAGATAGGAAACATATCTGAGTTTTTCAAAGCTTGGGAAAGATGAATCAGTGAAGATGCTTTAATTATTTACATATTATTACATTGAAGGAACTAAAGAGAAAATGAGGAAATAATAAGATATAAAACAAGAAAGTTGGTGTTTTTTGGACTCTCCAATCAATATGTCATCAATTTGTGGAATTTATTGTCACTAAATTTTGAAAAGGCCAGGGATATAAATAACATTCAGTTAGGTAGGAGATGCCCTTGTGTAGGACAGGTCCAACAGTAACTGTTACATGAAAAGACTGTGCTGCAGTTTCTGTCTCAACAAGTCCACTGAATACAATGGGAGAAGACACTCCCAGGAAAAAAATCACTCTGCTTCTTATCATCTTTCCCTAAGCACTTTTTTCTGACTACTGTTATAAAAATGGTGCTAGGTTATAAGATAGGCTTTTTGGCTTGCACAAAAAAAAACCCAACACAATACAACCCAAAAAACCAAACAAGCAAAAAAAAGCAGACATCTAAGTACTAGAACTACAGTTCTTATATGTCTTCAAGAAGTCTGTAACTCATCAATTTGCCACTTGGAAACCATATTATACAGACCCTTAATCAAATAAAAAGATCAAATTATTGAGGAAAAAAAAACAAAACAAAACAAAACAAAACAAAACAAAACAAAACAAAAAAAAAAAAAAGAAACAACACACCAAAATTATAGTGTTTGAAGTACATTTTGCTGCTTTCTTCTTTCTTCATATATTCCCCTTCTCCCCACATCACTTCTGCTGGAAGGTGTACAAAAAGTTATGGAGACTTTTAGTCTTAGGAAATGAAACCAAATATTAAAACTTACTGCGCAGCCTCTAAACTACTGCACGTATATTTTGTCTTGGTGTGTTGGACAGGAATTTGCGATTTAACACAACATTTATAAGTTTCTCTAGCAATTCTATATTGCAAGTTGTTAAAGATATAGTGTTCACCATTTTATTTTCATCTTCCCACAATCCAATCACTTTAATAGCTAACAACTGTCATCCAAAGCAGATTCAGGCAGCTATCAGGGTGAAAGGGTTCTGTTTATTGCTAAAATGACTAATTCTATGAATCTATTCTCAAAAAATCTGCAGTGTGAACATGTCTCTTATAGATACAGAAGAAATGAATAGTATACTCTATTTTTGCAGTTACTGAGGTACCAGAAAGTTTTTTTCTTTTTTTTTTTTTTTCTTCTTTTTGTATATTAGTCACTGATTTCTCAGTTTAATGACATACATTTATCTATAGTATCAACTGGCCTGTGACAAAGACAAGAATTCCAACTTTTTTTTTTTCCTTTGGTCAATTTATTAATTTAAAGTGTCCACCTATCTGCAGAGGGGGATAAAAAATTAGTGGTTATTGAAGGAATACATGCAACTTGGGTGCAAATTCAAGTCATACATCTATTCTATATAGGATTTAGTATTTGCATGGTTCAAATTCCTTTGCAGTTCTTTTCCTTACCCCATAAGATCTTTTTAAATTGTTGGATATTCTTAAATTTTCATGGTTACGTAAAACCTATAAAAAAATCCAGAAATCCTCAGAATTTTTTTTTCATGTTTTTAATAATTTAAAACAATTGGACTGTATGTGATTACAAGTGACATAGCCATGTTGAATTGTGTATAAATATCGCAGTTCTTTATGACAAAGATAAGAAATCAACCTGTGCATTCACTTGATGTTCTGACTGATTACTGAGGTAACAGATATAATAGTTATATTCGATCACATCTTTTTGATTTAACACAATAACAGATACAATGGCAATCAGTAGCTTCACTGGTTCTGGAAGAGCTGTAGAGAGATCCAGATTCTAACACTCACACTCATCAAACTTTCTCCACAAACCTCCCTCTAAAATACTAAATATTTAATGGGATTTATAGAGCACAGAAGTATTTGGCTACAAAATTTTCATAACTTGCCAAAACTATCCAAAAAGTTTCCAGTAAGGTTTTGAATACTGGATTTATTTTCCATAAAATTTTGATTTTTAATGATTTCATAGGACTTGTCTCATTTCATTTTTTGTAGGTGAATCAAGATACTTTTAAAAGCCAAAGTGCCTGACATAGTCTATGTTACACATTTTGTCCAAGGAAAACTCAGCTTACCTTAGTTATCCAAATCTAGTACTCATGTCACAGTCTGGTGCTAGACTAAGGGAGAAAGAAGAAGTATTAAATTGAAGTCTCTGGCACTTATATTTGCTGAACAACAGGAACAATTGTTCATCTGCATTATATTAATGTATCCCAATGCCTTCTGGGCCAAATTAATTTTAGATGTAAATAGGTGCAACTTATCTGATTTAAATAGCGTATATGTACTCAAACCTTCAGTAAATATGTTCTCCTGGCTTTATCATATGATAAAGCCAGGAGAACATATCTCATTTCTGTTCATGAAAATTATTCAAACCATTTAAATTTATTACATTCAGACTCCCCTTGATTTCCAAGGAAAAGAAGGCTAGACAATTTATTATATCTTTCAAAAGCAGGTTTTTTCCTTTACTCATTTCTGATGTATCAAAATGGAAGAATCAATCTATTGAAGAGCTGTAATACCATAAACTGACTTTTTCAATTGTTCATTGTGCTGCAAACTCCAGATTTAATCTCTTGATCTAAGAAAAGAATTGAGGGCTGTCTTCTCCATCTTCATATAGGAAAAAAATGCATGTAGGATAACAACTTTTAACAACTTTGCTATCTTGGACACAAATGAACACAGTGGACACAAATATCAATGTAATTGTTTGCACCACAATAGCAAAAATAAATTAAGGAACATAGCTTCCAGATGGAAACAGTTGAACCTTCTCTTTATGTGCTATTGAATGTTATGGTGCAGCGGTCTTGTGGAGATTACTGAAAAATCAGCACAAGCGAAAACAAATATCACTTTCCCAACATTTAATCAACTCTCAGTCTATGTCACTGGCCATCTCTGAAGTGAATAGGAATGTCATAAAAGAGGTGTTTATCTGTGGTCATGACTTAATACCCTGCATAGTACATACTGAAACAATCACCTAACATCTCTGATTTTAAAAATAATAGCCAAACTTTTAGAGACATAGAAAAAGAAAATTACTCCTGTAGATGATCCTGACCATCAGAGCAGCCATTTACTTATAAAAATAGTTCACAAAGTTACATTAATATGTTGACAATTTTCAGTTGTCACAGTTTCAATGAATTGAGCATATATGGTATAATTCACACAAATGCCATCGTATATAAAGACAACAGTTAGCAGAACAGGAAATCTAGAAGTCCCAGGTTTTTATGTTTTACATACATGTGTATATATAGAAACACAGAAGATGGTAAAGAGGTGAAGGGATTAGTAGTTACCAAATTAAACTCTGATTTCTTTTCCATTTTTTATATAAATGACCTGAAGTAAGCTAAAGAATCTCCGTTGTTGTGAAACCCAAGATCTGAATAATTTTGTTTATATAACTTAAATTTTTCAGTGGGTAAGGTTTTCTAAAATAGACACTTAACAGTCATTCATCAAGGAAGATTAAAAAGAAATGAATTAGGTAAGTACACTTTAAGCATGAATTTCTTTATATGCAACCAGTGCGTGACTAATCCAAAGACTGGAATAGCTGTAAATAATCAACTGAGTCATTAAATGTAATGTATAACTAATAAGCATTACAAAAGGTAGAATTATCCATATGAAATTCAGTAAGCCTATTTTTACATCATGGTCATAGTGGAAAAAACATTAATTTTTAAAAAATATTTGTAAGTAGAATGTTAACTATGACAAAGGAACATTAATTCATCAACAAAATTATGCAGACTGTCATATTTTACCCATATTATTTTTTCAAATATTTTAGAGATACCATAGAATACTCCACTGTGGATAAAGAAGAATATAAAATCCTACACTTATAGTCCAGTCCAAACACCAGAATGAAATACAGAAACTGACCCTCTCCATCAAGCTTAATGCTTCTGATGACACCTTAATTTGGAATCTGAACTCTTGAAACTAATTCTTTTAATCAGGATTCTAGCCAGAAATCTCAATAAAGAAATCATCAGATTTCCAAAGTTCTTAACAGTTGCATAAGAATCAGAGGAAAAAGCTTTTGTAAAAGGGTTATGCATTAAGACTGTTACATTCTTAATTTCCAGGAGAGTCTGGCTAGACTGCCATACTTTATTATGTGCAATGTATTTCATCTTTAACACAGAATTAATGGGGTGTACTAAGTATGCTTTCTCCCAGCAGAAACTTACTTCTTGCTGCTGTGCAGCATCTGAAAGTCTTCCTTTATATGATCCATTCCCTCATTAGAAACAGCTTTTTCTATATTTCATTTTTATATTTTCTCTACTTCAACTGTTCCCAGAGTTGCATCAATGGTCTTTGAAGTTGTTAGTTTTTGTTTTCTTTTGGTTTGGTTTGGTTTGTTTTTTGGGGGTGGGTGTTGAGAGGGTAGTGGGTTTTGTTGGATTTTTGGTTTTTTTTTTTTTTTTAAATAAAAAATGTAACCATAATTATTTGGCTTATGCATTCAGCAGCTAACTGGCAAGATGTTTACCGAGGTGAAATAGTGTCAGCAATTCAGGATGTAATACAAAGATCCAGCCCATAATCTCTGTTTACTTGTGGAATTGTATATATATATTAATTCACACATAATACATAATTGTTCAGCTGTGGGGACTAGGATTTTGTTTGATTAGGTAGTCAAGACACAATAGATATTGAGAAGATAAAGCAGGAAAAAGGAAATAAAGTCAACATGTCTGTGTGCATGTTTGCTATGAGAAAGAAGATTAGCCAACTAGTTGAGAAGTGACAATTTCCAGCCAGGTTACTGTACTAGGATCTGAGGAGCCTAGGGGATATTAAAAAATCAAATTTGATTCCCCAGGTAAGGTCAGGTTACTTATCAGATGCTGCCCATAAAAGGCAGGGCAGGAAGTCTCTAGTGGACTGGGAGACCCCGGCTCTGAAAGGACTGCTAGACCTCAGCAGCAGGCTGGAGCTGAGGCTGTCAGTGCTTTTGTTTCTGTCAGGGTCACAGAAATCAACATCATTGTCATGATGTGCACTCTTTCCATTTTCTAGCACCTTCTGTCCTGTCCTAGGGCCCTGCTTACTTGCTGTGGTTACTAATCCCTAGATCTGCTTCTGTGTACCTCAGCTCACAAACTACTGTGCTGCTAGACTCTCTGAGCCAGGTTAAAAAGCTTTCAACTGCTGCAACTTGGTCTGCCAGGTCAGTTTTATTTCTAAAATCTAAATAACCACTTGATATCAGTATTTTTGGATTGCCAGTTCTGCTGAAGTTAAAAAATAATTCTCTTCAATCATGAAGATGTTCTTGTTATTTAGAAATGTCGTCATCAAAAAAACCCAAATATTTTACTAGTTATATTTATTTTCTAAGGAAATCTAAGAAAAGGACAACAGTCCTTAGCAGGTAACTGGTAGCTATGGCAACCAAACTATGGATTGCAGTGATATCTAATTGCTACATAATAGGAATCAGTGATTTTTTTTTTTGTTCACAAATGAAAACTAGAATCTAAAGATACTGTAGTCATTTACACCTGGCAAAGGGAGTAATAAAGAGCTACAGGCTCAGCATGACAGTATTTGATACCCGCTTCAGGCAGGTGATAGCAGGTAACATGCAATGCCAGACAATTGGGGAATCAAACCCCAGACTGTGAAATTAATGTTTTTCTTTCCTCTTCCTTACATAAGGGAAAATCTTTTCTTCAGTATAATCAGTACAGTACCTAGCATTGAGACTGATGTCTTTTCTTACAGAGAATGTTGCCATGGAAAAGTTTGTCACATTTTTCAAAAAGGTATACATTGTGGCTAGGTAGTACATTTTTATGAGGCTGAAAGAAAATGTAGAATTAATCTACTTATGTAGGATAGAAATCATAAAGTACCAGATGAGAGTATATACTAGAATTCATTTTCCAAATGTCCATAATCTCAAATATGCTAGCATGCCTTTTGAATTTCCTGGAACTATGAACATTCTTCGATTTTGTTCTGGAGGTAGATCTTTTCTTTAATTAGACTGGTTTGATGCCATAATACAGCGGACAACTGTCTGCACTGTTTGAGGCACAGACTTGATAAATTGCTTGGGATTTGGCTTTTTTTGTTTGTTTGTTTCTTGTATTTCCACTTCTATTGGTAATAATTTTCAGATTGAACTATGATGTCTCATTAAATTGTAAGCAACAGTGTCATAAGTGTGCAGTGATTTCTCTATGTGCTGATGGGCAACCATATTTATTAAGCTGGCTTTAGTTCACATTTAAAAAACAAAACAAAACAAAACAAAACAAAAACAAATATTGGAATCCTGCACAGGAATAATAATAATAATAAAACAATCTGAAACTTACTGGTATATTTTCTGTAGATATGCTTATCCCTGGAGTTACTGGAAGTGCAACAAATCTGAATCAGCTATCTTTACCAAGAAGTAGAGATGCCACTGCAAATTATTTATACTTTGGAGGCAACAGGTGCATCAGATCCTACAATAAAAATTACCATTTTGAATATTAAAAACAAATATAAAAAGACCAAAAGTCTCAAACAATTCAATATGAAATTCTGACAATATGGAATTATTATTTTTCTTTAGATGTAAATTGCAAAATTAAGAAATGGGCTTGACAGGGAGAGAACATCCAGGTAGCTGTTGATTTTCTTTCTTTGAATTACAACACCTAGGACTCTTAAGAAACCTACTTGATTGACTTATTTTGCTTTTCACCAGCAGTTACTCCTTTCTTAGTGTATTGGCTGCACATGGCAACGTTTTGGTAGCATGGTGACTGACTGCAGGAGTGGTCTCTGTGAGAAGAGACTGGGGGCCCTGTGCTGGACAGAGTTGGTTCTAGCTGGCTCCAAAATGGACCCAATGCAGGGTCAAGTGTGTGGCACTTCTGTGAAAACATATTTAAGGGCAAAAAGTGCTGGATGGAGAAAGGGGGAGGGAAGTAAAAAAGTGAGAAGCAACAAAGGAAACACCAGGGTCAGAGCAGGAGGAGGAGGTGCTGCAAAGTGCTGGAGCAGATAACCCCTGCAGCTCATGGACAGGACCACACTGGAGCAGATAGATAATCCCAAAAGGAACTGTCACCTGCGGGGAGCCTATGCTGGAAAAGTGTGAGAGGAAAGTAGCAGCAGAGAGAAGCTACTACAAACTGACCATAACAGTCCTCAATGTACAGCAATGGTTGGGGGATAGAGGAGTCTGGAGTAAAGGACTGAATTTGAAACTGGGAAAGCAAAGGAAATGTGTTGGTTTGATGTCTGTCTTTTTGTTTCCCACTATCTGAACTGCAAACTATAGTTTTATTTTAATTGGCAATAAATTAACCTAGTTTTCCTCAGGTTGAGTCTGTTTTGTATACAACACTAATTGGTAAGCTTTCTCCTTGCCTTTGTATCAGCCCTCAAGCTTTCTCATTCTTGTTCTTCCTATTTTCTTCTCCTGTCCCACTGAGGGAGAAATTGAGCAAGTGGCTGGGTGTGAGTTTGGCTGTTAGCCAAGGCCAACCCACCATGCTTAGTTACAGAATAAATGTCTGCATACAATAGCCCTTGCTTTCTAATTCTGTATGTCCTTGGATATATATGTAGTAAACCATGTACAAAGAAGATAAACATGCTTTTCCAAGCACCATGTTCAGTGCATTCTTTGTGTTTTAATAAAGAAAATTAAATTCATTAATACAGAAGTATATATCACCGATTTATGCATATGTCTATCCTGTATGTTAGCTTTACTCATTCTATTATGGTTAGCAGCAAAATAAATTAGCATTAGAAATTGTAGTAGTTCCCTTTTGAGAGCTATAAGCTTTCTGATCATCTCTGTATCTTCATCTAGAAAAGAACTTAAATGCACAGAAGATCTTTTGTATTTTACATATGCTGTTTCAACATTCCCCAAAAGCTTCAGGATCCTGAGTTCTGAAGTAACTTGGCAAAACCCTAGGTGCCTCTGATTTTTTTCTGCCTGACCTACTGAGACAAAGGCAGGTGGAATTAACAGAGCTTCAGTTCTCCCTCACCTGTGTCATGGAAGTCTTCCAGAGTTCTGTGGAAAGACAGGCTCTGGAAATATGACCCACCAATATCTGAATTTTCCATGATCAGCAGGACCTAATAAATTGAAGAACAGAGCAGTGGAGATAGTTCCTTAAGAGAAAATTTTGGAGAGCTATTCTTAATACCTAACATTAGGGACAGAATTCAGCTGGCCAGGGTCTCTACATCCCTTTTACATATACTATTGGTAGCTTCTCTCCAGAATGTTTCAGATCAGGAACCTGACATATGTGCACTGCATGGTTTTCTGAAGGAGTTTCTCTTTCTGCACAAAGTGCAGAAGAAGACTATGGAATCTATTTCATAACATGGGTAATTAAAGTTTAAAGTTTGTCAGTATTAATACTTTTCATTTTTCATTCAGTATTAATCCTATTGGGGAAAACATACCCTATGATGTCTGATATTTAACCGTGAATGTCTTCTTGTTTGCATTACACTGAAATTTATTGAAGGAGGAGTACCTGTATATTCAACGTGGTAACTCCAGATCAGTGGATAAGAATTATCAAAACCTAATATATTCCTCAGGTTTTGTACTCTAGATATCACAAGATATAAAATGTAACACCTTTTTCTGTATGCCAAGGTGATTAATGATTTTATTTCTGGAATTAATATTATAGACAAACAACAGTGCATTCTTTAGATAAAATGGGAAAACATAAAGATGATTAAGAAGTTTAATTTACTCTTTATAATTATGTTATGTTAAAATACAAAGAATTGCAACAAAGCTTCTCTATTTATTATTAATACTACCTTTGCTCCAGTAGCTTATATTAGGAAAACAAACCTCAGAGATAGACACAAGAAAGGCTTATTTAATATTTTCTTAAACATTCCTTTCTATATCATTGTTTATATCTGTCTTTTTATATCTGAAATCAAGATATTACTCCACATTTTTCCTTTCCATTGCATTATAATTTCAGTTTCATATTGGAAGGCTTCTCAAAAAAGCTAGCTTCTTGTCAGTGACAGCATTGACTTCTATGTGCATGTGTCATCCTATTATTCTATACAGTTTGTTGTTCTAGTTAAAATCAATGGTGGAGAAGAGGAAGGTTTATCAGGATTAGGCAAGAGCAAAAAAGAAATTAGATTTAACAAGGTCATACTGATTCTAATGCAACAGCCACTGAAGGCAAAAACGAAGCCCTTTTTATCTTAAATGGGAGCAGAAGCCATTTCTGTTTTTCACAAAACATTGTTCATGCATACAGATGTTCCCCATTTTTTATTATTTTATTCATATCCCAGTGTCTCAAAAATATTCCTGTTTATTTTAATCAATATTTTTAAAAATTTACCCTTACCAAATATTGTATTTTTCAAAATGTAAGTATATAAATGAACTGGACAGGTTAAAAAGCATTTATTTAGGATATATCAGGAGATTACTCCTTTTAATCTCTTCACATCTGTAGCTATAAGAGAACATTTAATGTTGCTACAGGACATGGAATTATCATTTTGTTAGACATACTATGCAATCTGTTTTTAAGTACTGTATGATGCTTCAAAGCGTGAAAGACCAACAGAAGGGTGGCAACAGCAGAGAAAAAAAATGTCCAAGAGATGATAAAATCTTTGATAACACTGCATTATACAGAGGTCCTTTTTGGTATTAACTTTATTCAGACTGGCTGAACTCTAAAATATAATTTTATTATAAAAATATCACGGAACACAGTCAGAAGGTAATGGATGTTTCCTGGTGATAGAATTAACCCAAATATTTTTTTTTTTTTTGAATAATTGCCATAAATGCAGCAGTTTCCCAGTTTGCAAAGTATCATGAAGGTTCACATTATTTAATTTGCACCGTCACTGGTATTGAGTAACATTTTATTACAAAGATAAGAAGTCTTATTGACGCAGGAAGAGTACCATGCTACTTACTTACAGTGAGACTGTACTCATTTGCCATCTGTCCTCCTATTCACTGACCTAAGCTTGATTATAGATGCATTGGCTGAGCATTTTCACATGTATTTGCAAGGCTAAAAAAGAAGAAAGCTGAGTTATTTCAATTTTAAGTGGATGTATGCATACTAGGATATGTCAGAAATTGACCAAAATAATTATTATTGTAGGCTATCATTATGGGAACACAAAAATAACATGCAATTCTTCCTGTCACATTCACACTGAGTTTAATTCACTCTAAGTGTGGTCTAAAGGTTTAGTCTCTTACTAAAGAAACCTTTCAGACATAGGTCCATGCAGCCATCTCAAAGCACACATGGTACAAATCAGACATAGTATTTGTGCCTCACTGTAATGATACAAAAAATAATGAGTGTTCTCTATTTGGAAATACAATATTCTGCAAGATATAGTCCTCTTCATCTTTATTTATCTTGATCAGGATCCTGAACTAATAGAAGCAGATGAAGCAGGAGCGTGCCACTGAAAGATGTCCTACAGTAAGAACTAGGAGTGATAATAAAATGCACCAGTGTGTAAGAATATATAAATATATAGGTTTCCATGTAAAGAGAAGAAAAGGAACAACATAGACCTTCTTGGATGCAGAAAAGCTTCTTGTTCCTACAGAAGTTAGTAAGTGAAATACAGAATATTGCAGTTCTATACCTAGTGTATGATAAGAAAAGATAGGAGTTGCTTTTTTGTGTCCTTCTAGAAGAGAAAAAAAATAAAATAATATAAAATAAAATTAAAGCACAAAACTTTCCAAAGCCATTAAAAACACTGAAAACTGCTTCTTTACTCAGCAGCTATAGCAGGAAAATTTTCTAGGGATGGCAAATCTTTCTTGCCAGGAACTACATATCAGTGGGTATAACAGTGGCATGTTAGGATGCAAATTAAGTAATTAAAATACTACTACATTGAAATTATATTAAAACATTTATGGAGATAACTCGAGGACTGTCTTATTTATCAGATCATTGATGTTTTTATTCACTGAAAACTGCATTATCATTATGATGAGGGTTATATAATTTTCTAAATAGGTAATTAAAAGAAAATCTCACTATGTTAGCAGTTCTTCTATCTTTTTATAATCGGAAGTTCTACTTTTGTCATGATTTTGCTTCATTAATTCCACATACTGCTGACATCTAGTGACCAAATAATCCCATCTGTTTTGATATTTCTCTGGTATCAAAAATTACGTGTTTGGTAATTACACTATAGCTGTTTCAAGATACTTCTGTCCATACAGATATGAGTTGTTTAGATTTTATTAACTTACAGAACAAAACCTGCATCTTGCAGCTAGAAGACGTGAACTGAAAATAAACCTTCTTTTCCACTCTAGTCAGTGAATAGAAACAAACATAAAAATTGGCTTTGAAAGGCTTAATTTATATATTATAATTTCACCTCAGTGTTTGCTGTGCAGATTTTTATGTTGACTCTGGAGTTCAAGTTGTATTCATGGAAATTACAATAATGGTGGGCATGTAAATGAACTGATGAAAGGACAAAGTTGGAAGAAAGTAGGTTGTCCTGAGCTTTGAAGTAAAGGAACTGACTCCTGTTCTGATGAGAACAAGTTAAATAAAGTACTGTTAGGGCTCTGTCCAGTGATTATGAAGGGTTCAGTCCTTCTGTTCTGTGTCAAAAATCTGCACTGTTTTGCATGTGGAATCAGGTTACCAGGGGCAAAATTACTTCTGAAGATGAAATCCATGCTACAGCTCACTCAGATGAGAAGATCCAAACTTGTGCCACAGCTCAACTGATAGAGCTAACGTAACTCTCAGCTCCAAGTGGTGCAGACTCCAGTGTATTGTATCAGGTAGATGGAAAATACCATTAAGTCCTCTGAAGTTTTATGAAAACCTGATATGGTTCATTGCTGAAATGGCTGGAGGGTAGGCATATTTTAGAAAAAAAAGAGTTCAGAAACAGACCTGATAAAACAGGTAAGTTAGTCATACTGTTAATTCCTAGTTCAGGTTTTGAAAATCTGAATATTAAATAATTAACCATTTTAAATTGTGGTGTTAACATGATCTGCTTTGATAAAAGGTACTTTGAGTTTCATATTTTGAAGTGTTTGATAGTGACGACAACACACCTACATGGGTAAACAAGGTATTAAAAAAAACAAAGACCAGACAAGAAATTAGTTTCTTATCTGTTCTATGCAGTGCACCTGGGAAGACAGGCACCCCAGAGAACCAACCAAAAATCCCAGATGCTCATTAAGGATTCATAAAGTTTTGGTCAATACAAAACACAGGACAGCACAAAGCTGCGTTTTCTTGTTGTACTTTAACACTTTTCACATTTTTCACTGTCTCCCTCCTGCACACTGGGAGGAATAACCTCATGCACCAGTACATGCTGGGGCTGAGCAGATGAAAAGCAGCTATGCAGAAAAGGACTTAGGCTGACCATGAACCAGCAACGTAACTCTGTATCAAAGAATGATAATGGTATCCTGGGCTGCATGAGGAAAAGAATAGCCAACAAGTCCAGGAAGTTGATATTTCCCCTCTCCTCAGCACTTGGTGTCATGGTTTGAGCCTGGACAGCAGCCAACCACCACGCAGCCACTCTCTCCCCCTTCTCCTCCGGCAATAAGAAGGGACAGAGAGACAGGCTTGTGGTTCGAGATAGAACTGGGATGGGGAAAAAATCACCCTTTATGGTCACAAGCAAAAGGCAGACTCATTAGGGGAAGAAAAAAAAAAAAAGAACATGCGTTTATTACAGACACTAACAACACATAACAGAGTAGGAGAGTGAGAAGCATTGCCACATCTTGAGAACACCTTCCCCCCACCCCTCCCTTCTTCCCAGCTCAGTTCTGCTCCCGATATTTCTACCTCCTCCCCCCAGCAACACAGGGGCAGGGAATGGGGGGTGCAGTCAGTGCTGGTGCTTCTTCCACCTTCGGTGGGGGGAGCTTCTGGAACGTCTTCCCCCTGCTCCATCGTGGTCCCCCTCTCACAGGAGACAGTCCTCCACAAACTTTCTCTGACTTGAATTCCTCCCATGGGCCGCAGCGTTCCCCACACTGCTCCATCATGGGTCACTAACTTCCTCCGACTGGATTCTCCCCCACGGCTGCAGCCCTTCCCGAGCTGCTCCGGCGTGGGACTCCCCCGCATGCTGCAATCCTCCCAGCGCTGAATTACAGCAGCGGGGCTACCTTTTCCCATGAGACCCCGGCCTTCTTCGGGCACAGCACCTTGATCATCTGAGCGGGAACGACAGGCCACAAATCAATGTCTGCTCCACCATAGATCTTCATGGGTGGCGGGGGTGGCCGCCCTGCCGTCTCACCACAGGATACAGGGGGGTCTCTGCTCCGGCACACCTCCCCCCTCCTTTCTTCCTCCGTTCCTCCACTGACCTTGGTGTTCATGCAGCTGCAGCAACTCCTCCTCACAAGTCCGGCTGCCCGTCACCACGTCCCTTCTTAAATATGTTATCGCAGAGGTGCAGCTGATTGGCTCAGTTTTTGAGCAGAGGTGGAGCTGACTTGGAGCTGGGGGAACTTCGAGAAGCTTCTCACAGGGGGCCGCCCCTATCGCCCCCTCCCCTGCTACCAAAAACCCCACCACTCACTCAAACCCAGGACACTTGGCGAGGCCACACATGCAGTGTCCAGTTCTGGGTCCTCAGTACAAGAAAGACTGGGGAGAGTTCAGCAAAGGACCATAAAGACGGTTAATGCACAGGAGCATCTCTCCTATGAGGAAAGGCTGGGTCAATCAGTGAGAGAGCTGGACCAATCAGCCCGGAGAAGAGAAACCTCAGGGGGGATCTTATCAATGTGTACAAACAACTGAAGGGAGGGTGTAAAGACAGACCTAGGCTCTTTTCAGTGGTGCCCAGTGACAGGACAAGAGGCGTTGGGCAAAATCTGAAACATAGCCTGTTCTGTCTGAACATAAGAAGACTGTGAGGGTGACAGCACTGGCACAGGTTGTGAAAGGAAAACACTAGTTCAAAAAAATGTTGTTTTATTTAAATACCAAGACTAAAGGGTGATCAGCCTTTTGAATGAGCTGTAAGTGAGAATCTTGGTTCTGCTTCCTCTGTTGACAAAGGCATCTTCTGAAAAACATTATTCTCAGCTCTCAGATTCTTTCATAAGATACCATTTTCTTCTTAGCATTTCTTGCTTTGAAGCTTGCAGCTCTCTATTCAGCATATAAATCTTTGTATCCCATCTGTGAGGTGCATAATTCTTATGCTCAGAATTTAGGGCCAAATGCATTAGTGTACTGCAGTGTCTCTGTCACTTTCCTATCCATTCAACTAATCCCATGTATCCATGTCTTAAGTTGAAACTGTTGTTACATTCTTAATACCTGTGAATTTGTAAAGTGCATGTGAGAAATTGAGAAAATCAATGTTTATTATAAAATTAATACTTATATTGACACAAACACTAATTGTATGTCAATAAGTGATGAGAGATATTCTACGTAACTCAGTAGTCATAAGGGCAAGGAAAGAAACTGTTCCCATTAAGAGTATAGCAATGAATCTCTATTGTACAATATATTTTTAAGAGAGATGTATTTGTCACACCCAAAATATTATCTTACTATAGACTTAAGTGCTATATTTCATTAAGGGCCTAATTCTGCAAAGTCCTGAAAAAAAGTTTTACCACTTAGTAGATGAATACCGTTGCCTCATTAAAGCTGTGATGCTTGTTAAACTTCAGGAGGTTGAATTAGAACATATCAACACTTCAGTTGGTCATAACATTCATAACATTCTTATCATCACACTCTGTTTAAAAAAGAACACATATTTTAGTGTCATTTTAGGTTATTTCTGTTTAATAAACACAGAAAAGAAAAAAAATGAAAAAAAAAAGTTGTAAAAAATTTGCAGCCATGATAATCTTATTTGTTTGTGGTGACTGATTCTCCTTGCATTTGATAATATTAGCATTGCAAGAAGCTTTGTTGGCTCTGTCAATGGACTTTCACTCTTAATTACTATTTTCAGTGATTTTTTTTGGTGTTTGATGGTAATTTTGAGCCACAGCTGCTGTTTCCATTTTGATTTGTTTACTTTCCATAAGACAATTTGTATTATGGAAATTAGTTCCATTAAACTGGGCTTCTTTTGTGTGATATGTGAGTATAATTCTTGTCTTAGGGTTTTCATTTTAATGAACACTTTTTTTATAATTGCTTGCTTGCAGAATATTAGGTTTTAAGATTTAGTTTATGCATCTTTGTTTCCTTAAGAAATAATACAAACAGTCTGTGTTGTTATTTCATGAAGTCAATACATTTAAAAAGGATGAATGAAAAGTCCTGCAATGGGAAAGGAAGATCCATTTACAAGAGTGCAAGCTTGAGACTCACTGAGGAGCACCTCTGTGGAAAAGGACCCTTCAGAGAAGCAGCAGAGAAGTGGGAAAGGGTACTGACAAGGCATCAGAGAGTCGAGTCAGTAAGTCAGGACCAGGATAGTTGTGGAGATAGTGATTGGTCAGCCTAAGTTCTGTGATCACACAGCAAGTCCATGTAATGATGCAGGTCCAAAGTAAGTCCAGAAAGCAATCTGAGGCAGAATCAAGCAGTAGGAGCTACACAACCAGAATGTTGCTTAGGTGGGGGTTAAGTGTGAGAGCCTCAGCTGAAAAGGAGCTTCCCAGGGAAGCAGATCCTTTCTTTTCTACCTTTCTTCACAACAGCTCTTAGCAGTTGGACTCATCAACTTTGGACTCAATCAGCTAAGCTCCTAGAAGTGGGAATGTGCTCTCAGCCATGAAAATAATTTTTATCCTTTACTTTGTATTTATTAGACCAATCTAGAATACTATATCCAGATTTGGCCCCCCTCCAATATAAGAAAGACATTAATAATCTGATATTTGTTCAGTAGAGGACCACCAGGATGGTCAGGGAACTGGAGCCCTTGCTGTGTGAGGAAAGGCTGAGGGAATTTGCTTGTTCAGCTTGGAGAAGAGACAGCTTTGGTGGGCAGCTAATAGCAGCCTACCGATACCTACAAGGAAGTCAACAAGACAGAGACAGTTAAAACAAGAGATGTCCAAAGTGGATATAAGGGTAAAATATTTTTTTCCACCATGAAGACATGCAAGCGGTGAAGCAGGTTGCCAAGAGAGGTTGTGAAGTTTATATTCTCTGAGGTTTTAAAGACCATAATGGATAAAGCCCTGAGCAGCCTGGTGGTACCTTACATCTGATCTCCTGAGGTCCCTTCCAGCTTGAGCTGTCTTATGATGCTAGACTTCTACAGTGTCTCATTACTTCATTATTTTAACTCTTATTTATTTATTTCAGTTTCTAGAATTTTATTATTAGTGTTATATTTATCAGTATCAATTTTCAGAGGGAAAAATGGGAAAGAGGAATAGAAAAATAAACTTATTTCAAGATAAAGTCAATGATGTCTAATGAAGATCTTAATTAGACCTTCAGTAGTCAATTGAAATTTACTTATCCTGGCTACTGGTAAATAAAGGCAAGAGCTTCTTACTAAAAAATACTTTCTTCAAAGGACAGCTGAAACCAAATTCAATTCTACCACATGAAACTGCCAGAATTTTAGGTAGTTGTTCTCTGTTACTCAAATAGGCTAAATAGATAGTCAGGAATAGGCTCTCCACATCAAACAAAGAAATCATAAAAAGAAATCCTACAACAAGTCAATGAAGAAAATGAACTGTAAGGCAATCAAAAAGTCTTCGAATTGAAATATTATGAAGTATAGAACTACATGGTCAGGTCCTTGTTGGGGGTGGAGGTGAGGGGGAATTGAGGTTCATTTTACTGTCCTGATATCATCTTTGAAATTAATGCTTCTATTTGTAGTGAAATGTGTGAATCAGCATGAGCTAACAGCATCTAATTTATCATAAACTAGTCATACTGGGTTCCTTTTGTATTAGTATTTCAGTTTGGATAACAGATGTGCTTCTGAGGACAGTCTCCTGATCATTCCCTCTCTGCATTTTGTTTCACAATGCAGATGGGTCTTAGACCTTATCAATTGTACTTCTTTTGGACAAAACGAAATCAAGAAACTGTATTTAACTGCTAACGGGCACTCAGTCCACAAGTCCAGACTATAATCAGTTCAAAGTAGAACCTTCTGAAATACATATAGGATGGACATAAGTCTCATTACCAACTGTCACTCTACAGATCTCTTCTCATTGGTCTGAACTATTTACTGACATGGACATAGCAGTTACTTTCAGGAATTAAAGCACCTCTTATACCTAAAAGAAAATAATCTAAAAAAAAAATCTCATCTAAAGGATATTCTAAGAGATGACAATTCAGTAACATCAGCTGAAACTCTTCTATTGACTTCAGAGGAAACTATATCAGATTGAAAAACAAGTAAGCTCATCAGTATGAAATCTCACACTTACCTTTTGAATCATCGGTATTTTAAAAGGCCAGGTAAAACAATCAGTCTGTGGGGTTTTTTCACAAATTGCTGGTTTTAACAAGATATATTTTTTTCTTTACTTGAAGTCAAAGGAAGATGAAACCTGCCTCCATCTCTTTTTCTTTTAGTGTCAGACAACAAAGGGTACCTCTGTCCTCTAGAAGGAGGAGCTAAGTCAACTCATCCATCCACATTCCCATCAATTCAGAAAACCAAAAACTTAGCAGAAAGTTAGGACTCGGGTGTTAAGGATGCCTAGTGGTAACATTTCTGAATTAACAACAATGAATAGTTGCTTTTGATAGCTCTTTTATAGCTGGGTACAGCTGGATTAAACTTAACTGCAAAGGGAACTCAATTTTCTTTATCATCAATTTGACATTGTTTAACAGATGTTTTCTGGGAACCATTGTAATCTTTTTAATTTGTCTCTGTGTAATGTGCAGCAAATATCCTTGGTTAATAGTCTGATTATTAAATTTAATTCTTCTTCAATAGCATTTTTCATTGTTGCAGAAACTTTGAATCCTAATAACAAGGCTATAAAGAACACTGATTTCACTCTGGTTTTAAAGCCCACAACTATTTTACAACAGACACATGCTAAAACTGTCATTAATATGAAACAGTCTGTGACAGCCTGATGCCGATAGATAGTATAATAGATGAGGGAATCTTTAGTGATGAGTCTTTGTCTAAAGCCTCAGATATACATTTTGTCTTGATGTTTTACCGATTTCTCTGAAATCTTTCTCCTTTACACTATCTACCTTCCCTGCCCTTTAAATAACCCTCCTTCCACCCTCTACATCTCCTAACATGATATTCAGACTTGTTTCTCTTCCGTTCCCAGTGTCAGCATATCTAATTTTAGATTACTTCTGTGACTAAAATATGAAAGTCCTCTCTGCACTTTCACTCCCTTTCCCTCCTATTTCAATTTAGGGTCAGTATATCTTTTACGATCTTACATATATGCTTATATTATCATTTATTATTTGTTTTAAGTCATACTTAAAAAAGACTAAGTGCTGTACAAAACAGAGCTGAAGATGTCTACAGTCCAAATTCTGTAAAGTATAACACAAAGGCTCACTCTTTGCCTGCTTGACACATTGTTCTCCTCTACATTTGGAATATATAAATCTCTCTCCACTGCATAGCTCTCACTACCACTGAAAGTTTTTCGTAAACATGTCAAGAAGACCTGCAAGACCTCAGCAGGAATATAAGATACATAGGAAAGATGAGTCGAGAAGACATATAACACTGTCTGGAAGACTAGAACAGATACTACTGGTGACTATACTCTGAAATTACATCAAAGTTGAATTAATGGTCGAATAGATTAAATTCCAAGAATTAAGTAAAGTTTTAAAAAATACCATGGATTTGATGTCATAAATATAATGCCAACCTTACTAAAATACAGATGTAAAAAAAAAAAAAAAATCACAAATTCTCTGAAAAGGGAACTAAATCCTAAACCGAAAAAAAAAAAAAAATCATATGAATAAAATTCAGCACATGCTTATGTGTTTAGAGAGAAACCTCTGTCTGTAGTACCTGAACTGATCAGAAAAACAGAGATTTTATTTTATTTTATTATTATTATTTTTAATCTAGAAACTAAAACTCTTTATGGAACTTGTGGAATAGAAGTCAGTATAAACAGAGGTAAATCACTATGGAAGATCTGACTGAACACAAACAAATTAACAAAAAAATAGTAGAGTTTCAGTATATGCTGAGGCTATTACACATACATAGAAGACACAGCAGAGATAAATTCAACATGTACATACAAACACAGTAAATATGTATTGTCAAATAAAGTAGAAATTATTTATATTATTATATAGTATGGAAAACATCAACATGTATTTGTGTTATAAGATAGTTCAGAGTTTATTTGTACATATAAAATAATAGTATGTATGTCAAATTATATTGCAAAATACTGCTTTCCTGTGCTGCTACTTTATTACACCATGTGACTTCAGTAGGCATCTGGGGATGGATTCTTCACCATCATGTATATATACTGGGCAGTGGCTGTAATTTTTTTTCACTGTCTCATATAGGCTTTTCAGAACAAAAGACTCACCTCCTATGAAAGGGCAATGACACTTCTCCACCCTTTATCGCAGGCATATTACTTTAAAACTTCCAAGTGTTCCTGTATTGCTGGAGGAGGGTGAGGTAGGATCCTATAGCCAGATGGAAGATGGTAGAGTTAAACCACACAATAAAAGAGAAGAAAATCGCTTCCTTTAGGAAGAAAGTCAGGGGGAGGGATGCTAGTTGTGAAAGTTCCCAAGCAAGTTTTGTCCCTGTGTAGGATTTGGGTAGTCTGCTTTAAGGTCTCACACTGACTTTGTTCCATTTCATAGTAAAATATCCAAGTATGCTTTGAAACAACATACACCCTGTATGAAGGCACATCCCAGCACATTACAAAGTTATTGTCTAATTAAAAGTTTAAACCTTCTATACAAAATGAAATAGCATCAGGACAAGTGATTAAGAATCCTTTCAGAATATCTCACTAGTTCAAACACTTCATCTGGCTTGTGAGAGATCTTTCTTATCACATCTGAAATGTGCATTTGCAGTTTTGTTGAAAATACAACAACTGACGAAGTTTCTATAAGATACTGATTTTCACATGAGTAAAGAATGCAAGAAAAAGTGAAGACGATTCCATAACCCAAAGACGCCGCCATAACATCAGAGACATGGCAAAGTCATTCTTCAGTTCTTACAGTTAGAGTTTAGTATAAAACAAAACCTACATTTATTTTAAAATATTTTTATTTATAAAGCTATTTATTTAATAGCCTATATTTTAGTATAATCCTGCTACCATTACTGTTTAGTATAAAAATGGAATTGTTCCAGGAGACAGATACCTTTCTTAGAATGTCTTTCATACATAGAGAATTTCTGAGCTGAAATTACATTACTACTTTTATGCCTAATTGGCTTTGGTGATTTTAAATTATTCCATTAATTTATTTGATCACTTTTAAAATCTATGTATATGTTAGACATCAACAGTAACTTGTAGTATTGAATTTTATAGTCTTGTATTTGGTACAAAATTATTACCTCATGTTTTTAAAATTTCTGCTCAATAAATTCATGTAATGTCATCTAGTTATTGTTTTATTAATTTGGGGAGTATTTTTATGGTTTTCTAAAACAGAAGCCTTTATTTTTGTCCTGTTCTTACCTCATATTACAATATTATGTCTCAATTAAAGTAGAAGCAGGATTTCATGTAGTACTTAAGATATGGATACATCACAGCTTTTTAGAACAGCATTTTTTTTTTCTGATCCTTTCTTAAAATTTCAGTCTTTCTATTTGCTGTTTTGAATGCTGCTGAGCATTGAGATAACATTGTGACAGAGACACTCACAATGAAAACAATTTTTTTTTTTCCTGAGCAGTAATAACTAAATCAGATTTCATCACTGTGTATTTTTAGTTAGGGCTGTTGTTTCTCATGTGCATTAGTTAGCATTTATTGACATTGAATTTCATCTGTCATTTTATCATTCAGTCTCTCAGCTCTTGAAACATTCTCACATCATTTTACCATTACAGTAATTCAGAGCAGTAAAAACAATCGGCAGACCTTGTCACATCACCATTCATCACCTTTCCCTGGTTGTTTATACTGAACAGGTATGTCAGCAGATAAAAAACTCCACTGTGAGAAGTAATAATTTATTCTTACCTTTTATTTTCTGTTAACCATGTATCACTTTACAAGAGGACTTTCTCTCTTACCGCAAGAAAAAAATGTTGGGTTTTTAGGACAAGAACATGAAAAACTTTTGTAATTTAAGCACACAGTATCTGCTGAGTTTCTTTTCCCTGTACATTTGGTGATGTTTACAAAGATTGCAATAGATTTCTGCGGCCTGGCCTCCCTCTCCTACAAAATTCTGCTTGAACTTTCTCCATTTTGTCATTTATTTCTATGTTTACCGATTTCATATTTTATTTTACATTTTTCCAATTTGTGCTGGACTAACTGATCAGTAGCTTTATGAAACTAAACTCCATGCCCTAAACTAAGCAGAGAAAGAATTCAAACTTAGGTTTTCCACTTTCTTTCGGTGCTTTCAATCGTTGGGTGGAAGCAGAGCACCTCTGACTCTAGAGACGGGGAGCGATTTGCTTTTTTGTGATGGAGCAAAGGCAGTCTGATTTATGCACTTAACTGCACGCATGCATCTGATTGTTTTGAATTTCAAACACAGGTAAGACCGGGATTTAATCAAACAGATGCTTAACAAAGACTTAAGTCACACAGCATTGTTTAGCATTGACTAATAGCTATCTCAGGCAACTAACCCAGGCCCAAGGTTGTATCTGCAGGAGCATTCCCAGGCGCCGAGGCCAGCCGGCACAGCGTGCAGACGCCTGGCTCCAGCGCCAAAGGCTGCATGCAGGCTGCCTACGGGAATGGTCCCTGCAGCAGCCACCCTTCCACACCAAGTGACTTTATGAGGTTTCTAGCTGGCATATGCTGATTCGCTCCCGGGGACTGTATAAACAACCCAGGTTAGCACGTAGCAGCAGCCCTGCCTGCAGTTACAGTCTCAAAACAAAGGACCTGTGGTGCTGTATGGAGGTAGCTCTTTGTTCCCCCTCTAAGTATAACTTCATAATACAGAATAATTTGTATCGACTTCTTCAACAAAAGCATTTAGCATTTCTCTTCTGTTCTCCAACACCGCAAAGGAATTCAGTGGCATAATAAAATTTTGAGTTCCCTTGTATGACAGTTTCCTTTATCCCGAGGCTATATATATGTATATATATAGGCAACAGAATTTATTTACTGTATGATACCAAGCGCTGCCACAAAGGAGGCATGTTCCTTCACCAAATATTGCCAAGGTGCTCTGTGGGCTTCAGCTCCATGCGGGCCTTGGGCGGGCGCAGCAGGGACCCCCCTGGCCAGCAGCAGGGCAGGGCCCAGCAGCCAGGGCTTGTCCCGCCACCAGGCAGGAGCGGGGCAGCGGGGCAGCGGGGCAGCGGGGCAGCCCCCGCCCCGGGCAGCGGGCACCTCCCTGGGCCTGGGGACCGGCCCAGGCCGCCCTGGGACGTGGCCGACATGGGGCCCTGGGCTGCGGAGCCCCGGAGCGGGGGGTGCGGGCGGCAGGCAGGGCTGTGCGTACCCTCAGGGCCCTGACAAGTGTTTTTCTATTGTCCTCAGAAAAATGGTGTGAGGAGAAACCAATCACATAATCGCAAACCAGTATAATTCAGGTACACTGGCAAGCATAGATAAGGTTGCACAGGCAAGTATAATTTTACAATATCCTGATTTTTGACTGTGTTGGCTGTTTGATGTTCTTTTAATATACTTTTTGTATATAATTTGTATAAAATAAAAATAGGTTATCCAGATGACTCAAACATCAATAAAACTATATGAGCAGTACATAATACTTTGAATGTTTATAATAAATATAACATTCTGAGAGATAAAATATTACATTACAAATAACAGCTTCCTATTTGGGAAGCTTACACATGAACTGAGAGCAATTAGGCAGATGAGAAGTATTTATAACACATTTTTCCTAAGAATGAAGGTATTAATCTAATGACATTGACATCATACTTTAGTCTGCAGTTACAAACTGCAGATCTGAATGGATGAACTGATATATTTGGTTTTTTAAGCTTTACAAATAACGCAGTTAAATCTTTTGGATCTTTGCAAAACTCTTCAACTGGTGGCTCATTGAGCAAGCTGTAAGCTTTCTTGGGTAGAATTTGTTTGTAGCACTATTCTTGCATGTTTAAAAGAATATATATGTATATACACAAAGAGGATATATACAGCTAAAAGTACATACCAAAACTAGGCTGGCACACATGAAACCTCAATATAGAACAAGTTCTGTGGATAATTAACTATTTCCTGACACCTGTCTCTTGTAGAACCAACTGACAGGCTTGGGCTTGCATCTACTTTCCATCTCAGGTGCCTTGAGTTACAGTTACAGTCACAATCACAGTCACAGTAATTGAGGTGGTAGACTCAGGGATCACTTGATCAGATGTCTCTCTAGAAGAAATAAGAGTTTGTAGAAATCTGAGCATGATAGAACATATTTATCTCTCATTTATGAGTGATGATAATCGTGTGAAGTATTTGTATCATTTGCATTAATCAGTTATTTATAAGATTAGTTAAATGTTTCTCTTATTCTGTGTGCCAGAACAATTGCTTTTGATTTTTTTCTTTGGAATCAATGCTATGTCACCATGACAACTATTGACAATGTCTCTACAACTAGCGATGATTTTCTAGGCATGCTGCTGAAAGTAGTGGAGATGTTCCTTCCTGGAGTACCTACACTCTCTCAGACCCTTCACTGCTATTATTAATGTTAGTCCACAAAAGTTAAAAGACAATATTACCAACCTGTGGTCACAATACTTTGACCTTTTCCTTTCTCGCTATTCTGTCCTCTTAAGGTTAACAAGTGGATAGTGATCCGTAATCAGCTATCTTGGCCTTACTGTACCTATTAATTAATTTATACTGGGAAATTTCTGATTTTCCTTGTACCACAGCAGTAATCAAGGTATGTCTCCTAGCACTCTTAAGCATCTGATTGTTTTGCTAGTTCTGTCTTGCAAAAATTCTAGTCAATGCTATGGTTTTTAACTGTACTTAGATGTGATTTGGGAGTTGTGACTGTTCTTATGCTTTCTTTATATGTAGTCTTTTATAGGTTAAAGAGATAAACATAAGATTCAAAAAACATCCAACACTTCAATAACAGTAAACATACTACAATAAATGTTGAAAAAAAAGTTGACTACAAGAAAATATATCAAGCACAATTAGTGAAAAGGAAAAAAATACTAGAGGAAAATGTATCCATCACAGTCAGTGAGAAGGAAAATATCAAAGATTTCTATATAACACACTAACTGGTTAGGCTAATTAGTGTGAAATGCAATTTGTATTCTACAGTTCCAGAAACAAAAGGAGTCATGGCTTTAAGACTTTTTCAGTGTTATTTGACATTTCAAAAGGTATCCCTTAACATTTGTTTTCTTTCATCTATTTTTCATGTCTCAGGTTCATACCATGGAATATGTTAAAGCACTTTTTTATATTATTATTTTCTTGCTTTGACTGTCTTCCTAGTTTGGTAATCTTTTTCTCCTATTATAGATTGTTTGCATTTCCTTTGGGCAGCAAGATATTTTGACATAGTATGTAATTTTTTGGTTTTCCTGCAATTCCTTATCTTCTGCAGAGGAAATTGATTTTGTTTTTCTTTTTATCATTCAATTAAATGATTGTTTTTTCTCTGGAGATAGATTTTTCTGCTTTTGATGTGACTTTATTTTTGTGACTATAGCATATTTTTTGGATGAGATTTGACTAAGATGCTTTTTGTGTTGAGTCTTAAACAGTCAGCACGAATATATTAAAGCACAAGAAGAAAAAGAAGCATAGTAACATTTAAAAAATAGTAAATAAAATGTATAATCTATCCAGATATAATATTAACCCTATGGAACACATAAAATAGTGCCATATTTAATTTCAGGAATTTTATTTTCCTATTTTTCTGATAATCACGGCGGAGTTGCTTCAGTAGAGTTTCTTGGAAAAAAACAGAAGACTTCAGCTCCTGACATGTGATTGGCTTCAATCTTTCCCTCCACTTGCTTCTAAAGCCAAAATGAATATTTCATCTACAACAGAATATCATAGAAATAATTTATACTTCTATTGTTACCTTAATCTCAGGTCATAGATATTATGTAGCATTAGCACTGTAAATATAAAAATACCCATGTCCTGGTTTGGGCTGGAATACAGTTAATGTTTCTTTTTGATAGCTAGAATAGTGCTGTGTTCTGGATTCAGTATGGGCTTTGGTATAAGAGGAATGCTGATAGCACACTGATGTTTTCAACTGTTTCTGAGATTTCAAGGACTCTCCAACTCCCCATGTCCTGCCTGTGTGCAAATGCACGAGAAGCAGGGAGGGAGCATGGCCAGAGCACTGGACCCAAATTGTCATGTAACTGGACGCATGTAACGTCATGCTCACTATATAGAGGAGGGGCGGCCAGGAAAGGGCTCTCTCTGTCTTTTCCAGGATTGCGATTGCGAGATCTTGGTATTTTGGGATGGCTAGCTGGGAACGGGTTTGGTATCAGTCAGCAGGTGGTGAGCAATTGGATTGTACATTGCCCATTTATACTTTCTATTATTGTCACTTATTATTATCATTCGTAATCTGTTTTATCTCAACCTGCGAGTGTCCCTTTGCCCCTCCAATTCCCTTCCCCATTCCCAGATGGGGGAGGGTGGGCGAGTGGCTGCATGGTGTTTGTCTGACAACCAGGTTCAAACCATGACAACTCAGTATCTTTGGACAGTTATGGAAAATAGTGGTGGAAAAGGAGACACAGCATAGGTGTTGTTTTTTGGTTTTGTTTTTGTCTTTTTCCACATACATTTACAGTAGTATTTCAACGCATTCCTATGATATTTTTCCCAAGAGCACTGAATTAAGCCAAAGATGTTTCTGGGGATAAGCTTATAGAAGGTAAAGCCATATAATAAGACTCAGTGAAACAACAGTGGGTAAACGGCTTACTAGAATCAGCAGGAATACTCTCAATCTGACAAAATGCACTCTTCCTAGGCCTGAAGAGTAAACTAAACCAATGGATGATCCTGAATTTACAGAGCAGGGGGCAGACTGGGTAAATATCTGTGAATGGCTCTCTGCCAGGGAACACAGCTCCACCACATGAATTAAACAGAACAAAACTACTAATGCCCAAGACAGGGGTGTGGTGATGGAAAGATGGTGTTAATACTTGAGACAGGGGTGGAGAGGTGGTGGTGGAAACATTGTATATGGCTTGCTGTACTGGTGTTATTTTCCAAACCAATGGCATATTCCCATTTTCTGTGATATTTTCCATCAAGAGATGAAAACATATGCCATGAATGGAAAGGTGGTGATCATTCTAGTGAAAAGACTATCATGCTGAGTCTGGGTTTGTCACTCTGTGCAACAGAGAGGATTATATGCCATTCTCACCTCTGCTGCATGTGACGAGAGTGGAGGAGAGGAGCAAAATGAGAGATGGGGAAAACAAAATCCATATAGCACAGGGAGTGTTATATTCCTAACAGAGATCAAAACTCAGGCCTCTTGGGCTTTTGTCTCCATGACTACCTATAATCATGAACACTGCACTTCCCTGTTCAAAATAATATTGTTGGAAAAGTCATCATAAATGAGAGAAGGAAAAGACATACTGCTGAACAGTCACTGATCTCTGTATTCAACAGCTACTGAAGTAGTTTCAAGGATACTCAGGTGGACAGCAATGGCCAAAAGATTAGACTGTAACTAGGTTGTGTTGTCCAAGGCTGCCCTGACAAGGGTCTATGAAGATTTAGGTCACCTAAGAGCTTTCTGGGCACCTGGGGGACAGTTTTAAAGGAGATGACTGCCTGAAAAAAAAAGTGAAGACAGATGAGTCCTGAAGACATTTTATGTCTTTATCTGCAGACAAGGTCAAATACCTTTTGCTTTTCTGTTAGCATTGCTTCTTAGGGCTATGAAAAGACAGGGATAAATTAGAGTGATGAAAGACATGTGGGCTGGGACAGCTGGGAACTAAACCCCAGGAGAGGTAATGTATCATAGTCCTCTGTGATGCAGGGGGCATCTTTCTTGCAGCCCTTTTATTTCTTGCAAGTCAGAAAAGGAAGGTCAATAAATTACAGGATTGGAACTTTTAAAGAAACGTAATGGAGCCTAATGTGATGATATGCTCTCTACCTTACCAACCTACTGGAAATACGTTCCCTCTTTTCAGTAGGGATATCCTTGAATATTACTCATAACCAGAGGGCCTCAGAAATGTGTAAGGCCAAATGGTCCTAGACACTCTTTTCATTTGAGTTAGCCTCTTTAGTTGTATCTCCAAGTGTCCTCCAAAAGCAAATCAAATGAAAAAACAAAACAAAACAAAACAAAACAAAACAAAACAAAACAAAACAGTAAATTCATTCCTGAGGTCTCTGTAATATAGACCTTTAGGAGAACAGTATAGATGCAGCCTCAGTCCTTAGTGTTTTGTTTGTGCATCCTGCCCCAATTTGAGCAGCAAAGTGTCTTGCCCACTTCTATACTAATCAGGGAAGCTTTTGGGGAGGGCTGGGAGAAAGTTTTTGCTGTAATCATGACTGCAACTTCACAATCTTTGTCGTAATTTCCAATGAATTAACATAAGTATGCTTTGTAATGTGAAAAGCTAACTGCATGCCTGCTTCTCCATTTAAAAATATTTGGAGGTGATGAGATTACTCTCAAAAAGTCTTTTGTCATTATGCTTGAAGAAAACTAAGGCATTTTTTTCAAAGCACATTCTAGCTCCGTAACTAGAGGTTCATATAACCTGTAGTGAATGGAGTTGCACTTCAGGTCAGTATCACGTAAAGATCCATTCTATAAACTGCATTTTTTAGTTCATTTGTTTTGCTAAGACTGTGACTGGGGAAAAAAAGGTATCGTGAGAAAGGGTAAATATATACGTAAAATGCCAGTTTTCTGCACATGTTCAACTGGAAGGAAACAAGAGACTGTCAAATAAGGTACAATTAATGTAATTATTTTTCACATTCCTCTGACTGGGTAGGAACTTGTGTATCTTATGTGATGTATAAATAACTGCTTTACTGATTGCATATGTGCAAAGTGACTTCTATGTGCACACTCAGATCTTCAGATTTATAAAGAAAAAAGGGAAAAGGAAAAAAGGAAAAAAAAGTATTTCTCTTAATACTGCATTTTAACTCTGAAGAATTTAATTTTTCATCTTGAGAGATACCTATACTTCTTAATTTGGAAAACTGATATTAAAGAAAAGCAGATTTTTGGGGGCAGTACTAGTTTGTTGTAGAAGATGGTAGTGCAGTTGGATGAATGGTTGAAACACAGACTGATGTTCTCATTTTCCACAGAGCTTCCTTCATTTCAAGCCAATATTATAATTACTATAGTATTATGGAGTCTACAGTCTTCTACATATTCCACTGAAGGATGGTTTGAAATTGGCTTTTGATTACTACTTTTTTAATATGAGGGAATTTCACAAAACAAGTAACTGCCACTGGGTTCTACTTAGAAGCAGTCAGAAGACATAAGAAGTTGTACCACTCAGCCTTCTGTACTGCTGAAAATAGTGTGATTTTCAGAGTAGTATTTGGAAAAATTGAATTAGTTGAGACTTAGAGATTCTATCCACAATCCTTGAGAACAAGGTAGTATCATAAAACTTGTATGCACACATTCAGTTCTTAATCTTCTCAACACACAGTTACAGACCTGGTGAAAGTGATGTGAAAACAAGTCTGGTTACAGACTATGCAAACTTCCATTGATTGTTTAGTGAAAATACCAAATTTTGTACTTGCAATTTGGTTTCACAGTAGAGAGAAATAAAAGATACTTATTCATCCACTTTTTGTTTTATGGCAAATAAGTTGAAAAACAAAACCCCATTGGTGCAATTCTTACACATATACTTCATTAATTATTAAACTGTGATCAAGGCTGTAAATTTCTTTACACTTTTCAATTTTCAAAATTGAGCTAGAAAGCCCATATCTTAGCAATTAAAAAAAGAGAAGGGCTATACATGGTTTCTGGTTTCCAGCAACTTATTGACACAGTGTCCCTTCCACCACTTGAGGCAGAACTATTGCTACCTGGGAGAAAGTATTCTATAAACAGTGTAACACCTTTCTGATTTTAAAGATATCACTACTTTCACTCTTTGCTACTGCTCTAGTCCTTGCAAAGGTCTACTTCTTCCATGATGCAACCTTTCATTCGAGTAATAACTGATGAGCCCTTCTTGATTGTCAGCTAACTACAGAATTTCATATCAACATATATGATGCCTCAAACACATGTTTCTTTGTCCTACTATAGACTGTGTCTGTCACATGGAATCTTAGTTCTGGGTAAAAACACAAAACAAAGTAAGTTTCTCCTCACTGTACAACATGAACTTCTAGTGCTTTCTAAAGAATTTCTCCCAGTGACTTACTCATCTGACAGTGACACATAAGGGTACCTCACCAAGCTTGCCTCCACCCCAAAGTTACCATGGCCAAAAGCCACCATTACTTAGTTTGATTATATTCTCACAGTCTGCAGCTGTGTCAACACACTGAGCTCAAACTGAGCTTGCTGGCTCATATTAACTGTTTCTCTACCAACCTAGTAGAGATATATTTATTTGTTTTGTGGGCAGAGGCATACCTTTTAGATTGGTTGCTCCATACTCTTTATCTGTTATTATTATTAGTCTAGTAGATGAAGCTATTCTGAGGACATAGTCAGCATTTGCCCTTGAGCATCAACCAGCTCAACCTGTGGATCTAAGAACAGTTGTTTCAATCACTTCAGCAAATTAACAAACAGAGAGGCCTTACACTCAAAAAAAAAAAAAAATGTTCCTCTGGTCATTTTGTTTACTTTTATGCCAGTAAAAGAAGGAATGAAGAGTAGTTTTATTTTCAAAAAAAGTTTCCTCAGAGCTGGCACACTGTCATCTCCAGAATGCCAGTGCTTTGTTTCATGAACTCAGAGAAGGGGGTATTACACATCTCTCTCCTTTAAAAGGCATCCTACACATGTTCTCTTGCAGTTGCCTATGTAGACAACAAAAATGTTCCATGCACTCCACACCTGTCACGGAGCCACCTAAGATGAATATTGAAACCATACTTCTACTGCTTGTTAGACATGACAGCTCTACTCAATTAAAATGGAACTGAAACGGAAAACAAGCCAAATGTAGTATTAGTAGAGAGAAGAGTTTTTTTGATTTCCAGCTAAATGGTTTTGACTTGTAGCCGATAAAAAAGTATCAGTAATAATACATAAATGCTGACTGGTAAGGACTCTGCTTAAGAGTTACTACCAGAGCTTATGTAAAAGGTCTTGTATGTTTATATTCACATTCACATTTTTCTGAAGTTCTGGAGCATTGAAATCCAGGGATTTTGTTTGGACCAATCATTTGGGTTTGATGTTTATTCTTGTTTCATTGCTGTTTTTACCATCTTCTTAGAAACATCCCATTCTTTTCCAGATTGGTTATTTCCATTCCAATAAACACTGTTTTTTTCCCTGTTTTTTCCTGATTTCCAGCCAACGAGACTTACTTGTTTATGACTGTAGTTTTATTTGTCAAAAGCATCTGTGATTACATCATCAGTGATGTCTGTAAGGTTTTGGGAATAGACTTTCTGGGTTAGCAGTTCTGGCTGGAAGACTACATCTTTATAAACAAATTAAAAATGCTAGAGAAGTATGGTATTTTTTTTAAAGTTACTTTTTTCTCAGAGAGTAATGGATCCAGAAAACTATATCTTAATTTAAAAATCTGGAAAATATTTTGTCCCCAGTTTCACTTAGGTCAAAACCGGGTCTCAACTATATACATACATACATAAAAAGAAAAAAACCCAAACTAAAAAAAAACAAAGCCTTCCCAAGTAGAGAGGTCTTTGTTTCACTGTAGAAATGCTGTCAACCTTTTATATTATATTCTGTTTTTCTTACAGTCAAGAGCTTCACGTAGATAAGAGCTGCGTTTGTTAATTTTCAAAGCAACAGCTGCACAGTGAGACAGAAATGCTGCTTGTAGGAGGAGGGAGGCAAAAAGAGCAAAAGCATTTATTTCCCCTAGGAAATATTTTAAAAAATAAAATCGTTTTGGTGGATCTCTTGCACTTCATTAAATTTAAATTAGGGAAAAAAAAGTTTTAACAACTGCAGTGACTAGTCATCTGTCCAAATAACAGCTAGGAATAAAAATGCACTGACCCTTTCCCATCTGTATTTGTCAATGGTTTGGGAGAAGTACATAATGCCATCTCCCTGATCAACACTGAATACTCAATCCATTTTCATTTATATAAGCCTTGGGGAAAAATTCATGCTAATAAATAATTATTTGGCCACAGAGTTCATTATTTAATTATTTTTTTTGTAAGAGACTGGGGTTTTCTGTTATATTCATTTTAACAATTTGACTAAAAAATAACAAACAAAACAGGGTAAATCTATTGTATGAATTTCTCCAACAAGTAGGAAAAAAGGTGGACACAAGTATATATATTGCTCTCTGAAGTGACTTAACACAAGGAACAAAATAGACAAATCGGTTATCTAGACTCCATACTCCACCTCAATAAATCTTCCTCATTTAGCTGTGACACAGACTGAAGTCCATTATAGGTGTCCAGGATGGTACAAACTATCCCTTGCCAGTTTCCGGGAAATTAGCAATACATTTCAGTGCCCATGACACACATGAGCTAGGGCACCACTAGAGTTAAATACACTGTAGACAAAACCTGTAGGTGCTGGAAGATCCAGAAATATTTTTTACAGTCATGATGTGAAAAGGGAGCTTTGGCAATCACTATATTCGTTCCTTCACAACTCAACACCATGTTGCTGTGAAGTTCAGGGTTAGGCTGACCCTTTGCAAACACAGACTGGATGATATTTCATTGCCAGCCAGAAATACTAAAGCCAGTTAATATATCAGGGCATTATGGTCTGCATATAAGTTTGAGTGTTTAAAGAGTACTAACTCTTGATTGCCTGAAAGCAATCAAGATTAGCTTGCCTGTGTTGGATCTGAATTAGAATATTGATAAAAACTGATAAGCACACTTGGGAGAAGATATTAATTAACAAAAAAATAAAAAGTATTTTTATGGAAGAATTTCTTGTGGAACGATCATCTGTTTGTGAAAGCACAGCAGGGATTTTTGCAGATTTTTATTATTATTTCTTTATTTCCTCATTCAGTACAGGTCATATATAGAATTTGTATGAAAAGAAAGGAGTGGGACAGAGGGAAAAAATAAGAAATTATTATAACCAAATTAAGTAACAAAGGAGAGTTCTATACTTCAATTTTTGACCACTTCTGCAAAATAGATAAAGCAGTTCCTGAAAAATTCTGTTAATAATATATACTGTTGTTTGATGGACAAAATCATAAAGTTACACCATTGGAGATTTGATATATAGATCTCAAGAGTACGCTGAAATACAAGAAGTGTAGGGCATTATGTGGTAGAAGAAAAGGCTGAGAAATAAAACACCAAGGCTTCAGATATTATCAGCTGAACTGATTTAAGTTTATACCTGCTGAAAACTTTATGTCTGATAAGAATTCAGATGTTTTGCTAGTTAATGTTCTTTGAATCCGGATTTTCATTTCACACTTATTATTTCTAATTACAATTGGAAACTGCAAAGATGCATACCTGAGGTATTTTGTATCCCAAGGAAACAAGTTCTAGATATATACTTTATTTTCGTGAGTTTTCACATTTTGTCCCATTATTAACAGATATAACTATACTGACTAAACAACAGATTGAAAAGGTTATACTCACTGGAATTCTCTAGTGAGACAAAATATCATAGGCTTGGCTAGGTTGCATGGCAAAGTCGAGTTAATGGCTGTGTCTCTAAGTAGCTGATGGATGTAATCCAATGTCTTTATTATATAGGTAACTCAAGTGATCACTCTGAATGTGAAAATAAAATAAAACCTAAATGAAGGTGAAAGTGAGGAAAACCAATAATGCATTCATTTTCATAACTCCCTCTGAGATACAGAAACAATTCTCTGGGAAGCTTCAGAATTCTTTTCCTGCTGACAAAAAAAAAAAAAAAACGTATGTTTCAGTTATGAAAAAGTATATAAAGGTAACAATCCAAAGAGAAAGGATCACTGCACTAAAGCATAAAGTTTCCAGTTAAGGGTAATTTGCTTGACTTCGGCTATAAAGATTTGGAGGTAGGGTTGTTGTTTAGGTTTTGGTTTTTTTTGTTTTTTTTTTTTTTCTCAACAGAGAATAAGGCAAATAAATACAACTGTAAAGCAGATAATTTTTCATTCATTTCGTATTATTTTCTAGTATTTTTAGTAGGTACCACTATTGTTGTGAGCTAATCAGTCATGTACATTTTTTAGTTTAATTTACTTTAGATTGTATGTGGTACATCTAAGTTTTTCTTTGAAGCTTCACATTAGTTTCTAAAAAGTGTTTGGTACTTGAACTTTTTATAGGAAAACCACAGAGAGATTAAATTTAAGGAAAAATAAATTACTCATTTCTAGCAAAACAAAAATACCTGGGTATCCATGAGTTAAGATGATACCCTGTTTGGACAGGGTGTTATTAATTGTACTGATGATTAGTAATGTCACATTGCCCTCCATTTTGTAAGTCCAGTATATTAATAAGAGGTTGCGAAGAGTAAGAGATGTCATGGCATTTTGCTTCACTGTATTAGCTCATGTATTACATATAATACAGGGGTAAAATGTATTTCATTTTACATTTATTTAACAAGATTTTTCCACAGTTCCTGGTTACCTCTGCTTCAGCCTGAAAGAATAGAGATAGATAAGCCTTTAAAAGCTAAAAAATAATTTTAAAAAGACACAACCCTTTAACTTAATTTTATATAAGCTTTATAATATCTGGGATGGTTATTCTGTCTACAAAATAACTAGAAAGACAAAAACTCCTATTTAGGATACACTTCATGGGGAAATCCTATTGTGAGTTCAGTGGTAGAACTTCTGTTTACTTGACTGAGTTCAGGATTTCAACATCTGTGTGGAAAAAAATTCCATAAGCCCTTTAAGAGCTTTAAGAACTAAAAGATTCTTTAGTTTCTACCTAAACAGAAAGAAATGAAAGGACCTTCTTAAGGACAACCAAAATACTTGTGAAAATTGTGTATGATTGTAAAACTTGAATGATCCAAACAGTTTTCATTTTTATAACAATGTTTTATACTATAAGCTCACTTGATTCTATGTTTATCTGGCTAAAATTGCCATGACAGAAATAGTCTTACAACAACCTATGTCCATCCAACAGAGCTTTGTGCTCCCAGTGACTAATTTACAGGGAAGCCTTGCCCACTCAGCATCATCCCTTAATTTATTTAAGGCTCACAGGGCCCGAGGTAGGCCATAAGTTTTTCATGTTTAAAAGTATTTTCTAACTTTCCATAACTAGTCCAAATATTTTTGAACATTAAAACTGTAAACATTTATTAAGTCTTTAAAAAGCATACTTATGCCTTCAGGAAAATAATTATGTGTTTCACTAAATCTGACACAATCAAATGAAACTCACTGCAGCACAGAAAGCCCTTGACGTACCCAAACTATAAACATCACTCTGTGTGCAACTGGGAAACTATTTTTCAATTGGTATCAAAGTTACTTTAAAGGACTTAGCTAATCACTAAAATAAATCAGACGCATGTTGATTTTATCTTTGTTGTACCAGAACTAGAATATGAACTACAGAAATGAGCAAAAAAAAATGTTTTGACAAGTAAATGAATACTGGAACAGAAAAATTATATTGGGAGTACATTTATATGATGCCATGGTATCACTTTTACAAAGTGACTTCTGCTGGAGGGGCATTTTCAGATAAAGTATATAAATTAAGATGCCCCCAAGGCATAGTTTTTCATTCTATGTGAAACCAAGAAAGCATTATATGTCTAAAAGGAGTCTACAGGGACAAACAGGCTCATGCTTAGTTAAGGGGAAAACTGCCATAGGGAGGGAAGTTAGATACATGATCTTGATACCCAGCAGGGAAGCTGGGCTGATATCACTAGTAATAAAAACCCATCAAACTCAGCATGTAGTTCAGCCCTTGGTTGCCAATGCTAAATGACACTGACAAAAAATATTCCAGGGGTCATCTGCAGAATTGTTCAAAGTCAGATGTGACCTTTTTTAACTTGCTGTATCAAAGTTAAAGAAATAAATGTAAAAAGCAGTAATCATTTACCACAAAAAAAAAAAACAAAACAAAACAAAACAAAACAAAACAAAACAAAACAAAACAAAAAAGTTAAGAAGAAAAGATGATGAAAATCTATCGACATATGAAAGGATCGGTGTGTTCTCAGATATCGTTAACTGAGTAAAGGTAACCTAACCAAAAAGCAGACTCTGACCTCTGCACCCACACTTCAGGGAGACATATACTGAAAGGTGCAGGGTTTAGAAAAAAAGAACTATTTAAAGTTGTGGCTCCTGCTGATAGATTCCATAACAATTCTGAATTAAAATCTTAGCTGATACTACTCAAGTCCTACTCTGATAGTTGTCCAAAATGACTGCTTTAAAACTGCGATGAAAAAGATCAGCAAAGCAAATAAGCAATGGAAAATATGAGAAATAATCCTATTTTAATTAGATGATTTCATGATATCTGAAACAGAAAAATCAAACAGGGCTATTGCAACCACTTCTGAAGAATCTGCATTGTTTTTAACACACTTTTGTGTTTCTATGAAGCAGTTTCACTGTGAATCTTTCCAGAATTTATTTGGTTTTAAAATCAATTAATATTGCTTTTTCTCCTAATATTGCTGTTGCTTTCTTTTCTCTTTATATACTTTTCTGCCTCCATTCTGTTCTTTCTCTTCTCCATTTGCATTTAAGTAGAAGACTAGAGACTCAAAATAGGTGCTTCTGCATTTTCCTCAGAAACACTGTGGTATGTATGAAAAGAACCATTTTTGACTCTCATTTCTTCATTTCTCCAGAGATAAGATTAAGTAGCTGTAGAGTAATTTAATATGCCTGGACTGTTTGAAATCAAGGATTTATTCCAGTGCTTCATTTTATAGCCATAAACACTATGGTTTTGACAAATTGTTTTTAAGAAGTGAAAGAATAACAGATGTCTTGCAACCCTCACCACCAGCAGCTAATTTGGCTAGCAGAATCAACACTGTAAAATCCCTTTGTGTCTATAATTATCTCATTCATGTGATTACTGGCATGGTCTGGCCAACCTTACCAAAGTCAATCATAAAAGCTGGGCACAAGCTAATGGAAATGCTAATGAAAAGTCAGCCTTTGCTAAAGGAACTTCCGTCAGTCTCCAGAAATAACTTAAGGGTTATTGACTGTACAAGCTGGGGAACATGAACAGCCTCTGTGGTGCTTGAGTTTGGCTGAATTGAAAAGTGCTACCTTTCTTCCAAGTCTATGTAGATATTGCTGGTAGGTCTTGATGGACGTCAGAGGTGTGACTATGTAAATGTATTTGAGTTAGGGTGTAGAAAACTATATGGACAGCTGAAATACTGGCATCAGACACTCGGGCAAATACTTGTGTTGCTAGATCCACTCTCTGCAATGACTAAAATAGTATTGGAATCTGACAGTCTAATGCCAGCTTAGAATGGTTTATATGAGCTGTGAAGTTGTACCTTTGCTGGCAATATTGTCTCCTGTGTATTTTCGAGTTATGGAAAGCTTAGAAACCCCTAAGTGCTTGACCACTCTGTAAACGTCTGTTTCACACAGGCAATAGCATCAACAACTGCACAGTTGCCTTGAAGCAGACAGGAGCTTGTGCTCCAGTTTCTTTTGGCAGGTGCTTTTGCAGTACTAGGTTCATGAACATCCTGTGACAGAGCTCAGTGCATAAGATTTTGAAGTAAACTCCTGTATGACAAAAATTCATTGCATGCCAGTCTCACCATTCCTCCTACCTTCCTTTTGTAGGTGATTCACTTATAGTCAGTTGGGTATTGGACAAAGATAGTTACATCAGCTAAAAGGCTATCTGCTCCTTGTGTACAGTGCAGCTTCACACCAATGTATAAAGCCCCAGTCTACTGCAGAAGGTTAGATGTCCCTTCAGATTCATGCTTCGCCTGCAATGCCTGGCACTGCTTTCCAGCATAAGTGCAAAATGCCTTTTGTATGCAGTCTCTTCTTGCATCTATCACCATTTCCTCCATTCCATAATTTGAAATGGTATGGCCTGCACAAAGATTTTTCCAGCCTTGCGAATGACAAGGACCATACTGCTTATGGGAGGGTTGTGAAACTGCAGCCTTGCCACATCCAACTTTCAGATTGCTTAAGTGACTCGTGAAAAAAATAAGTTTGATTTTTGTTTGATTTTTCTTGGTTATCTCTTTTTGCTCTTTCTGATCAGACCACTTTAGTCTATACTGTCCATGTTTCTCTCTTCTTCATTCTTTTTTTCTGTTGCTTGTTGATGGCCTTAGAAGTTATGGTCTTCTTTCATGTGTTTACTGACAAGGACCTGAAGTGGAAGGGGCTGAGCTGTGGAGGTAAAATATTTCTGGAGGTGAAAGTTCCCTCAATGTAATTCAGTCAATGCTATGTCTCTCGTTTGCCTCCACAACAGTTGAAATCCAAAGGGACAAAGACAAAGCATTTATAGAACACTATGAGAAAGTAGAAGTAATTTAGGCTTTCCAGAGAGAAAGAAGCAGCAGAGTAGCTTTTGTCTGGAATGCACAATGATTTACTTAATTCCTATGCCTTTTCTTTTTGAAAGTTTTTCAGGAAAATAAGAGCAGACATCTCCAGTGTGCCTGTGTACAAAATAACTGCTCAATGATTATGCTAATTACACTGTTTTGTGGCATTGGTCTTGTCAAGTAACTTTGCAAATAGAAGAAAAAGCATGAAAAAATAGAAGTTATTTTATTTATTTATTTATTTATTACAAGTGTTTTGATATGTTTCTCTGCAGATCAGTCCTGGTATCCTAGGAATTAATCCTGTGGAAGGATGTTTGGTAGAACCAAGTGCTAACAAAAGTGTTTCAAAAAGGGCATTAAGGAAAATTAGACGCCTGAGCTGTGCTGAGCTATGCTTTTAGGCCTGAAACTGGTGTTTTCTACAGCTGGTACTTGGCTCTCAGCTGTCCAAATCATCACTGAAATGAGAGTTGGAACTTTGTGGAATAGCACTAGGAAAACTGAACTGTAACTTCACAGCTGCTATACTGTGTTGCTCGGTCTACAGTGACAATGCAGTGGTGCGTAGTGGCATACACCTCAGTGCATGACAAGGTACTGCAATTTGCTTTGGGCAAATTCCCTTACTATGGTGAGGTGGTCTTTGAGCAACACGGCTGGCATTATTGTATATGGTGTAACTGTGAACGTATTGAAAGGGTTTTACAATGCCAGCTAGTATCAGTATAGACAAAGTTTATAGTGATTCACAGCATCCATTTAATCCCAGTGTATGTAAATACAGTGATACATGTAAAATGAATGTATAGAAGGCAGTTTTCTCATTGGTGCCTGTTCAACATCAATGTTCATGTGGGGATTCATGATACACTATCAATATGCTGCTTGATTCAACAGCATTCAACTTGCCTGGTGCATCAGTTACAGACAGGCTCTCCCTTTCAAATTCTTACAATCTTATTAAAAAGCAAAGTGTTAGGGAGTGATGCATGGCTGAGGGGGCAAGTGAGGGAGAGGAAAGGGATTCTTTGTGGTGCTGTACACATGGATGTTTGTGCACTAATTCAGAAGCTGTTATTGTCAAGAACTAATAAATAAATATGTACACACATCTGCCTAGGTGTTTTGCGTTTCATCATTCTTAAAGTCCCATCAATGCAAAATTAACATGAGTAAAACCACATTTCTTTCCCTCTCCATTTCATAATTTTAAAATTTTCGTATAGGTCACCTCAGTACTTCCTCTTACACTAGGCTGCTGTCCAGAAAAATTATGCAAACAACATGATGTTAAAACAAGAACAATAATCACTGTTATTCCTGGAGCACTAAGAATAACAGCGTTTATTGTCCTTGTGCTGACATTGTTTCTCTGTTACTGTTCTGACTTAATGCTTTGTGCTTTTGCTGCTCCTACCCCAGTGAGCTTTCAGTGCACATTTAGTAACTAACCCTTTAAGGGCCAGAAGCCCTGATTTGTTGTTGCAAAATATATTGCAATGTAAAACGAGGTAAAACACAAACCCTTTTTAGATCCCAATGATAAAGAGGTCTTCAGGGGGTGCCTCACATTGTGCAAACTGTGGACAGATGGAAATTAGATGTAATGAGAATTACTCCAGGGGAGAGTCTGTCAAAAATGAGAAGAAGAAGGAAATACATTTGAGAGAGGGAAGATTCCAGACTTCACAATGTGCTTTATATAGATAAATAGGTGGACGTAAAACTGTCCTAGCTTAGAAGAAAAGTTCATAGAAGCCCACGGTCAGAAAAATTCACTCTTAGGTGCAGTACACAGGAGAAAGGGATGCTAGAACAATAGGTAATTTTCTTTCTGTCAGCCTCTCTAATGAGCATGAGAATAACAATCCAATCACACTTACAGAACAATATAAATGAGTGATTTCCAGAAAAATAGACATTCTTCATTTTCTCAAATGCAGGAGCTATCAAATACCCTCGTCTCAAAGTTAAGAGAAATCTCTGCGGGGAGAACGTGTTTGCCATTCCTAGCACTGATACCTCTGAGGTACTGGGAGTATGGAACAGATCCTGTGAACAACTCTGTTTTCATCCCCTGGTTTCAGCTGATGCATGGCACTGAACACCTATTTTCCCCCCTTTTCCTTATATCACCCTTTTTGCCTTAACTGTTCAGGTGGTAAGGCTTCTAGAAAATAAACTCTTCACTGTATGTTATTACTATAAGTGGCAAATTGAGGCCTTTTGGCAGTCCTGTAATAAATATGTTCCAGTAGACTAGTTCCTATAAATTTATGTAAAATGCTATTAAAAACATAGGATGAAAGTACTTCAAAATACCTGCATCAGTTCAGTCCAAACAAATCAGAGATTGTACTATTCCATATTTCCTGATTATTTACTTTTATGAAAATTCTTTTGCTTTCTTTCCTGCCAGTTTTGCAAAAAAATCTACCATTTTTAGCTCCATATATTTTTACAGATCAAAACTTATGGGTCAGGTTCATACAGATTCTCACACAGAGCTGTGAGACTCTTGTAATTTCATGTGTTTAAAACTTTTGACTCTCCATACCGTCTAGAGATTAGTTTTGTCAGAGGGAGAGGGTTTCAGATTAAAGGCTATTGGTGCCTATGTACCTCTGTGGGTAGAAACGTCAGACTAACTTAAAAGTATGTGATCAGGTTGTCCTCTAGTGGCTGCCCAAGAGAAGATCTAACCATAAATTTCACAACAAAGGTTGCTGCAATGGAAATTAGTGTAAATCCTTGCAACTCTTGTTTCTGCAAGGATTTGATAACCAGACCTCAAAATTATCAATCTCTGTGTGATTTCCATTCTAGTGGCAGAACCTGCAAGCTTTTTTCTTATCTCTTCCTGAATTATGCCTTGCAATAACATCCTAAATTATGCTTCTGGAGGGTCTTTATAGGTAGAAAGAAACAATTCCACACCTCTAGGGTTTTTTTACAGGGATGTAACAATCCTCTTATGACATTCTGTTTTCCTATTATATTCTTACCCTCTGTGTCACCTGACAGAGGTCTTAGATTCTGAGATTTATTGGGAACAATGAGATTTCTGAACACACTGACGTTGGTATTCAGAGCACTGTAATAATTCACATTAAATTATGTAATAGAGCTCTTTCACTTTGTTATTTTAAAATGGAAGCTCCACATATAAGACAAATAGAATTAGAAAAAGAAGACACACATTTCTGAAAATAAAACATTTATTTGTATGCAAATGTTCAAATTGCACACTGAAACACCCACAGGATTGAGATTTCTGAAGGCAACTGAGAAATCTTTTTCAGTGCAATTTATGGAGCTTGTGAGGCATCCACTGGACAGTTAGTAATGCCTGTCATCAGAAGAATGGAAGCTAAATCAGGCATCAAACAGGCTGCAAGGCCCAGATTTTCTACGTTTTTCCATTCTGTAAATCTACCTGTTATTCAAGCCACAGTTAAGACTTCTCGTTGTAAAATAAAGGCAGCAATGAAAGTATTTCATCAGTGTTCTCTAAAGGAAGTTAGGATGCAGTTTATGATCCAACAATGTACTTATTATCTCTGTTTCACAAATGGTGACTACTGAGGCAGAGAGCAGTTAACTGAGTAGCATGAGGTCACACCTCATATCCCCACAGCAGAGGAACAAATGCACTGTTCATTCCTGTGTCCTCTGGACCACTGGTTGTCCTTTCCCAGACAAGGAAAGCTTGTGTGTAGGTGTTAATTTATAAACAGAATAAAAGTAACAACACAACAACCAGTGGTTACTGTAGAAACATATTCTATGTGACACTGCAAGATTAATGCTAATAATAGTTGGTGTATGGGTCTATGAACCCTTAGTATAGGGCAAAGCAGAGAAAAAATACCATGTTCAACTGAAAAACAATTTCAAGATTCCTCTGAGCCAACAAGTAACATGAGAGCAAAAGTTATATTATTTGCATTTAAGCAGGACTCTGCCCACCAAGGAGGCAGCATTAGCAGGAAGCAGAAAGTGTCTAGCAATGGAGGATGTCCTCTAGTCATTGAAAATTGTTCACCAAATAAGCCAAAAGTACTGGAAATCTAGCTATTTATTCCTTTTTGCAGAATCAGCAGTCATGTACAACCATGCATATAACAGTAACATAAGGTTTTAATCTTTTCAGTTGTAACGAGCAGCTATAGTTATTGCTTTCGCTAAGGCATGTTGCATTTTTTAGAAGATAACTTCCACATTCCCCAAAAGTATCACAGAAAAAATCTATACTCACGCATACTTATAGGTTGCTACAGGAGGCAGATTGCTCCATCTGACGTCAGCAAGCAGCACAGTTTAACTTTAATAACCCCACAGTACCTCCTAACTGCTGCTTAGCTATTATTCTCCTCCTGCCTGTTACGTCTTTCTTGCACTTTTCTTTCCTTAACTTCAGCAGCTGGGTTCGTATTAGAGTTCAGGCCTAAGGGAGCACAAAGAAAGTTTGAACATTTAGTAATAGTGTTCTTTGAGAATTCCTACAGATAAAAATCTTCCCTCCTCCAGCTCAAGATCTGGCATGTTAGATAGCTGCTTACGCCCTGTACATGACATTGCTTCCAGCTGGCACTGTCACAACATGATCATCACTCTCTCCTGAGACTACAGAATCTGCAAGATAACAAAACTAGTAATGGATTTCAAGCCATTACCCTCCTACTAAACAATCTAAAAAACAAATCTAGGAGAAGGTGTTTTTTTGTTTTTGTTCCCTGCCCCCTATTTACCCCCAATACATTTTGCTGCAATTGGAAGAAATAGTTTGTCGCCTCGAAAGCAAAGAACAAATAGGAATTAGTGGCTAGCTCTTATTTTAAAAGTTCACAGACTGATAGACAAAGGGATATAGAAAATCATCACAGAAGTGGTATAAAGTTTAGTGCAATTGCATATGTACTGAGAAATAGAACACAATAAAATGAATCTTTTAAAAATCTACAGTACTCTGAAACCTGTCCATGCTATGAATTTACAAACACAAAAAAGATACAGGCACTGCAAAAGATACACTATGAAGGTGCACAAAAGGTTTAACAGCATAAGGCTGGAACTTTAAGATTAAGAAGCCTGGTGGGAACACTTCTCTCTATCTGGTTTTCAGTTTAAAAAACAACAACTTTTCAATAAAATTAAGTTTCTTTTGAAAAATACCTGGTTTTGTGGGAAAAGATCTCTTTCTATCAAAATAAACTGCATGAATACTGAAAAGCTGATAGGCAGAGACGAATAGACTATATTGGAAAATAATACCTTTGGAATAGTTGCAGGCTTTGTGTCTTACTGTCCCCAGCCTATATGGACCAGTTTCCCAGCTGGACTTAAATTCTAGTGTGGCATTATGGCCAGAGATTCCCACAATATCAAGCGATAGATTAGCAAGACAGACCGTCATGACATATGGTTAATATTGTCTGAGAAGAGAGCCTCGTCCATAGGTGAGAATAGGGTCAGTGAAATATTTAAACTAGAATGTCTTCATCCATTTGGGCAAAGGAGAAACTGATATAGTGAAGCATAGTAAATAATATTTCAAGATCTTATGTTTGGGTCAGTTAAAAGAATTGTGGTTTATGCTAGGTAGTTTTTGGAATGAGGTACAGTTTTATATAAACTTGCTTTATTAATAAAACAAAACTACTCATCTGTTGCAAAAAATAAAACCTCTACGGTAGCTGTTGGAAAATTTTAGTTTTGCTGAACTGTCAGAAAGCAAAAGTTGGATAATCTAGTCCAAAAAACATGAAGAATAAATTTGTCACTACACACGAAATAAATCAATGTACTGTTGAAAGGCATAATGTAGTTATTAGTGAGTCACTTAGTGACTACCACTTGGGAAAAGTAACCAGAAGGAATGAAAATATATTTATGCCAGTTCATTCCTGCTAAAAATGTATGCATCTTTTGTAAGGCTGTACTCTCCAAAATGCCATTTTTATCATACTTAAAATACTTTTCCTAATAATCTACTATTGTTGGTAGCAGAAGGGGAAAATAGAGTGTAGAGAATATTTGATAACGGAAGCTTCAAATTTTAAATAGTTTTAACAGTTTTCAGAAACTGATGAGGAAATATCTAATAACTCCCCAAATTCATCACCAGTGTTTTCATATCCAGATGATGCTGTGAATGACTGGCTACCATATCTGAAAATGCAATTTTGTTATAGAATTGAGATATCTTCCGTCTATAAAATGTTTACTTTGTATTGAATAATATTACACAGTGTCATAGTAAAGAGCCTTTTGAATGGTAAAAATAGATTGTTTAGAAAATTGGCAGAGAGTATGTTTTCATTAAAGATAGCATAAACTTATCAAAATATTGGTATTGACCAGATATTCACATAAATTGAAATTTTACAATTGTAGGAACCCAAAAAGGATAAAGAACTGTTAGTGTAACGAGTCAGCTTTTTTCCAGAGGTCTACAAAGTTGTGAGGTACACAGAGAAGATAAATAGGAAATAATTATTTATTATCTTTAATAATAAAACATCTCGAGGAACATGAAATTAAAATTATGTCAGGTCAAGACAATCAAAATGAGTTGGTTTTTTGTTTTTCGTTTTTCAGGGTTTTTTCATTAAATTTGTAAACTGGAGAAAAGTTTACACTTGAAAGATATTGTGGATACTAAAACATGAAGTCAATAAATTACATCAATTCAAGTAAAAAGAATCTGTCCAGGGCTTGTAAGCACAGAGCTATGATCAGTCATGAAGGAAGTGCCTCAGATGCAGGCTGATGAAAGTTGGAAAGTTATTCATCTGAAGTGCTATTATCATATGTTTACTTGTTCTGATATTCTTTCCATAAGTATCTGCTCCTGGTCCTTGTCAAATTGGGGCTGCTGGGCATGATGGACTTTCGATCTGCCCTATGAAGAATGTTCTTATAATCCCACTTCCCACATATTCTATTTAAACAGCAGCCATCAGATTTGGAATTTGAACCAAAGCCTTCTAGCTGAGAAAAGCTATTGATTTATCCTTTATAAAATGCTATATATTGCTATATATTGGGAAATTATTTATAACAGTAATAATTTATTTTTTAATAATAATATTATTAAGGAATCTAAAAGTCACATCTTAAGTGGCTTTGTTGCAATTTAATTCCTCCAAAATAACCTCAAAAGTATCTATCAAACAGTGGTGCCTTGTGCCAGAAACTTCAGTACTGTGACTTATCCCAATATATCAATTCAATTGCTGCGGCTCAAGATCAGTGCTCATTTTTTCATCAGTTAAGAATTAATTCAAAAGTGAGGGAAGTCACACGGTTTCTATGACAATTTAAATATGTATTTTTCCCAAATCACATTTGTTTTTATTGTACTATTAATTAATGATGTAAAAATGTCACTAAAATTGAAGGGAGTGTTTTAAAGTAATAAAATAATAGGAAATGCAGTGTTATAAATGGATTTTCTCCTGAGATGTTTCAGCCTACTAGGATAAGGCCAATTCTGAAACCTTCTTGTGAATCATTCAGTTGATGGAGGATAATAATTGTTTCAGTCACTATGGTTTACTTGATCAATCCAGGTACAACTGATACAGTCAACATCAAATTTTTATTCACCACCATTTAAAGTGATTATGTTAATCTAAGAAATGGCAAAGCAGCATGTTGAAGAACCAGTAAAAAAGTACCTTATTTTTTCTAAATTACATTCAAACAAGGAAAGGCCTGTTTTTCATCCTGTTTTTGACAAGCTGACCACTTTGTGTTTGCCCATTCCTCTTCATAATTGTAAGGGAATAATTACTGAGGGTTTGGAGGGGTTTTTGATTAATTTCCAAGACAGCTGAAATTACAGTTCAACAACATGCGCAACTTCATCCTCAGTTAGATTTTGCATTTTTATACTTCGGGAATCCTGAGCTGACCCTAAAGCTTTAGAAATCTTTAGCAATTAAGGAATCTAATTCCTGTGCTTCACCTCTTCTTGGTATATGTCCTAGAACTTCTACAAACCAAGTCTCATTTTCAGGTGAATGAGTACATAATAATGCATAATATGCACCCTGGAAACAACTTGGATATCAAAATGAGTAATACATGGTTGAAGGTGGTTCAGGTAGTGAGTTTGGGTGAGGACTGATAAAATGGTGTTATAATCATCTGCAGTGTAATCTCCATGACAATGAAAATATTCAAAAGTTAACGGTTCTGAAGTTAAGAGAAGAAAGCAGATATTTTTGCTGTTATTTTTAATTTTGAAAATGAGGTCTCCTACATTGCCCAAAACTTGAAAGAAGGGCATTTATTTTCTTTATAGGTTAACTCAGAAATGTCATTGTTTATGCTGAGAATTTGGCTTAGTTTTTGATTGAACAAACCCAAAAAAATCAAAGTTTGACTAAGCAAGTCTTAGGACTGTATATAAAAACCACATACTTATGTTCTATAAACTATATAGCAAGTTTTAAAATAAAATACAAAAACCCTTCTGGAACTTAAGTTTAAGCCAGTGCTTAAATGCTATGTTATATTTATATGAATTAGGTGTTAGTAAATATGATCACATATGAAGAAGATGATTACATTTGGTTCAAGTATCAGTGAGCTTTACAGTTTTTCTCTATTGTGTTAACATCTGCTGACAGGATACTAATAGTTTTCAGCCCAGAAAGCTTATTGCCATGTTGAAATGGCTGAAAAGTTGTTCAGTATTCTGTTAATTTTATGCCAATAGAACATTGTAAGTTTGCTCTGGTTAATTTTCAGAAGCAAGTGAAACCATTTGACACATATTAGGAAAATAAATATTTCTATTATCCAGTGCACTGTAAGAATGTATTAACCAGATTTAACTTGATAGGCCAAAAATAAATGATACCTGAGACAGAGTTGTTTAAGTAATGTCCAGAGAAGAGGAATACCACTGGTTATTCTTTTCACTCAGCTTAAACACTGTTTATAATTCACAACTTTTCTCTGATTTCCTACTGTATTCTTTTTCCATAAGAAGTGATTTATTTTACACTCTAATTGCCCATGAAATTTAATTTTCATTTAAAAATCAATTTAATTAGATCTGTAGCAATACATTAAAACACCTTAAATGATTGTTTGTTAATATTTTGTTTTCATATATCAAATAAAGATCATTTTGTTTTGTTTTTTCTTTTCCTTGTCTTTCAAATATAATAGAAACTGTTCTTTGAGGGGAGGTGGGCATAGTCAAGAGGAAATGAAACTTAGCATGCTATTTCTTATCCTGCAGAAAATAAAGTCAGTCAAGAAAATTAGGGGGTTATAATGGATAAGCCTGAAGACCTTTAACTATAGTTGTAATAAACGGCATATCAAGCAGAGAGATCATGATCTCTGTAAAAAGCTCTCCAGTAATATCTTGAAGCTAAAGAGGAACAAGAGCAACTGATTGGCACTTTGTTACTTGAATGGTGGCCCCACTGATGAGGCATAAAGGCCATTAAGGATGATTTTTATACTATCTAAAATCTGCCAGATATCAAACTTAAAACTGTGAAAGTTATAATGCATTTAAAAAAAAAAAAAATGCCCAAACTCATAAAGCAATGCCTTTCCTAGGTAACCAAGACTTACATATACTTTTTCTTTTTATTACTTGCCGAGTATACTCTTCATCATAATGTCTCCTTTATTCTCCTACAAACCAAAGAACCATCTTCATTTATATGCAATATGAGCCTACTGCCACTACTGCCACAATATAAATGTGTTGCATTAAAAATTAAAAATATTATTTTTTACACTCCATCAAGATGAAAAGTGAGCCTTCATTCTCATTTGCAGTCCTGCTTTTACACTGTCATCCTTCTTGTATTGTACTGCAGGACATGATCGTTAATAGACAGCCAAATTCCTACAGACCTTAAATAACCTCAGCTGTGCTCTGAGCTTGAATCCACATGATAGCAAATAGGAAAGAATTTTCAAAGGTGAGCTATGTCAGTTGCTGTGCTTCACTGGGAATAAACTTATTTGATCTAATGTCAGAACAATAGAAAAAAAGAATGTATAGGATGGTTTGTCTTTCTGCACAAGGCTCTTAAAAGCTAAAGGAGCCATTATTTATTTTGGAAACTAAGAAATCCAAAAGTGACTCCTTCCATGCAGTTCAGTCTACCAATCTTTTAAGAAGTAAAATAAAATGCCTGCTAGACGTATATCTCTTGGATCCTTTGTCCACTTAATTGTTTGATTTTTATTTTTACTTCTTTTTCTGTGGCAACACTGAAGTCTACATCTGTATTTGCAGGGAAGTAAGGTTAACTTTCAAGTTGGCTGAAGTCCTGGGTCTGCTGAGCACTCTGTTTTGTAATTTGAAGGTTAAATTCTTCTCAGAGAGTCTTGCTGGAGTTAGTGTTCTCACTCCCAATAACTGTAGGAACTGCCTGACCTTTATAAGTGTAAGTCAATATTCGCACTGTCGGAAGGAGCATCGGGGAGAGTAATCTTCACAATCACAAGGAGAAGCGCTTTGCCACAGGCAGATCATGGCCAGTTAAGAGAAATCAGTGAACAGTCAAATAAAGCTGTTTTAACTGGATTCAAAGAGTCTCTTTTACACAGCTTCAGGTTCTATTCAAAAGTCTGCAGACATGCAGTATCCAAAGCTCTCTTCCAAATTTCAACAAGATCAATGGAAAAATAGTAATAGGAAAGGAATTATGAGAGAAGCACTCTAAATGTTTTGACCTCTAGGCCATCTACTACAACACTACTCTGGCAAATCTGTACACATGTAACTGGAAAAGATATAAAATAATTGCCTATTGCCTTTGTCCTCTACTCAATATAAATCCCAAAGAAGGTTTAGTATCAAAACCATTTGGTGAAAACCACTGTATTAACCATACCTTGAATACCTCACTGCACCGCATAAACCTTTCTGCTTTTCCAATAGAAACACTAGGAGTTTTAAATACAATAGCAGACCAGTAATAAACACCATTATCTCTAGTTAGACTCTCAAAGCAATAGCAACTTTTCTGTCAACTGAAAGTTGCCTGCAAAAGCAGAGAAAAATGTATTCTCTCTTGAGATAATGCTGGTATTATGCAAATATGCCAAAGTTTCTGTCAGCATTTCCACATAGATGTGTGCAAGCAAGGGAAAAGAGTGATCAAGGAACCCAACCAAGAAAGAATGACCCAAGATGCAGCATGTGAGAGTTGGTTGTTTTTATGAATAAATATGAGCATTTTGAGAGCAAAATGCACTTTGTAAACTCTGTTTCCCCCTCTCCTCTAGACATCTGAGGTTACTAGAAATTCCAAAATTTTGTAGAGCCCCTTGCTCCAAAATAAATGTTTTGGACCATACTTCATCTCTTCTAAGTTTGCAGTAAATGAAAAGTCTGTTTATAATTTAATGACAGAGAATAAATGACATCTGAAACTTGGCAGAATAATGTAAACTGGGCCTTGACTGACTCAGTTTCTGGCTCTATTTAAGCAAGAGACAAAAGAAGAGCCAAGCCAGTGGAAATTTTGCAACTCAGATAGCATGATAAACTAAGGTAGTATTTTTTCTTTTTTTTTTCTGTTTTTTTTTCTGTTTTTTTTTCTTTTTTTTTTTTTGTGTTTTTGTTTGTTTGTTTGTTTGTTTATTTCTTTTTAAAGCTGTTTATTCAGTTCTGTGACTGATGACCTGGCTTATGTTTTCAAACATCTGTTGCAGGCTGCAACCAAGGCAACCAGCAAATGCTGGAAATTTCATAATACTTAAGGAATGTTAAAATATTATTTATGGGAACACCCTACAAGTCAAAAGGATTTTAACTGAAAACTGGTTAATTTTAGGCCCACAATCTATAAATATATATACACATACTCTTCTTCAATTATACAAGACAGTATATTCACATATAAAGATGAACTATTCCATCATATATATTATTTTAATATGATTGGGTATTCAATAAAAAAATCTTACAGAAAATACATATAGTTCAGTTTCAGCTTTCATGTTAAACGGACAACTTTTGCAAAAGTTTCCATCCCATAATATCACTTGGACTTTTCCCTTCAAAAGTTTCATTCAGAAAGTTCTGGCTAAAATGAAAATATTTTGATTTTTATAGATTATGATGCTTTGATTTTTCTGTATTGTCCTGAAGAAATCTTAATTTTCACTTATTACAGCACTGATTTGTATATACCTGTGTTTCCATAAATTCTTCTGTGATTTATATTACAGGTTTTTTTCTAGGATTTAGTCTTCTTTCTGAAGTAGTTCCCTGTTGAGAAAAGATGCATAATGATCAAAAAATTTTTGTCTTGATCTGTGTCTGCTCAATTTTGGGGGATACAATGATGTGCATTATGGACATTGCAGTCCAGCCTTTCTCTTATAATAGTGAACTGGTATAAAACGGAGTGAGAAGACAAGAATGATGAAAAAGGGAGAAAGGTCAAATAATTATCAGCCAGAAGAAAATGTGTGTATTTCTATATGATAGCTTTAAAATGTCAATTACATAGAAAGTTTCATTTTTCCAAAACAAATTTTGTAATCATAAAAGTGAACTCCATGAAGCAATTACTGGGGAGATACTATTAATTTATTTGATGTTTTAGACAGGTTTCAAACATCAATTGTTCAAACAGTCTTTGGTTGAAAACAAAATACAAAATACAATAATAATCATCCAACTACAGTTCCCTGACAATGATTTTGTTACTTCATTTTCATTTTTTTATCCTCTTGATTCTCCAGGAGGAAGGAAATAGATTTTAATGGTGCAGAGCTGCCTTGGGCAACAGATTATATTCTTCAGGGTTTCTATTTTCTTCACAGAAGGAGATATAGAGTGATACCAAAAGAATCACATTTTCCATGCTTGGGTAAAATTTATTACACCACTTTATAATGCCTGATATTTTTTTTCTTTTTTAATCTGGTCATTCTTTTGATGTCAAGAATTGTGCTCATTATTTCTAGAGCATGGCGAGAAGTTATAAGGAATATGCTCATTTAGAGCAGATATAAGCTACTGTCTCAATACCTCATTTTGGCTTTAGCAGTAATTTATAGTCTAATTTGTAATAGCATTCAGAATTTGGGGTGATTCAGAGCGAGTTGATTTGTTTCTTTAAGCAGTGAGTCTCAGGATGGGTCTGTTCCAGTTATTCTTTCTATTTTGTTTCCTCATGGGAACCAGTAGGTATGGTGTGGTCTTGTTCCCATTTACAGTGATTACTAGAAGTGGTATTTGGCACCTACAGACTTCTAAACTCAGCAAAACACAGTCTCCATCCAGAAGTGGAATGCAATTGTTATATGAGCCAAAATGTGAAATACTTAAAATACATAAGACAGTTACAAGAAAATAGTAAGCATGGTAAGGGTGTAAAGAGACTGTTACAGAGGGTTATGATGAAAGAGTTGGCTGGTCTTCTAGGTGTTATTCAGATCCCCAGAGTTTACCTTGAATTTTAAGGAGCACAATAAGCAGAGAGGTACACAATCTTGCTAACTGAAAGGAAACTAACCCCTCCCCTCCCACCAAAAAAACCCAACCAACAAACCAAACCAACCAAAACTAAAAATCTCTAAAAAAAAAAAAAAATGAATCACAATTATCAGTCAAAGCTGACAAACTGTTCCCATGATAAGACATTGGGTGTTTTAGGCTAAATACTTGTCAACCTTTTGCAATGCCGCCTAGTACTATCCGATGTTAGTCTCTGAAAGCAACCTTTTAATTTTTTTTTAATAAATATTCCATTAATATATTAATTTCAGTTTTGAGAATGAAGGAAATATTTCCCATGTCAGTGTTAAAAATTCTGGCAGCCTTTTCACAGGAACCCAAAACATACTTGTGCTTCAAAAAAAGGCAAAAGACTTTCAGCAGGTTTGTTACCTTCATATCAATACATGGTTTCTCTGTTCTTCCAAAAACTGTCCCAAATGTACGTTTAAAGATTTTGTTTAAAATAAAATATTTGAAAAATCTCAATTTCCATTTGCTAAGATATCACTGATTTTTTGCAGTTGTCTCACAGACAGTGCCGCTGCAGTAACGTTAGCTTTTCTTGTGGTTAAGAGTTTTGTTTCTCCCATAGTTTTAGCAACTCATAGTGCAAGAGAAAGGGGAGAGATGTTATGAGTTCACTGTGACAACTGAACTGGGCAGCTCTAAATATGTGAAATGTTATTTACAAGGAAGAATTTCAGAAACTTAGACTCAGGTTATCAAAATGGAACACCCGAATTATTTATTTAGTGCATATATAAAATATTAAAGAAACACAGAGACGTAAGGATCATTGGCCAATATACTCTTAACTGCAACTTCAGCCAAGCACGAATATGTTTTCTCTTCTGAACTGTAGCAAAGTGCATGTGCAACTCCCCAGCAGATAGACGTGTGTGCAAAAAAAGCATTCTGTTCAGTGATCAGAATGAAGCAGCTAGTGAAACTGGTATGAAGGTAAAATATTTTTACACTTTCTTTTTCCTTTTTCTTTTTCTTTTTTTCTGACATAGGCATTGCTTTGTATACTCCATGGGCAGAGTGCCCCATGGCCAGTTGGAACAAAAAAGGAACTTGCTGAGGAACAAAACAGAGAAAATATTTCTGCTCTTCTGAAATGTTTATACGAACGTAAGTTTGGCTGAATTTCACAGACATGAGAGAAATAGCATATAATTTTCCATATATTAATATTTCTGGAACTTGAAATGCCCTTTCCTTAGAAAATGTGCTTATTCTGGTACATAATGATGCAATGAAAAGGAGTCCAAGGGACTTCATCAAACAATTAGCGAAGTTCTTACAAAAATATTTGTAAGGAAATGAATCACTTGTTTTTAGTGTAGATCAGACCAGAACAGGCTAATATCAAGTACTCCAAGGTCTGAGTGAAGTAGTTTGCAGATATCTGTTTATTATTTGTAGCTACAGCGTTCAGAGGCTTTAACATAAAAATACAGAATTATATGGAAGGCAGATTACTTCTTTGCAATTAATTTACTATTTTATACTCTCACATCAGTATTTTTGGTGTCTTCTGAAAACTGTTGGTGGCAGAGAAAGCACAAAAGCTGTAATTATTAACTATTGTAACTGCCACAGAAGAAATTGGTGATTAAATTATGAAGGAATAAATTATATTTGGATAACTTGTTTAATAAATTATATGTCTAAATTCAGGTACAGAAACTTAAACAGTTTTGTTGCTAATAAGTAATCTGAACAATGTTAGCACTAAAGAGAATAATAGGACAGAACTCTATAACTGCAAATTATAACTGCTTGTGTTTGTTGGCATTTATAATTAGGGAGATAGCTTTATAAAACTCACTTACTAATTGAATGTTAGACAGAATCTCTAGTGCTAACTACTTTACCGAAGCCAGGTTATACATGCTTATCAATGGTAAAAGAGTGAAAACAATCTTAATTTTGCATTTTTCACATTCTAGATCCTTTTCTGCTATGAAATAGGATTCTGCACAGCAAACTGTCAAAAGAGGAAACATAAAATCTACTTTGTGAAAGTTTATAATGCTTTTACTTCACTTCCGCTTTATTCCAGGTAAAATTTCCAGTAGATTTATTACCAGCTACAGCCACATCCACTCTGTGGGGTTTTCTGTTTACCAAGGACTGACTCTGGCCCTTCCCTGTGCATGTAGTTAACTTGAGGTTGAAACTTGGAACAAAAATTCTAAGAGGTTGCTCATACTCAGTGAGTTAGTATATACTGGGACCACACCCTTATACATAGTCTCAGTCATGACTGAGAGTATTCACTGTGATAGTCAAAACTGAGTAGTTTCCCACAGACAGACATCACAGGAGACTAACAATAAGGCAAAATCAGGACAGTTCATTGGAAGCTGTGTATACTGCTGTATATATTGTTTCACCTTTACACTTTCCTGGACTACAAGTTCACTATGGAATAAAAATAAGCTTTTTATTTTTATAATTCTAAATTAATTTTCTCCCAATGAAAAATTAAAACAACAAATTGCAATGCAATCAGCTTTATTCAGGACAACTATATGGAATGAACACTTCAGATTAGTCTGTTGGGTTTTATACTTCAGATCAAAATTCTAGTCTTTCTAATATTTTACAATAAAAGGTACTTTTAAAAAGTGGAATTCATTCCATTATTTCCATGTTTTCAGGGTTTTTTCTATTGCTGTTGTCACTGAGTTTTGCTACTATGCAATAAGGGAAGCCCCAGTTGTTTTAGTTTCTGCATGATTAAAATTTGGAACTGGTTTACTTTTTTATGCACCCATCAACTATTATTACTTATTCCACAGATTCACTGAAAAAGCATCCCAGTTGTTAAGGGATGTTAGGAGTGGCCACTGCTTCCAGCAATGCCGCACCCAGGAATTCGTCCTGCCCTGCTGCTGGAGCCCAGCCCTGGACACCCAGGGAACAGCAGGTCTCTGTGCCAGACTGAGGGACACAACTGCTGCTTTTCTGCAGGTTCAACCAGTAGCAAAGCTCAGAATGTGTCCCACATGTGCATAGACAGCTGCATGGACTACCACAGACAAGGTGCTGCCTTCAACAGCACCTATATATAAAAGTCATATAAAACATAAGTACAGACAGCCAAGTCACATTCTTTGTCTGGTAGAGACTGAAATTCATAAGTGAAAGCACACATACAGACTCATAAGATTCATGAGGACACACACATTCATGGATAACCCTGAGTACTGGGACAGTATGATCCCTCTGTCCATGCGATACCACTGCCTGGATCCCAGGCCCGATAAACCACTTCCCAGGTCTCCTACTCTTCCACAAGTTCAGCCTGATGCTCAGCGGCAGATACACACACTCACCCTTGTCTCACAGGCACCCCACACTCACATGTCCCCCTGACTACCAGCACAGACCCCCTGCCCTGATACTCATTGCTGGACCAAGGGCCTTCAACCCACTGGCTGGTCCAGCTTGAAGCTTGCTAGTGAATGAGGCATGCAAACCCCATCACACACCATTTTGGGGCAGATACAGACACTTGCCCCCCTCCAGCAGCAGGCATTAGGCACAGGGTCTGTGACTCATAGTTCTGCTCCAGCTGCTGGCATTGAGCCCCTCTCTTGCCTCACTCACACCAGTCCCCCCCAGTAGCTGCTTTTCAGGACACACACCATTCTCGCCCCAGTAGCTGGCAGCAGAGACCTTCACTCACTCCAGTAGCTGGCACTAAGACCACCCGTTCTTTCCAGTTGCTGGCACCACAGTCCAAAGTCCCCTATGCCCCCACTCTGACTCCAGTTGGTGTCACTAAATCCACTCATGCCAGTCTCCCCAGTAGCTGGCACTCAGGGCACAAAATCTGCAGGACCTAAAGAGACCATCTGGAGAGCTGTATTTTGACAATCCTTTTTTTGATTTATATACCCTGAATATAATTTTAATAACTTTCAATACAGAGTATACCTAAATATGGCTTCAGTCTTAACATTTTCCCACCTTTTAAATACAGAGATCTGCTTTAGGTTGTTTTCATGCCATTATCCAATATTCTAGCATCTCATAGAATTAATGTAAGAGAGAGGTGCTGTGAAACTTCCACAGAGCCAAGACCTGATGTGTAATTCCTTTATAACTAAGACATAGATTTTGCTATGATTCCTGCCAGAAGATCCTTCCACATTTTGCACTCAGGAGCCTTGGATTGGGCTGAGAGGTCTGTCTGCAAAAATCAGGGCATGAAAGCTGCCAAAATTTGAAAGAAGTGCTAAGATCATTTGGCCACCTCAAAAATTCTACTCCTCCCTTTCTTCTCCCACTCCTTTCTGTGAAGAAGAAAATCATAGCTGAAGTACTAAGAGCTGTGATAGGAAAATTACATCTCTTAAAACATTTAAATCTTTCCACCCCCTAATTGCAAATTGCCAAACAACAGATTGCAAAGGCAGCTTTGACTACTGTGCTTACAAGTTCCATACCATTTGCCTGTTAAGTTCAAGATGGAAAGGTAGCCTGAAAGCTGCCAGTATTTTTTGTTTATTTTTTTGAGATTCATCTGTTTCAAGAAAGATTGAGATAAGGTGCAAAGAATTAAAAAAAAAAAAAAAAAAGTTGTTAGCCAAGAGCAAACAAATTACATATGCATGCTACAGAAATCAGGCACATATCATGAGTACCCCCTTAAATGAATTCAGTGCTGCCAGACTGACGGAATATATACACTGCAGGGAGTATCGTCAGACTGCTGGTATCTCAGGTCTGCCTATCTCTGCTCTGGACTATCCATTCAGTTCTGTTTTATGTCGTTTAGTGTCTCTTAGCTCTGAAGAGATTGATCATGAGATTTCTGTTTGTGCTGCTACCTTCTTGGATCTCTTTAATAAAATTTTCAATGAAAATGTCAATTAGAGCAGCTTTTCTAATTTACATTTTCAGGGTTGATGTTGCACATTCTGTTCCAAAACTCTTTTAGTTTTGGATTAAGGGAAACAACAAAGTTGAAGTGAATATTTGTAGGTGGAAAAGCAGGAACAAGACATACATCTCATCTTTGATAATGTGATAATTGACTCAGATGACTGAAGGAAACCCTTTCAGTCCCTCTGCAAATGGTACAGTGATCAGGGAGGTCTGGAAGTCTGGCTTTCTCTCTGTAAGCCTCCCCTTGGAGATCATCCTTGAAGAATTAACAATACAAAGTAAACGGAGAGCATATTCCTTACATTTTAAGGATGTCATTTTGATCAGGATGGTTATGCCAGGTTACTGTTTACATATATTGCCTTTTCAGTCCCTGGATTCAGGGAAGAAAGAGACACTAGCTGCAAACTGTTAATTAATCAATTTTGTTAATTAAGTCAGCAATCTATAAAGCTGAGAATAGGACTTCTCTCTTTTAAGTTGAGTAATAAATTGAAATAAATACAGATGAAGACTAATTTCCTTTTGGCATTCTGTTTGAGTGGCTGTCTGTTATGTTTTAACCCCAGCCAGAAAATGAGCCCCACACAGCCACTCGCTCACGCCCCCCCCTCAGTGAATTGGGGAAGAGAATCAGAAGGGGAAAAATTAGAAAACACGTGGGTTGAGATAATGACAGTTTAATAGGTAAAGCAAAAGCCATTCACACCAAGCAAAGCAAACCAAGGGATTCATTCACCACTTCCCACAGGCAGGCAGGTGCTCAGCCATCCCCAGGACAGCCGGGCTCCATCACGTGTAACAGTTACTTGGGAAGACAAACGCCATCTCTGCAAATGTTGCCCCCTTCCTCATTCTTCCCCCAGCTTTATACGCTGAGCATGACACCATATGGTATGGAATATCCCTTTGGACAATTGAGGTTGGCTGTCCCAGCTCTGTCCCCTCTCAACTTCTTATGCACCCCCAGCCTACTCGCTGGTTGGGGGCGGGGGGGGGGCGGGAGTGTGAGAAGCAGAAAGGGCCTTGGCTCTGTGCAAGCCCTGCTCAGCAGGAACTGAAACATCCTTCTGTTATCAACAGAACAAATCCAAAACTAGCGCCATACTAGCTACTATGAAGAAAATTAACCCTATCCCAGCCAAAATCAGCACAGTGGCCATCAGTAGAATGGGTTCACATTAAGAGATTTGGTCAAAAATTATGTTGATGAGACAGACAGCTAAAGCTGAGCTGAATGACTGACATAAGTAGGAGTTACATAAACAAGGAAAAGTCATTCTGTAACTCTAAGGGAGTACAGAACTTTACTCTGAATTTAGAAGTAGTTAAGAGACAGAAAATAAAGTATATTAATAAAGTGATTATTGACAACAATTCTGATAGACTGCTAAAGAATTTCAGTGGTTTAGTGTATCTGTTAATCCAGAGCAGAGTTTAGTAGTAAAACACCTAAATATTTAGACTATTTTACTTTATGTCACTTTGTCAGAATGAGGGAGGATTACAGAATGCTTCTTGAAGATCAAATGAAACAAAAGGAAATTAACTCAGTTGTTATAATGTATTCATTATAATACTGTTCATTATAGGTGTTTTCAAGCTAATATGTGTTTAGAATTCTGGCGCAGAAATTAATTCAAAATGCTAGGGAATTTTCATGGGTTGAGTTCAGAAGGCAAATGATCACCATCCAGCTGCTTACTCCTCACTTCCCCCCTAGAGCTGGGAAGGAGAAAATAAAGAAAAAGGCTCAGGAATCGAGGTAAGGACGGGGAGGGATGACTCACTCGTTACGATCATGGGCCAAAGACAGACCCACTAGGGGAAAAAAAAAAGAACATATTAAAAACACCTTCATCCCACCGCTCCCTTCTTCCCAAGCTCAGCTTTGCTTCTGATTTATTTACCTTCTCCCCACCAGTGGCACAGGGGGCAGGGCATAGGAGGTGCAGTCAGTCCTGCTGCTTCTTCATCCTCAGGGATGGTCAACTACTTGCATTCTTCCTCTGATCCTGCATGGTCCCTCTCTCACCACAGGAGACAGTCCTCCACAAACTTTCTCTGACATGAGTCCTTCCCATGGGCTGCAGTGTTTCCCAAGCTGCTCTGGCATGGGACTTCTCCGTGTGTTGCAGTCCTCCCAGCGCCAAACTTCAACAGTGGGGGCTGCTTCTTTCCACAAATTCCCATCCTCCTCTGGGTGAAATCATCTGACTCAGCATGGGGTCCTCCACAGGCTCCAGGTTGACATCTGCTCCACCATGAACCTCCATGGGCTGCACCTCTATGGGCTGCAGGAGCACAGCCTGCCACCTCACCACAGGTTGCAGGGGAGTCTCTGCTCTGGTGCACCTCCCCACCTTCTCCTTTCTTCCACTGACCTCGGTGTTCATACAGATGTTCTTGCAACTCCTCCTCACGACTCCAACTAGTCCTCCCAGATTCCCCTTCTTAAATATGTTATTGCAGAGGCTCAGCCACCATGGCTAATTGGCTATGCTTTGGTGCAGAGGTGGGTCTGGCTTGGAGCTGGGGGAGCTTTGAAAAGCTTTTCACAGAGGCCACCTCTGTAGCCCCCTCCCCTGCTACCAAAAACCCCCACCACACAATCAAAACCAGCACAGGAATAGAATATATTTTATATACAATAAACCTTAAGATGTACAATATTGAAAAACAGCAATATCTGATTTTTACTGCAATAATAGATAAGTTGCTTAATACATTGGTATTTTATGGACACAGGATATGTGATTAATTTTCTCTGGCAACTGCTATACACAATATATAATTATTTAATATAAAGTATATATTTTATGGATATACAATATTAATGAAATTAAAACCCTGTAGTACATTTGTGGTTTTAACTTTTCATTAAAAGTGTAATAACTAATGGAAAATTATGTCAACTTTATTGTCTTTCAAAAATCACAGGCAATAAGATAAGACATAATAAAAGTAATTCTCAAAAGACTATTGATAAACTCTTCTGATATGTTCACATGGTATTTGTCACAAACTTATAAGATAATTTTAAGCAGATGTTTTTATTATAATTTTTATTCCTGTTTAAGAAAGAACTTTTTCAGGCCTCTTGCAAATTTGCAGTATGTTTCTTCTCAACTTAAAAAATCTTCCACAGAAGAGCCTCCTTTTACTAAGAGCATATTCAACATTTTCAATGTTTAATGCATAGCCAAAACTACTAAGTGTTCTAAAAAAAATCTCCATAAATTTGTTGCAGTAATCTATTATCAGCGTCATCATCGTCATCAAATATCGTCTGGTAACACTTTCACTTCAAGAGGAATTTTACATTTCTCATCTTTAAAGTTCAGAATCCACAGATCTTATAATGTTCTCATGCTGATAATGCACTTCAGTAATTGTGCTACACAGCAAATATTTCTATGTGCAAGTTTTAAATAGTTATTCAGCTGAATAATGTCACAAATCAGAGGCTCTATTTAAAATGCCAGCATGTTCTTTCCATTAATATCACAGGAATGAGACTGGCATTATTACCAATGCATAGCAAATGAGACTCAATGAGTAACTGCAAGGCACATTGCCCTGTGTACAGCTGTGCTATCATAAGTATAAAATTTTAATCACTACATTGTAAGACATACACTTTGTAAGATAAGAAAAGACAATCTTCTTTTAAATATGATAAACAGGAGCTAAAGGCAACGTTATGTCAGCATATCTCTGTTGCATAATCAAAGCTCTTTGCAAAAACACTAAGCTGGACATTGAAGTAATTTTTAATGGCTTTAAAACCAGGCAGTCTGTTTTCTGACCAGTTGTATACAATATCCATGGGAATGCTCTGTCATAAGTGAGCTGCTTCTGTGTTCCACTTGCTCTCATACATTGTCTTCTGCCAAGGTTTGTCAACTTAGGATTGCAAGATCATCAAAACAGCTCCATGTCTTTATTGCCATATACATGTCATAAGAAAGACAAGGTATGCAGTGCTATATTTTAGATTTTGTTGATCAATGCTTGCACAATGTCGAGGTCTTTTTTGTTTCTCATGATGCCCACCAGCTAATAGGCTGGGAGTACACAAGAAATTGGAAGGGGACACGCTTAGGACAGCTGACCCAAACTGACCAAAAGGATATCCCATGCCATAGGACATTGTGCTCAGCAATAAAAGTTGGACAAAGAAGGAGAGGTGGGGAACATTTGGAATTATTGTGTCTGTCTTACCAAATATCTGTTAAACATGATGAAGCCTTGCTTTCCAGGAAAGGGGCTAAACATCTGCCTGCTGTCGGCAAGTAGTGAATTACTTCCTTATTTTGCTTTGCTTGCATGTGCAGCTTTTACTTTACCTATTAAACTGCCTTTACCTCAACCCATGAGTTTTCTCACTTTTACCCTTTTGATTATTTTTCCCATCCCACCTGGTGAGGAGTGAGTGAGCAGCTGTGTGGGACTGAGCTGCCCACAAGGGTTAACTACCAATGCACATAGAAGAAAAACTTGAATAAAGTATCTCTCACCTGGTACATTAGAACGTTTAGACAAACATCAGCTTGTTTCTAGTCAAGCAAATCTTTTATTTTGTCTGTGGATGGTCAGGAAAAGCTATGTCATATTGGCTGTCAGTAAAGAGAAACAAATTTGATATAAAAATTTGTTACTAATACAGTGTCTTCAGAAGAATTAAAGTAGACTCCAAATGAAAAAAGAAAGGTTTGACAAGGGGAATTTGATTATCAATATTTTTTTTTTTTTTTTTTTACTTGTAATCAGATGACTTCTCAGTCAGGTTATGTTTTTTCAGGTTTTGTTTGTGGAGACACCCAACTGAACATAGGGAGGAATAGCACATCAAAGATGGTGGCACATCAGGGACCAAAGCAATAGGCTGTCTTAATAACAAAGATTCCAGAATAGAAAGTTTAGTGTATTATATGAAATGTCTGCATTGAAAGATTATGTCTCAGTGTCCTTCTGTAATTGTAACAAATCAAGAAAAAGATTATTCAAAAGTAATACATTATGTACTATTTATTCTTAAAATGAATTTGTCTGGGGAAAAAAAAATGTCGGAGATAGTCTTTGAAGTGTAAAGACTTACCTGTTGTTGTAACTTTTATTTCTCAGCTAAGAATGGAAATCAAGAATGAAAGGCTAGATAGAACACCTTAATAATCTAGTCTGTCCACTGTATTAAATTTCTATTATTCAATGTTATTCTTATTTTTATCTGATTAAATTATTTGTATTTAATTTTAAAAGTCTGATGGTGTTACACTCCACTGTGCAGTCACAAAAATTCCTTCTTTGATAAACTGACATTTGAAGACATGTGTCAGAAGCACACAATTGTTTAGACTGATTTATTTTTTGAATGAATGAGTGAGCATAAGAGATCAAAAGCTTCCTGTATCTAATTCAATGCTCCAAATAACTACCACAAAGTTACTGCAGAAAAAGACATTACACAGATAAAACAAGTATCTTCATCATTAATTTCATTCTTAGTCACTGAAATGGAGATATATAACTGGCAAGAAATTAGTAGTCACCTCAAGAAGTTCTCTTCTTAGAATTCATACAATTCATCAGTGAAATCAAAAATAAGCAAATATGTAACCCCTGAAACAATCCGATTATTTTATCTTTAGTATCTTTCAGTGGTATTCAGTACAAGACATTCATACATTTAACTCAACTTACATTGTTTAAAATTATTTAACTTAATATAAAAGGTAATCAAGCTGATTTCTAATGTCTTTTTTTTTTCCATATTTTTCTAAGTTACTTTTTCCAGCAAGGATATTTATTAAAAAATCCCAAAATGATACACACACAAAAAAACCCAAGACACACACACACACACACAAAAAAAAAAAAAAGGCAAAAACAAAACAAAACAAAAACAAACAAACAACCAAAAAAAACCAACCTCCTTCGGCAATGATACAGTGTCACTTGCTCTTATTTTCCTATTTTCCCCCTTTTAAAACAGTTATAGCATTCAGAAAGACATAGTAGCGCAAACTCTCAAAGAATAATTTTATAAATAATAGGACTTAGGGTTTTTTTTCCTGAAAAATTCCTACTAAATAAAAATTCCATTCAAACAGGAAAAAGATAATCTTAAAAATACATATCTCCTGAATAAAAAAACAAAATTACAAAGGAAAAATTTTTTTTAACACTTGAGTCATGGCTAACAGCTAAAAAATGTTTAGACTCTCCTTTTAAGTAACAAAACTTCCTAAATGGCAATATACGCTCTTGCTCAATATCCAGTGCTGAAGTACCCCTAGAGTCCCATCAGGTTCTCCTTTTTCTGTTTCATCTGCCATTCAGATTAATGCCATGGTTAGAACATGTTTCAAAATTGACTTTTGTCAGTCAGCCCCTGTTTGTAGAAACACACATAGAGTTGAAAATCTTGTTCTCAATAGGCTCAAATAAATTTTTAGTACTTGGAAGAGAAGTAGGCACACATAACTCTCTATTGCATCCTATTAGCTTATTCTCTTGCAAGGAGGGGAAAAAAAGGGTATTTGATATTCCATGTTCCTTGATGAACATCTGAGCTTTCCGTTTTGTGACAAAATTTACTTCTGTGCATAGGGCCAGCTCACTGTGACAATAGGACTTGCATCTGACTAACAAATCCAAAATAGATTTTTAATTATAAAAGAGGTTTTCTGCACATGGGTAAACTTCACCCTGAACAAATAGCATTGTTCTACTGCATTTCAGTTTCATTTTATTGAATGACAGAAACAAATATGTAACCTTCATGACTTTCTGAAACATAGTTTTCTAGTATTAATATGATATTCCTTTTTCCTGAATCCTCCTGAACCCTGTTTACAGTTGTTAAGTGTCAGTACAAAGAGCTTCACAGTAACACCAATTTTTTATTGTGACTATTTGCTGATAAAGACCAAAAGATGACAAGATCAGGTGCAGTAGTTTACAAGAAGTCTTAATCCAAGTAGAGAATTTCAATTAAAATAATTGCAAAATTGGAGACACAAGTGACCATGTTGGTAAACTCTGGAAGAGTAGTAAAATGGAGGGAGAGACAGACTGAAAAAGTCAGAAACACCAGTGCTACTCTATGTCTCAAAAATTTATGGTAAGATCCCATGATTGCCATTATTAAAGGCTGCTGAAAGGTCAGGTAGCACTAAAATAGTGTAAGGGCCATAACTGGTAATTAGGAAGAAGCCATCAATATCTTTTGCCTGAAGACTTTTCAGAACCAAATGAGACAAAATGAAATCAGGCAAGAATATATCATACATAGTGCCTTAATAAGAATTAATAAATAAATTATATAGGGAATAAGTATTTGCTTTATCTCTCCCTTCCCTCTTAATTTTATAGTTATGTTACACAAAAATAATTATAGTTCAACTAAATAATAGAATAATATCAATCAACAACATTATTTAAAACATTTTCAATCATTATCTTCTTTTGTTTGTTTGGTTGGTTGATTGGTTGATTTTTTTTTCAGTTGGATTTATCTACACTATAAGATTTGAAAGAAACATTTTATGTACGAAACCTGAATAATCAGGATTTATTAGAGTGGTACCATTTACATTTATTACAATAAGTATTAGAATGTCAATATTTCAGGGAGTCAAAAATATTTTAATCCTTTCTAGGCATACTCACCATCATACCGTTAACAATATTTTATATTATTTTACATATGAGATTGCTATATCATTAGAACTCTCAGTATGCAATTAAGTGTTAATATGTCCCTGAGAAAGGAGGTATAATTTTTGACAGTGCTTCAGGAATAAGACAGAAACCCAGATCTCATTTTCAAAACTGATTTGGCAATATCCTATTGTAGATAAATATGCTGATGTTTTATGGAATCCATCAGTGGTAGTGAGGTGTACTTGAACACCTCAAAGGTTCTCAGAATTACATATTAAGATTACTTTTGAAAGAGAATTTGATACACCAAATGTATGTATGGTTTCTAGAAAAAAAAAAATATGCTACTCTTGCTGAGTACTTGTAGATCAGTACTGAAACACTGTCAAATTGATCCATTTGCTTATGACCAGCTTCACAGTCCTTTATTCTCATTTTTACACGTCTCAGTCTTAAAAGCTGTACATAAGCAGCTGAAATTCCTGGCAACATAAAATGATGGACTATAGCTTGCAAAGGTCAATCGACATTGGTTCCTGAACATAGACCCTATGTTCCAGACATATGCCTATTTTCTAACTGTATGTGTTCTGATAAGTTACACATAACTACAGGCAGTCCATCCAGAAAAATAATTTTTTAAACTGTTTTGCAGATTACATCTTGCCGTCATTATGACATTATGTCATGTCCAGTGTATTCTGACTGCAGCCATGGTCTTATTAATATAAAATTATCAAGGAAAATATACTTTATTGAGGGTCACACCGGAAATATTCCAGTGTAATAACAATTCTCTCATATTTAGGGCATTGACATGACATAAATAAAAGGGTGGGTCAAGTTAATGGTAATTTCCAGAAGCTATACAGTGATTCATTTACCAACATATCTTCCCATATGTTTTTTATTTGTATAGTTCTAGTGTGGTGATGTCTGTGTGTACTAGAGACAGTGAGAAATTTTTGGTCCATTATAGGATTTTAATAATGAACATTTTAAATACAACTTCACGTGTAAAATATACTGCTAGGGAAGAATTTGTCAAATTAACGGTGAGCATAGCAGTTTGGGAACAATACTGCAACATGTTGAAAAGGAGAAATTTATCAGTTCCATGAGAAAGTAATTAAAGAGAGTTTCTGCAGATTTCAGTTAGGTCAACAAAAGGGACTATGTACTTGTATATTGAAGTAATTATGTTGCTAGAAATTAATTAATTCACAGTTACAAAAAAACTTCAAAATTGTGACTAATACTTATATTTGCAAATTTTTTAAAATACATTTTGAAGTTAATTTTGATATTTCTGCTTGTGCTTTATTATGAACTAAAATTTCAAGAAACACCAAAATTATTTTGTTGCCTAGTTATATAACCTGGCAATTTATATGCCGGCCAACTGAATTACACGTGCACACACACATATATATATTTATAACTCTAATTAATATTTTACAAAGTTTTTTTATAGCTTCTAGAATCACTGCTCAAACTTCACTTTGGATTTTGTTTTGAATATGATAAATTTGGCTTTTTACTTTAATTGAAAGACTAATTTCTTTTTTTTTTTTTTTTTTTTCAAAAAGCAAACAGAAAAGCCAAAATGTAGTAAAATCAATTATACATGGGGAAAGGTATCCTTGGCAAAATCTATTTTTAAGCAGGGGTGAAGCATTTTTTTTTTTCAGTCCAAGCTCTATAAAAATATTTCCAAAATTTTACCACTGCATTCACTGTCGTCTGAAACAAGCATTAATGTCTAGATCCAATGAGCTACTTAAGGATTTGAAGTTAATTGTGCTCCTACTATACTTGAAGTTAGAAACAGTCCTAAACATTTTACTGAGCTTTTACCAAGGTAACTTAGATTGCTCCAACTGAGAAAATGCATTACTAATAAAAACAGAAGCTCAATATATAGTAATGTGATACTGTCTTTGCTGCATGTTCTGGGAACTACAACTCAAATGCAAAACAAAAGATACATTTTAATAGTATATTTCCAGTTCTCTCAGATTCATCTTCTGCTATATTATTTTATTTGTATCTGTAACGGTTACTAAGTAGGACCTGCAACAGCTTATTTCACTACTTCTTTTTTTATAACTGCCTTTTTGTTTTGTTTTGTTTTGTTTTGTTTTGTTTTGTTTTGTTTTGTTTTGTTTTGTTTTGTTTTGTTTTGTTTTTCTTTCTTACTCCGCCTTTTTATTTTCCTACTAACAGTTTATTCTCCTGAGAAAGTGAAGCACTTTTTGAATCTGTGTTCAAATTCTGGGTGAGCCTGTAACAAAATTAATTGTCTTAGTTCTTAATTTTGTTCATAGACCAGTCACAGTTTACTTCAGACTTCAGTAGGTACACCTTTCTTTATTTTTGACACAGTTGATACCTTCTACAATGAACACATTTGATCAATTAAAACAGGAACACCTGCCTACCAATAGACTAAATTTTGGTGAAATATCTTTCCACCTCTGGTTTCAGTCCTGCACCTAAGAGATATTTTGAAGTGGGGAGGCTAGGAACTACAATTCATAGCAACACTGGATATGAAAATAACCTCAACAAAATAGTGACTTCATTACATATTCCTCCTACCTCATTTCTCTGTGTCCCCAATGTGATATTCCTCTCTATTTTGTTTTATAGATAGTGACATTATCTTCCCTCACCTTATTAACATGCTCCTGTGTTCACCATGTACAACACCCTTTTCTCCCCAGCAGCTTAAATGATGGTCATAGCTGGGTAAAACTCAGACCTATTGTTCTAAATCTGAAAATATCTGATTCCATTTCACATATGAAGAAGGGATTAAATGTCCCAAATCTCATTTTTAAAATCTATATTATTTAATCTTTCTGTTTTAAAAAAGATATTCATAGAAACCATGCTTTAGGCACATCCTTAACTCATGACATTGACACTAATACGACTGCTTCCTCTTAGAAACAGAAGTGTTTCATGGTGACAGGATAGGTACCTGAATAATTAGACTGTCTAAGGAAAAAATTATAAGTATTGTAATTTTGAATTATGTTGTTCTTTTAGCAATGAAATAAGATGGCAAATGTATGTTGAAAAATCATTGTATTATCTTAGGTTTTTAGCAGATGTGTGTTTGAAGTTTTTGTTACTAGAAAGCAAAGAAGGGACCTGTAAGTGATACTGAGGAATTTGAGTCAAAGATTAATGAGCATCCTTTTTTTAAGCAAACACATTATTTGTGTTCCTGCAGAAAAGGATGCCCCATATGATGATGCAAATTATGACCTCCTAGAAATAAAACAGGGTCTATCAGTGACTGTTAGAGCTAATGTTCAATATAAAGAGTGCTAAAAAATTAAGACCAAAGCCTTGGTTTTGTGCTGTTTTTTTAAAGCCATTAGTTGCTAAGATACTTCTGACAAAAATCAACTGAAGACCCTGCATGTTGTCTGCTAGCATTTACTATTATGGAGTCATCTGTAGTTTGTCGTTTGCAACCTCAAGTTCTTTCCTGATGAAGACAGAGTTAAAAAATTAAGTCATCATTTAGGAAAGATTCTTTTATTTAAAATAGCATGCATGATGGAGAAAGATTTGTTTCCTTTCATGAGAGCAAGTAACTATCTGAATGGTACCTGAGGATGACCTTCCAAAACATGCAGCTGTTATCTATCTGAAACATGCATCAAATTAAATGTGTTCTCTTTTCCTGTCTGTAAAACGTGTATTATGAAGCATTACATCATTGTTATGTAATGAAAAAAGAAAACTCTGCCGTCACTGAACATCTGGAACTGCACTGGTGATGGATTACAGCTGTTGCCTTTTATGTGAACTGTAATACACAATTACACAGAGGCATTTACTTCAAAATCCTTATGAAATAATGTGTGACAGGAATGTGCATTTCTACTTCATCCTACGCACAGTGTTCAGAACACTATCAAACAAACACAAAGATATTCTTACAATATTTCTAAGGTAATTTTGCAAAGTATGAAGTTTCATCCCTCTTAAGATTCCCTGAGAACAGTTCATCTTAAATTATTATGAATCATTGAGAAATTCAGTCACAGAATCTTGCAAATCTGGATCTGAATTTTATACTGATAAATAATTGGCATGAAATTGATCAAATACTTGTGGTACATTATTTGTATCAATTATTAATGCTTTTTGTTGTTTTTTGGAGCACCATTTATTTAACTCTGTCCTTGTCCAATTTTCTTTTAATGTGTCGTAACAGGCTGAAATCTGAAGTGAAAAATTTTGTCTATATTTTGTATTGCTTCTCTCTTATGCACTGCATTTAAACTAAACTAAAAAAAAAAAAAAAAAAAAAAAAAATTGTAGACAGAGATATTGCCTTAGTAAAGCACACATTTTTATTCAGTATGGTCATCCCGCCAAATGCCAGTTGTGTATAATTTTTATAATGCCTCTGAATACCAGACAAGTAATCACATTCTAGTCTCATAGAACATGGCCTTATCTAAATAGTTTTCTCTTTCCTTTTTGAGCATATCCTTATCAAGCTTACAGGGAGTTTATTAATGTCTACAGTTTATCCCACCATACACTCGGCCTTTGGATGATAAATCAAGGAAATTCAATTACGCTTCCTCAGAGCCCCATCTACATAGTACCTGTTACTTTTCTAAGGAATATGTATAAAGCTGTATACTTTAAATGAAATATCAAACATCTCCACACATCTGAATTTTTTTAAAAGGAGCAATAAAAAATGCAAGAGAATATTTAATTTTCTGACACAGAGAGTAGTTTACATTTCTTGATTAAAAAGTTGAACAGCTAAATGCTTTTCCTTGTTTAGAAAAGCACAGATTGGTATCCCACACATGCTGTTACCTCTTATAGACAGAGCAGTCCAGACAGGCACAGAGTCCTATGGCTTGGCAGAGCAGAACTGCACTAGACAATCTCCCATCCACTACCTTCATCATGACTAGTTCCTGTGAATTCTTCCCGCATAATTACAGGCACAATACGAGAAGCATAGTTACACTAACTCTCTATACAGTCAAGTGAGAAGGCTAGCAAAATAAAGATCATTCAGTCCTTCAAAGGCATAAATGGCTGTTTGTAACTATCTTTGGGGGTTATCTTCTGAGTTTAGTTGGATGCTTAATGCTAAGTGGGATGAAGTTGGTCGTGAGGCTTCAGGGCATAGTGGGGCTGGCAGTTCAACAGAGACATTTCCTTAGCTCTTGTAATGATTCAACTCTGTGTGGTTTGAAGTATCTGGAACAAATTACAAAATTTGAGTATACACATCCAAATACCAAAACTAAAGAAACATAGTTGAATAAGATTTTTTAAATAGACTCATTCTAAATAATCTTCTGGTTTATTGTCTAATATTAGAGAGGTAAAATATTTGAGCAAGATCTCGCTAATGTCTCCCAGAAAGTACAATCTGTGAAGGTGTTATAAATTAAAAAACAGATTTCACGATTATTTTCCCCCACAATATGGCATCAGTCTTTCAAAACTATAACCAGGATAACAAAAAGATGTCCTCCACAGATATATTAAACAATCTATGGATTTTCCATTAATCCAAGGTTTAACAGTAATAAGAAAAGTTTATATTCTATAAAGGGATAACCTGGAAAGTGATTGTGCTATAAAATGAATAGCCTACGTTTTCATTATCTTGATTTTTGTACAGATTTTTGCCTGTATAAAATACTTAAATACTACTAATTTAGATCTTGACAGTTCTACAATAACTCCCTGCCCTTTCTTGTGAAATTGCATAGACTTGTTTGAAAGTGCTGCTGGAGTCACTAGGACATTTTTATTGATCCCTCCCCTCTCTCCCCACCCCTTATTTTCAGAGTAATTCTGCATGAGCATAATTGTAAATAGAGTTATCTCTATTAAAAAATGCCATAGCTGTGCATTAATCCTAATACCCTAAGACATTAGTCAAAAGCCAACACATCAGCAACAATAAATGGATATGGTTAGACCAATGGCAAATTATTTTCCAAATTCTGTCAGTATTTCAGCATTGTATTTGCTCTAAAAAAACCCCTAAGATCCAGCATTCAGTTTTAAGGTGCTTAAATTTCATTATAATCTTGACTTCATTTAGCATTTTCTAAAACAACTATGGAGGTAGTACTGAAAGAGATCCTTTGTTAATGAGTTGCACAGACTAAGCACTTTTTAGCCCTTCATGAAGCCAAAAATTTTGTGTCTAGGGAAACTTTTGATGATATTCTATATTCATTTATAATAAAAGGAATCTGAGAGGTGAATTTCCTTCATTATTAATATTATTGCAACTAGAATGCCATGATTATTGTTGCATGCTGCCTTGTAGAGGTAATATGCAGAGACATTTTTTAGTCACAGCTTTGCATTTTGTATTTTGAGAGTATCCAGTTTAATTTTACAAACCTGTGGGACTCCTTCATTTTAATGAGATTGCTGAAGTAATAAATGAAAATTTTAATGTTCACAAAATACAGGTTGGCTGTGGACCATTCCCAAAGCTGATAAACAAGGAACATTCTTAAATCAAATTTGGACTTACCAACAATGACAGCAGGCACACTTCCCATAATTCTTTTTGGCACTGTTGCTATATGGGTCATGATAATCCCTCATTATGCCAGAATGCCAACAATTTAATCTTTGGAATGAAAGAAAACAATTGCAGTATGTGTGATAGTTCATATGAACAGCCAGCGCACCAAGCCTTTCAGGAACCATTTGAAGGCTGAGAAAATAACACTTATGAGAACACTTATGTTTTCTATAAATATGTACAGTGTATTTTATAATGATACTAAAATAAAATTAAGGGAAATTTGAACATGAAGCCAAGGATCCAGCCTTGCTGTTTTCACTGCACTTCAGGATAGTGGCACAGATGATGAAATTGTAGAAGTACAATGAGTGCACTGGTAAATGCTGGACAAGATCCAATGGGAATAACAGCACTTGTGTTAATCTTACAGTGCATCTGATTTCTGTAAATATTCAGTAGCAACTTTTTAAAAATATTGAATTTTCCTAAATTAACAAAGAACACTTACAAAATTAAGAGAAAGTTATATTATTTCTGTTGAAGATTGACATATCCATCTTTACTGAATGAAATGCATCTTTTACATGTGCTTCTGGAATTTTAGAAACTTACAAAATACCAGCTGGATGCTAGCAGATCACAGAGGTAAGCCCAGTGCTACTATTATTAATGATAGTAACAGTGAAGAACTGCATACAGACTAACTCCTGGAGAGAGTAACAAACTATTCTAAAAACATCCATACTTATGCATTATCCCAACTGCTTTCTTTACTACGTTTAGGATTATGAGTCTTAACTATCCTAAGATTGATACAAAATTATTCAGTTGTGATTGTAAAATATTGTATTGGTTTACACTTCACAACATTGTATTTGAGTTTATACTAAATGTTGCATTCAGCTTTAATCACCTATCTTTAGACATGTATGACAAAATTTGCAGCTAGTATACCTAGAGATGTTTGAAAAATAGCAAAATTTTCAATGGAAACAAGTGTTTGAAAACTATAAAACAACATCTAGGGGAATTCATTAATTAAATTAAAGGTGAAATAGTAGTCTCAATTAATGTAGCTAGAATTTCCTCCTGCAAATCCACTGTCAGTTGTTTGAGAAGGTTGCTGCCAAGAAATTCCTCATTATAAAGATAAGATTTTGGGTGTATGAGATTTACAAGTGCTCAGATACGATGTTGAGCACAACACTTATGTGAAGGACAGATTTCAAAGATGTCAGATGTTTGTGATAGCTGGTTCATGACATTGGTATACTCAATAAACTATATCTATCTCAAAATCCATACCTTTTCTTGCTGTTTTTTCAGGGGCATGACTGCATGAATTCATACTAGCATGAATATTTGCTTTTTTTGCATATGATGCTAATGAGTTTCCCCCAGGAAAAAGATGAGTTGTGCTTGCAGAACATAGCTTGGAATTCAGACTTTTGTAACCGCTGATTTTTGTATGATAGGGGTGGGTCTTAGAGTCCAATACTCTCTGACTGTCACAACACTGGGCATCCCTAGCAGCCTGGAAGGAATACAAGAGTTGAAGCCAGCTCAAGTCTGTTCCTTTCCTTGAAATTCTTTTGCTAGTTGTTTAGTTTTTATACCCTATGTTGGGCTGAACCACAAATTCACTCCCACCATACTGGTGTGACTACCTCAGGGAAACATGCATTTTCTTTTAATGAACTAAAGAAGAAACATTTACAGCATGAGTTGATCCATTCAACTGTTGATAGCTGTTTAAAATGAAGGCCATGCTCCAGTCCCTTTTGTGGTGAAATAAAGTCCACTTCTTTGCAACAGCTGTGGTCAGACATCCTGCCTTACTCCTTGAGTTTCACAGTCACATCATCCTTGCCCATCTCCTCTGAACTTTCCTCTATTTAAGAGATTTATTGAGTGAGTCCCATTCCACCTCCAGGAGCATAGTTAGTCACAGAAAGATGGGGGCAGTAGTGTTTACATATGCATCTACCAAAGAAGTAAATCAACTATTACATTTTTAACCAAAGTTTTGGGGAATCATGAAGTTATAGCCCTAAATAAAATACTGTAAATTAAAAATACGTTTATCTGTATTGGTGAGAACTAACCAATATAAAATACACAAGCCATATTAAAGTATTTTGGAAGACTTTAAAATAATTCAGTGAGCTCCTAAAAAATTCTTCACTGAAGAATAAAACAGAATAAAGAAAATGAAGCAAAACCATTGCAAAATGTATTTTGAGAAACATTTAATTTCAATTAAGTTGCTGTACTGATGAAGCAGAAAACAGTGAGTTCTACAGGTAATAGAAATAATGTCTCAAATTCATGAGAAAACATACAGTACATTTGAATTCTGCTACATTGCACACTGTAATGGAAACTGAATACTGTGGAGCGTGAGGTAGTAAGTTTTTTCTTAGTATGTTCAGGGTATGTCTTAGTACATTTTTAGGAAATTATTAGAGAAATAGGTCCAGCTCCTCCTGTAATGTGAAAATACACATATATACAAGATCCTGTAAGCACATAAGCTGATCTTTTTAGTTTCGAGCAACATTCAATAATGTAGTTGTTCTTAAGAATTATAGCAGGATAAAATAATATTTTCTTTCATTATGAAAAGTCTCCAAGCTTTTGAGCAAATATTATACTTGCCTGATATTTAATAATTTGACTGGTTCCTTAAGGAATGCAGCAGTGATTAATTCCAATGATCTGAAAATCTTAATTAATATTTTACTTAATGAATGCCTTAAGAATGGATAGATTAGCTTTCTTACACTTGGTTACACTTTAGAACACTAAATCTTTATGCATTCCTCAAAAAGAAACAAAAGCTCTTCAGAACAAAGTTTGTCTAAAAAGTTGTTCATTTTTCTAATCTTTTCGACTCATCATCCCTAAAAATGTAGTACATCATGATCTGCTACTCCCTCTGGTCTATCCAAACTACACCTATCTAATCATAAAGACAATGAAGGGCTTTTTCTCTTTCTCTGAAGAGAATAAAATTCACTGTCTTGGTTTAAAAAGATAATTAGATTAGCATTTTCTACAAGAATCTGAATTTCACTAAACTAACAACACAGAAGGAACATGCCATCTAAAAATTCTACAAAAATTAGCTCATTACCTAAAACTCTGTAGACACTATGATGGAGGTATAAATCCTAAACTGCAAAAATAAATGTCCTAATGATGGAGCAATTACTTCTCCAGCTGCATCTAAGTAACTGATTAGCAACAGCTGGGATGAAAACCTAGCAGTAAGAGGATATTAAGTGTCTGCTCCTATAGATGTTTATGATTTTTTTTTTTTTTTTTTCAAATAGTTAAGTCTCTGTGTCCTGATTTAACCCAGGAACCTATTCCAGAGTAGAGCAAAAAGACTGGGAAACAGATAAGGGGAAACCTTTTTGCTTTCTTATAAGACAGGGTTGATGAGGCTTGATGGAAGGACTTTTAGATTATTATATACAAGAACTAAAATGTCTTGGTGTAGTCCTGGAAATAATGATGTTTATTACACTTTAAAATGGATAAAGTAGTAAATATCCTAGGAGGGTATACTAGAAGTGGGATATTAACTGAAGTGCTTGCAAATGGATCTAGGAAATTTCCATGAAATGATAGAGGCTGATCAATGACTATAAGAACAAGATGTGTCTTTACAAAAGCAGAAAGCAAGCAATAACAAAAAAAGTGCAGATAGATGCTGGTGATTCCACTATTCCAAAAGTAGCAATGTTTCTCAGTAAACTACTGGCTCTAAAGATAAGCAGGAAGAGGGAGGAAAAAGCAAAACCTCCAACTATTGTCAGTGGCAGTTCAACACTGTTAGCTGGGGACCTTGTTCCAGGGCAAAGCTCATACTTAGGCAGAGGAAACATGGCCTGGTAACACAAGAGGCCACTGTTCTCGAAGGCAATAGTAAATCAGTGATTAGCTGGATCAACCACTCAATTACTTTTTCTTGAAAATCTACCAAGCTCCTGAAAATAAAAGAATGCAACTCCTTAGACACAGGAAAATAAGTCAATTGTTCTGGTCCTAGGAAGAAGTACCAAAAAGACAGGTTTTTCTCACAGACTTTTTGAGAAGTCTGAAGCCCTTACAGATTAGGTGGAATAATTCTTTAGTATCTTGGTTGAGTAATTCCTATTTGAGTTTCAGATGCTTTTCAATTATTATTGGGAATTCTGTGCAGCATTTTCTGACTGGGAATGAATCCTACCTGAACCAATACTCATTTGCAGAATAGAAAACCTTCAGCTGGGTGGGGAGATGAGGCATAAATTCCTTCTCACTGAAGGAAGAGAAAAATCAGGAAAAGAAGACTGCCTTCCCTCCCTAACTTCAAATAGCTTTCTGTAAATGAAAATATGTTCAATTTGTTCATTATTGTCTTTGTGGTAAAAGCAGAAAACTGTTTTTATCTCAGCTATTAAACTTTCAGAACAATTACATAAGCCTGTATAGGACACTCTTCTTATTTCTTTCTAAACTGCTTGAATGATGTGTAATCACTTTTAGATTCAAATAAAGCCCATTGATTTTAGTCTTTAACCTAGAAAATGTAATTCAATAGTGAAAAAAAAATGATGCTGGCATAAAGAAGAGAAATACGCCTTATATAATAGATGGTAGCAAAGGGCCTTATGGTTTGTAGTTACTTAAAGTTTACCCTTTGTAACTTGGAAGGGTAACAAAGGCAAATCATTATGGGACAGTAAAAATATACTCTGAAAATATTAGTCACAAAATACACTATAAAAGCATTCATTCTAGAAGATGAGAAACAACCTGTCATCATTAAAATGTCTCAAAATTTGCAGAGGCCAGTATTTCTTTGTGTTAGAGGCTATGATTGTAACGATTATGCAGTTATAATGCTGGGATAGCTGCATAAAATATTTTTATTTCACATGACTGTTTTCAGTCTTTCTGTGCTGATTTCAACTTGCCTTCCAAAAGAGCAGTCATTCTCAGTCATTTTGAGGGCATCCAAGTAAACCAAAAGGTCAATCTAATTAAAAAGGAAGAGAACTTCAGCCCACAGGGAAAAGGGTCTAGTAAAATGCCAAAAGAGTTTGTATTAGAGAAGTACAAAGTAAACAGTCCAAAACAATGAAAAAAATCAACATTGGTGTCAAAAATATAAGAACAAGAGTATGTGACCTTTTCCCACATTATAAATAAATGGTCTCGTCTACATAACAGAGAAATATTGTTTATTAAATATAAGGAATACAATTTTCAGTTAGGAAATTTTACTACTGTTTTCTCAGAGACCCAGTAAATATTCTATTTGAATAATCATTTTGAGGGATGGTGAAATTAGAATGAAACCTGTTTTGAAGTTGTTTTTCCCTCAAAAGATATGCTTAATGAATTTAATATCAATGTGAGTCATCCATCATTCCAAAAGCCTCAAAAAAGCCATACAATTTTAGTGTATAATTGCAGTTCAGTTAAACTCACAAAACGCAGGAGATTTAAGTCTTTATGGCCTTTGTAACTTCTTTAGTCAAACAAGAATTTACTAACGAAAATCAAGCTTATTCTGCATTCTGTTGAGTCTGGCTTATGAATTGGAAAGAAGAAAGAGTGAATTTCAGACTCTGAAATAGTTCATAGATCATACAGAAAAGCACACCAGAGAAGCACCTTACAAACTCATCAGAAAAACAATCATAATGTTTCCCACTGCAGAATCTTTGTTCTGCAGCACGACCCCATCCTTCAGCCATTTTAATTACTGACAATACTTTTGTACTTGGAAACTCTGACTCCATCTTTCAGTGTGAGATTTTCATAAAATAGGAGTGTACTGGAGTCCAAATTGTGTACTAGAAGCATGTATGTAAAGCACACTTAATGCAGAGATGGTGTTGACTTCTGTTAGTCATTGATCTTGTCCCAGATTAACAAGTTGTCACATGTCCTAAATGGACATTGGTGACTGATTCTTTAATAGATGTATTTTGCAAATTAGTTGTATCTTTTTCAAGATTCACTACAAACTATTAGTCAGGACTCACCCTTTTTTAGGTTTCTCTCTTCTGAATAACAATGGTATGAAAATAGTTTTGAGGGACTTCACCTGTCAATGTCTCAGTGTTTTCAAATCAAATTGTCATTATAAAAATGGAACATGCTTTCATATGACATGTATGATTAAAAAGAGGTTTGGTTTGAATTTCTAAACTCAATCATCTTAGAGTTTAAAAGTGAATCTTTGGCACATTTGTTTTCATACCAATAATAAACAAATTCTCTCTGTGTGTGCATGTGTGAAAGACACCATATGTAATTAATAAGTGTAACAGGAAGAATTTGAGGCCCTGCAGTTAAGGCTTCATTAATGATTACATTGGTATTATTCATACCTGAATCGAATTTTTTAATTTTTTTTTCCTCTGCAAGATAAAAGGGACTAACAAAAATAACTCTTACTGAAAAAAGATAACATTTTGAATCTATGGAGAATAAAATCTGCTGAACAAAGAACTACTCTTTCCTTTATTAGTATTTGGAATAGAAGTTTTTGAACCTGTTTCACTACATTGTGGTTGAACAAACTTTCCTTTTCCAATTTCAGAACAGTGTACTTTTATAAATTGGGTTTTGTTTTTTTAAGTTCTTCATTTTTCTTCTGCAGTTTCATTGTTTGGAGAACATATGGATTAACATTCATAGTAATATATTTATTATTAAGATATGGAAATAATTTTAGTATAAAACAATGTCTGCTATACTAATTTGAATATTAAAATAATAATTCAATATATAATAATAAAATTAAATATTTTTAATATTCATAAGTATTTAAATTTTTTTGAGGAAAACATAAAAGAAAAAGACCTGTTTTCAGAAATTCAGTTGTCAGTGGGTAACCCGTATTTACCATATACTGAAATTCAGTCATCAAAGTAGTATTATTATATTTTGTTAGCCTAAAGTTTATTCTGAGTTTTCTAGTAAATTATAGTGATCTCTTGGTTTTCCGTAATAAGAGAAGAATACTACCCAAAACTGTTGAACAGCTGTTATATCAAATCCCAGAGGTGGCTGCATTTCCCTAGTGGTTGAAAGCGTTACTTATATATCATACAGTATGGAATATTGTTGTATACAGTCAGGTTTAATGCATTAAACTCCCACTGAAAGTACAAGAATTAATGCTTGCTTCCCTCAGTGACAGAATTTTGTGTATGAACAAAAGAAACATCTCACAAACCTACAAAGTGAAAATCACTGTTATAACTAGCTACATGACATCTGCTGTTGTTCCCTCCCAGTATCTATACTACATATGTAATGGAAAGGAACCTCAAAGGCAGAGGTGACTCGGTTCTACTTCTGCATCTACAGTTGTGTTAAGCATGTGTGTAAGTGTTCTTTGAAACAAAGCCTTACGGTGTGAGCTGCAGCTAAACAAAGTAGACACAGAAATTTACTTTCACATAGATTTGAAATGCTGCACACGTAGATTCTTTTCCACAGTTGCCAGCTCTCTTAGGATAAAACTCATCTCCCTGCAATATAATAAAGAATTCAGAAACTTCAGATTTCTCCATAACAATAAGACTGCTCTTTAATGTTGCTACACTACATCAGTTCTGCCTTCTTTCTGCATCAGTGGAGAGACCCTTAAATCTAATCTAAGGAGGTACCCAATCAGTTATTTTGAATTCTATATTGCATATGTGTATATATTACTGTATATTTCCAGCACTTTAAAGTATTTGTGCAATCTATTTCTAAAACATTTGGCAAGTTATCAAAACATGAGGTGAATACTAATGATGTTGATCTGATTCTTTCTTGGGTGCATGGGGGTTTAACACTGCTCTTCAGAATTTCCAGAGTACCAGAAACACACGCTAATTGAGCTTTATATTCAGTAAGATTTAAAACTAAGAACATTTTATTAATCTACCAGAATAACAAAACAAAATGAATAAATAATGATCAAATTTTGGAATGCAGAAACATATTATTCAAAATTAATCACTAAAAGCTATCAGAGTTTCTTAATGCTATTTCAGGAGTTATGTTATTTCACACCCCGAGTTGGAGAAAATAAATGTATATGCTTCATGCAGAAAATGTCACAAACCGTAATTGAATTCTATTCTTAGAAGTCCCCATTGGCTGCAGTATGAGCTTTACATTATACGATGGAAAAATCCGAATCGGATTTTAACAATATCCGTAGAAAAACATAGTTCAGATATGTCCATACAAGTTTAACAGTGGTGAAATTCTCCAGGTATAGCTACATGGAAGAATAATGTACTGTTCAGAGATACCTGAGCTACTTCCAAACAGACTAATTCTGGAACTGGAAATTGTAGAACCATGAGATTATACCTCAGTTAATTAGTTCTGCTGTGAAGCTATATATGTTGGCTAACAGCAAAACACTGTAGTAATTCAGCACACTGCATCCAAGTCCAAAGGAGTACTACTGTAAGGGGATGTGGTATTGTATTCAACCACACATATATAACTCAAGACAGAGTTATTATGTCAGCTTTCATGTTCTTCCAGTCACAGCTGATTCCTGAAACATTGTCCCAGCTTTCTTATCCCTGTTTCTTTTCCAAGAACCTGTGTGCATTGGAGGCAGGGACTTCACATCCTTCTTCACATTCCTGTGGCAAGGGACATCTCAGAGGCAGGGACAGAATAAGGAATAACATAGTATTAGGCAGTATAGTGAACATGATTTATACAACAAAGCCCATAGTAGTTTATTGTAGATCTACAATGAATTATACAATCATCTTCATTATAAGTTCAGTCACTATTAGTGACATTTTTAAAACAGCATCACAGTGCAAAGATATCAATGCATGCTATTTTTAGCACTTCAGAACAAGCACTTCCTACGTATGTTTCAGTATTTTCATAATTTCATACAGGAGAGAAACAAAGGAATACATCTACTGAAAGCATCTCAGTAATTTCAGTAAAGATTGTCCCATTTTCACCCCAAGCCAGATCAGCCACTGTGCCCTAGTTCCATACCTTTTCATTATAACAGCTCATGCTGAACTCCAGCCACTCTCTTGACTCTCTCTCTCCTGCTCATAGATGTCATTTCCCCTGAAGGGAATAAGGGATGGACAGAATCTGCCAGAAACTTGAGGGCAGCTTCTCTTTTGTAACCTCTGAGTAGTTCAGAGAAAATCTGCTGCATGGACCAGAAGTGAATGTTTGCTGGTATGTGATATAGCTGGTTGACTCCAGCAGATTAATAGCTCAAGCTATGCATAGCGGTCACAGTTCAGGTACCAAACTGAAATATGACCTGACTCAAATCTTTCCTTGAAAAATAAATGTTCTGGTTTGTAATAGTCTTATGAACTCTTTATAAGCAAATGCAATTTTATACTTTAAAAAAATTCTAATTCTGGTGTTTAATATCTTTTATAGAAAGATGGCTTGATTGTTTGTTTTAACATCTAAACTAAATCTTTTAATCTGCAAATTAAGCTGATTATGTGTGTCCTCAATGGATATAGCGAAGCAAATACATCATTTTATCATTTTCCTAGTTATTTATTTTCCATATGAACAAACAAATTATTTGGAACCAGTAAATATTGACTTGTGTTTTATCATATGCTATACATTTTATTAAAACATTAATTGAAACATAATAACAACAGAAAAAGGCTAAATCACCAACAGGCATCTAAATCAAGCCATACATATTTGAAAATTTATATTATGTCCCCTGCAGTTCTTTTTGGTTGGTTGTTTTTTTTTTTTTCCAAAAGAAAACTTTAGTTCTTTCATTCGTTATTCTTAGGTCATGTTCTTCTGTTCTCTTATTATCACTGTTAGTCTTTGTAATTTTTCCATTTAACCCACAGTCCCTAAAAAAAATTATGTCTTATGTCTTACTTATTACAATCCTTTTAATATGTCCTCCAATAAGTTTTGACTTTTCTGGGTGTTTTCAGTTGTATTTATTATTTTCAGTTTATGAACTATTATGAACTACCTTCCAGAATCAGGTAAAAAATCCCAGACTTCAGCAGTGTTGGTTACCTATTTTTTCCATTTTTTAATTCGTGTATTCTATTTCTCTTTGAATTTCAGTTTGCTCTAGTATTTAGCAGGTTTTATTTGTAAACTTCCTCTGAAAAGTGCTTACAAATCATCATATTTTGATGTTGCCCATAAATTGTAAAAAGTACTGGTTGTTATTTCTTCACAGGTCTGGCATCTGATAATCTCAGCTTTACTTCAAATATATTTTATTATGTCATTATGTAGGGTCTGTAAATTCACTGTCCTGGAGACTTAGTTCAAGTCAAAACTATAGTATAAATTAAGTCTAGAACTAATTAATAAAGCATTTTTAATAAGTATTAAATATGAATTAAAGTGGAAAAAAGTAGGAAATACATTAAATCTTTTTTTTCTTTGACAGGGTAGCTGTCTTTCAAGGAAAGAGGAAGTCATAAGTGTCATGTATGCTTAATACAGTAAGGTTTTGAAGCTACATCCACTTAAAATTCTTATAGGAAACACTATGTAAATAAAAGCTACCAAGTGAGATCCCCAAAGTCTATACTCATAACTTGATGAAAAATGTTAAAAACTAAAATTTTATTTATATCTTTCATTGTAACACCCAATTTGCTGGTGAAAATACTGATTAGTGTTTGACTGAAGATAGGCACTAAAAGCAACAGGATTTTTTTAAAGTAGAACTGTTAATCTGAGAAGTGCTCTTCTCCTAAAATCCCTGTTGCATATTATATTACTAAAGTATACATAAATACTTATACACATGGAATGGAATATTTTCAGTTGGAAGGGACCTATAATGATGATCTAGTCCAACTGCCTGACCGCTTCAGGGCTGACCAAAAGTTAAAGCATATTTTTAAGTTCATTGTCCAAATGCTTCTTAAACACTGACAGACTTGAGGCATCTATCACCTCTCCAGGAAGGTTGTTCCAGTGTTTGACCACCTTCTCAGTAAATAAATGTTTCCTAATCTCAAGTCCAAGCCTCCCGATGTAGCTTTGAACCCTTCCCAGGAATGGTTAACTCCAGGAAGAAGAATTAAAGTATACTGTGCTTTAGCTCTAGATCTGAGAAGTACTAATTCTGCTCCACACCAGTTTATTCTACACTGTTATTATCATAGGAAAAATTCTTGATAAGTTGGTTTGGGTTTTTTTTCCCTCCCCAGAAGTAAGGTTTGAGGCAAACAACTGCAGAAATTAAATGGATAAAGTTCAGGCAAAATAATTTTCAGCCACTTGAAAGTTGGTAATGAATGTGAAATCTTAAATGAGGAGGACTTGGAAAATATGCTTAACAATCTATATAAAATCCTTGCTTAGAGGAAAAAATACATTTTTCTCTAAAGATATCTCTAAGACAGGAGAAGTAGAGTCTGAGGACATTAATTTATTCTTAATTGTGTCTGCTATGCAATACCTTAGAAAAGCTGATGCAGTGGTATCAGAGCAATGAAATGTTATATATTATGACAGACTGAACAACCAGTAAGATGCTCAACAAAATATTGTGGAACCAACTTTGCTTTTAGACTATTACATAAGCTATAAAAATCGCTTTTTAAAAAACATAATTCTGTCCATGTCTGTTTTCTGCTGTTAAACAATATTTTCTATACGTTGATCCTACATTGCTCACACTTCATCTGATTAACTGAGACAACATAACATGTTTAGCAAAGAACACCACTGATTCCATATTTTTGCTTCTACAAAATGTAGTGGCAGCAGATACTTTACAGTATACTGGTCTAGATCTATATCTGCAGTCATCTAACAGCAGAAATATAATTTATATCAGATCATTTATTACAACTATTAATTCAGAAAGAGCTAATTTCAGGTTATTTTGCAGACCCACATGCCATCACATTACTCTGTGTTTATATAGTGGGCCCCTGTTGCCCCTTCTGAAATGGTAACAGACCATATAAACAGCTTAACTTACCTAATTTTTTTATAACAAAACCATTAAAACCTGTGGAAGAAGGCAGTTTGCTATGGATTTTCCTTTAATGTGAAAACAGGAGAACCAAAATATATTTCACTGCAAAAAATTGAAGTAATACTTTTTCATCTCTCTGAGAAATCATAAAATTAGTTTCTTACTACTTCCAAAAGGCTATGGAAGAAACAAGTGAGTGAACTATCCTGATCAAATTTATAGAACTACAGTGTTCAGATATCACTGCAGATACACCATCAACAAGAAAAAGAAATACAATTATATGTGTCCTGGTTTGGGCCTGGTCAGCAACCAACCACCGCAGCTGGTAAAAACAATTTAACAACAGTAACAGAACAATACACTGACAGCAGTATCAACAAGTAATGTACCATACAGCTGCTCACCACCCACCTGCTACCAGCTGGCCATTCCCAAACACAAAGGCACCACAGCAGCACTCCCACAAGTGAGAGCCCCTCCTGCCCCACTCCTGCCTTTATATAGTGAGCACAAAGTCACATGACATGCATGGACTATTGGCCAATCGGGGCCCAGCCCTCCAGCTGTGCTCCCCCCGCCCCCGCACACAGGTGAGGGCACTGGGACCTGGGGAGCCCCTGGGGTCTCAGGGTGCTGCAGCTCCTCCTGCTGCCAGACCAACGGGAACTCTAGGCCAGCCCCAACCAGGACACAAAGAGAGCCCATAAACTAATAGTTTTGCAGTAAATTTATCTTTACTCTTTTTGTTTTATCAGCAAGATGCTTTTGTTGTACAGTTCTTGGCATCTTTTCTGTCATGAATAACCCTACACTCATTTCTATCCTATTTAATTATCCACTCTGGATTAAAACATAATCAGCATTAAACCAGCTGTGCAACCTTGAAAGAACACCATTTCAGTAATACATTGATAAAAAAATAGCAAGCAAGCTATTAATTTTAATAGGATCCCTCCTTTCTGACTGTAGGCTGGACACTGTTTTAGAAGCTGTATCCATTTACCACCAAGCAGTAGCATCCCTGGTGCACTCATTACAGCAAAAGATTCCATTCATAGCCTGACACTGTGACTAGCTTGACGACCATCCTCGGCTAATAAGGTCACCTTTGAGGTGTCGGCTTCCCTGCTAATGCAGTGGAATGACTTGTGGAAACACTGATCAGTAGCGAAGGAAATGTATGTGGTAAATAATGAAGAAGCTTAATATAACTTCAAAATGTTTTGTCAACTAAAAATCTGCAATGAGGAAATTATAATTTAATGCTGTAAGAGTCTTAATCACTCCATCCTGTCAGTTATGAGTTCTGGCCAGAAACCTTAACTGCTAAAGAAGTCAGAAACTAATAACTACATATATCCCCTGATCCCCTAAGATGCTAGGATATAAAGCAGAAGTTTTAAATGAAATACGTGGATTCAGACTTGAATTCTTCTATGACACTTTAAAAATCTATCTATAGGTGCTGTTACTCCGTGGACCAAACCCATCCTAGTAAAGCTGCAGTAAGGATAAGCAAAATTTTCAAAAATTATAATATTTTCCTACCAGGTGTATTTGCTGCACACTAATACAAGCCATTCAGGCAGAAACTTTACTGATCTCAAGTTCATACTCCTTACCAGAGTGACCTACCAGGTACATGCACAAAGAACTGGTATTAAGGGTACAAAGGCAATCAAAACTTCCCTCACTGTTGTCTACAGTTGCTATATTGGTGTCACAAGCAGTAAGCACTGTGAATTCTCTCAAGCTTAGTAATCTGCCAGGCCTGCTACATATCACTGAAGATCATGCACTGTTCATGCACAGTGGTGATTGTGTCACTTTACTCTTCACTCTGTTGAGCAGTGAACTTACAGAAAGTAGTGCTGATAGATTTACAGAATCTGTATTTGGTTTGTTTTATATGGTGAAAATACTGTAGTCCTCTTGTTTAGGGATAAAGACCTTTAGATCTGCGGACATAAATTATAAAGCATGCACAAACTCACTTATTATTATGGTATTATATAAACACTGAGTATGATCTGTAGGTCAAAGCAGCCATGAAGTGCATTAATTCCTACATGTCAATATATGTTTTTTTAAGATAGATCCAAACATATATAAATTAGCCCAGATGGCAATAATATTAATTTATTTCATATTAAAATAACTACTTATATCAGCTAAAAAACCCTCTTTCTCAGTGAGATGTTTTCAAGCTACCTAGGTATTTTAGACACACATTTTTCATTAATTTGTTTATAAGTTCTGTGGTTGAATCCCATAGCATGCTTTGAAAATAAGCTTAAAAATAATGCTTCTGTTCCAGTCTGAACATAGCTGTCGTGGTTTGAGCCTGGTCGGCAGCCAACCACCATGCAGCCACTCTCTCTCACATCCACTCTGGCAATAAGAAGGGACAGAGAGCCAGGCTTGGGGTTCGAGATAGAACTGGGATGGGGAAAAATCCCCCTTTATGGGCACGAGCAAAAGGCAGACTCGTTAGGGGAAGAAAAAAAAGAACATACATTTATTACAGACACTAACAACACTTAACAGAGTAGGACAGTGAGAAGCATTGCCACATCTTGAGAACACCTTCCCCCCACCCCTCCCTTCTTCCCAGCTCAGCTCTGCTCCCGATATCTCTACCTCCTCCCCCAGTGGCGCAGGGGCAGGGAATGGGGGCCGCAGTCCGTGCTGCCACTTTCTTCATCTTCAGTGGGGGGAGATTCTGGAACTCGTTCCCCCTGCTCCATTGTGGTTCCCCTCTCACAGGAGACAGTCCTCCACAAACTTTCTCTGACGTAAGTCCCTCCCACGGGCCGCAACGTTCCCCACACTGCTCCGTCATGGGTCACCAACTTTCTCCGACTGGATTCCCTCCCACGGCTGCAGCCCTTCCCGAGCTGCTCCGGCGTGGGACACCCCCGCATGCTGCAATCCTCCCAGCACTGCATTACAGCAGCGGGGCTACCTTTTCCCATGAGACCCCGGCCTTCTTCGGGCACAGCACCTTGATGACCCAGGACAATAACAGGGAGAGTATAGATACTAAATTAGATGGGAATAGAAATTTTATCTTGGCATTTTTGTTAAAATCTAGTCATAAGCACCCATTCTTAATGGAAAAGCAAGAAGCTTTACTGATCATACAAAAGCTTTGTAATTTTTAGCATATATTAAAGGCTGTTTATTTACATGTTAACTAAAAAGTACTTGATCCTCATGCCAAGCTAAGATGATAATTCTGGCCCTTGAAAGAGTCCTGTAAATTTCTGTCTAAATGAGCAGCACTTTTTCACTCTGAACTTCTTAGATACCTTGAAATCTGACTGTATGTGTAGGCAGAGGAGCTACAGAAAAAGGTGCACAGTGCTCTGATAAAAACTGAGAGAAGTCTATAAAATAAGTGGGTTTGAATACATTAAGGACTTTGATGACATAACTGTTTTCTGAATCAAACTATATGCAAAATGTAATAGTGAACATTTTTCTATACAACCCACAAACATTACATATATACTTTTTCTATCTATTTTGTTACAACTGCCTTTTCCTGACTATTTTCCCACTACATAAACAGAATTACCTTTCCTAAGGCTGTGTAATTGACCTTATAGATGGCTTAAATTCAATTCTGATCCTTAAAGCATTTTGGAATAGATCATTTTCAAATCACAGGAGGTACTGTTGGTCTCAGCTAGGCTGGCATATAAATGCAGTGTTTTCTTATGACTAGTTTTGATGTGATCAGTTTATGAACTGTAATGAAATGGCTGCTAAGATAAACAACATCCTCAGGCCAAAAACTGTAAGCAACTAGAGCAGTTGTATCCCTAGCCAAACACCAGTACATATTTCCTCATGGTCTATACCTTATTATGTTTCTATTTTCACAGTAGATCTCTACAATACAGGAAATGTGACAACAAAATACATAAAATTCATTTTTCTAGGCATAATTTTGGAGTGATGTTCTCCACAGTATCTCTTTATTTTTCTGAGATACCTCTATCCAATAAATTTTAGAGATTATTTCACTTGTAGTTAGTTGGAGTACTTGTGGATCTCATCCTTCATTCTTCTGTGCTAGACTTATCCCAAAATATTTTATATGAAACAAGTTACATCAATTTGAACAGGCCCAGGTTTTTTGTCTCTACCCCTGAGTAAGACAAGAAGGTTTTGTCCCATTTTGTAAAACTAACTAATATGATGTTGCTAAGTGGAATAAAAAGAATTTCTGAGAAAGGAAAGAAAACCAACACTCCTCAGTTGCTGTTCAACATACTCTGCACTCTCATGCAACCATTTCTCACTGATTGCTTGGTGTTACTAGAGCTTTGTGTTGTGCACTGTGAATCAGACTCTGAGCTGGACTGAAGTGGTGTAGCTCCACTGACTTCTCAGCTACAATAATTTATGTTAACTCAAGATCAGGCCTTATTATCATTTAACAGTATATGATTTTTAAACACTAAACATTTTTTTTAACTTCATATTATGATACGGCATGGTTTTTGGTGGATATTTACATGTGGCTGGAGGCTTTTCACTTTGATGTATATTCAGGTGTATTCCCAAATCGTGCTGATGGCTCTAACAGCACTATTTAGTTATCATGTCCTATCGCTTAAAAGCATCTCAACCCATTTATGCCAGCAAAGCAATAGATTATATCAACTTAATCACATTTTTTACTGTCTACATTTGTATTTTTGCATTTGCTCAGTATGTTCTAAAATTTATTAATCTACAGCAATAAATTTAGAGATACAAAAAATCTACAGGTTGCTACGGTTTTTTAAAGCCTAATAGAAACTTATATTTCAAAGTTGTGCTCACAGTTATATTCTTTTTCTACTTCTTTTTTTTATTATTATTTCTGTTATTTTTAAGAAAAATAATAGAAAATAGTGAAATAAATAATTCTAGTGAAAAATGCTGTGCACTATGTCGGGCACCTCCTTTGACAGCCAAGTTTACCACATTTTCTGTTCTTCTAATAAATATGATTGGTTACTTTATTTCATTCCAGTTATTATGTGTTCTCTCTAACCTGCATTTAAGTTGTTGAAAATGATTTATTTTTCATCTTGCAGTAAAATGGATTGTGAATGCAGATGCCTGAACAGCAGCACTGCAGAAATATAACAGCTTGATGTCAAACTACCCTTAATGTCATATATCTACATTACACAGAATCATACTATAAATTCAGAGTTTATTTGGGTTGATAAAAGGTTTTCCTCTTCTTAGGTGCACTTAATTATTTCTGGATTTTTCTCAGCCATGGAAGTACCTGCTTTGTTTTTGTGTCTTGAAAATAAAATGAAAACTAAATAAAGTGAAAAACTGCAGGGCATTATTAAAAATAAATGCTGAAAAAATGTGAAATGTTGATTAAAGATCAAATAGTAGGCAAATTAATTATCTAGGAGCTGTGCAAGCATTTCTAAACTTTATCCATTAAAAAAAGAGCTAAGTGAAGAAGTTTCTAAACTTACTTTTAATTGATTTTACTTACAAAATTTTAATAAACACAATTAAGAAGAACGAGAACCTAACATTTCCAATGAACAGAAGTTTTGCATTTCCCACAGTAGACTTATTCTAAGGAAAACATGGCATTTCTAATCAATTTTGCTCTCTCAAAATTAGAAGACAATCAAATTTAGTTAGTGAAAAGGTGACTGCAGAGGAGAGACATGAATGACATATAAGGAATACATAACAACATTGGTTTCAACACTGAAAGTGCCAGCAAAAACAGTGCTATCATTCAAAAACCATATATTATCATAAAGGGAAAACTACTGTACTAAAAAACCAGTACAGTTAAGAATATCCTAAGGACTACTGGGATAAAATATTTATCTTCATAATAAATATTTAGAGGTAAATAACCTAAATTAATTTTATTTATATTCATCCTTATTTTTCTGAGTAGATATGTTTCAAAGAGGGAAACCACTCTAAAAATATATTTTGATAAATGTAAACTTTATGCCTATGTGATGAGAAATTGTTAATCCACTGTCCATTAAAAGTGTAACTGTTCCTTAGTAATTCTAATTCTTAGTAAGATCCCATTTGTTATTTGCTCTATATGGATGTCATCTTTTTATGGGATATGAGTAAAATAATTCAAGTCATTGGTTGTTCTATATAGCACTGACAGAAGTACAATATTTTTGAAATCTAATCCTAAATTTTAAATTGTACTGCTTTTTGATGCAACTTGGGTTACACTTTTACTTCCCTGGGGAAGGTGAAAATTTGTGAGACATCTGCAATCTTTCTAACCAAAGATGATTTCATACAGTTTTAAAGCAAAAGCTCAGTAAGATCTTGCAACTATTAAGCCAGTGTTTCCTAATAAATAAAAAGCTCTAACATGAGCTACTCCTTTCAATCCTTAATTGGAGAAGTTGCTATCAAGGTTTTCTTTGCCACCCTTTTTCTTTTGCCAAATACCATATCCTTTCATATTGGTATTTTTCGGGAATAATGTCTCCAGTTTGGTCAATGAATTACTTTGTTCAAACTACTTTGTATCAATTAATGAATAAATAGACTCTGCCTCATATCATGCTGAAGCCAGAAGAAATTATTGCTATTATCAGTAGCAGCACTAATTTCTATTTTAGTCTGTAATATTTACAATTATTTTTTTATTAGTTCAATTAACTTTTATTCTTGATCTATATTAGTAATTGTCAATACCACTTATCAGGAATTACTCACTAAAAAATATTAATTCTTACCATCCAAGAAAATTCTTAGTCTAAAATGACATAGTCTTTCACAGCCATTGAATGTCAGGATGAGCAAGGCTAGTGAACAAAAGAGAATGAAAAAAACGAAAAAACCTCACTATGAGTGGAAATCCCCTAGAATTCTTAGTGTTGCAGTTATGTAGATTTATGACAAATTCTTCTGAATGAATCACTAACATGAGTGCACAAAAATATTTTAGGGATTCAACAGTATTTCCTCCTTAGCAACCCCCCACAATTAATTCTACAGAAGGTAACATTATATCAGGGTGCTGGAAAAAATTATTGCTGACAATTAATCAGAATGTAATAACAGTTAAGAGAATTAGCTATGCACATGTGTCTTACCAACAAAAGAAAATAAGTCACTCTGTGTTTATCATGCATACTATCTTCTGATAGACAACAGGTACTTGCTACTGCAAGTAGTTAATCTATGCCTGTATAGGTCCAGTGGCTCAATTTCCCTTCCTTTTTAAAAATGAGTACTCCATTCAAATCAATTGAAGTATCACTTAAATGTTTTACAGTGTTCTTCCATCAAAACAGTAGTTTCAAAGCATGAGAGGAATATTTGACTAGTTGAAAGAGACTTATTTTATGCAAAGATCCTGGTTGAAATTCCAGCCTTACTGAGTTTTGCCACTGATTCCAGTGTGGCTATTATTTCACCATAGTTCAGGATGTCAGACTTCAGAAAAATACAAATTAGAATAGCAAAGTTATAAAACAGACTTTATAAAAGAAATGGTAAGTCACCCTTAACTACTTGTAATGCACTGAATGTGACACTATAATGACAGCACTTTGCTATTTGTTCTTCATTGTAATTACCACAGACAAATTTAATCGGTGCATTTAGCATCAGGGATAGGGGATGTTAATATGTATTTGATTTTCCCTCAAGTCACACCATTCCTATTCCTTCATGTTTTTAGCCAGCACCATGTATTCAATTGCAAAGTGAAATAGATAACACTTTCATTTTAAATTAGGGATTTATGCATTTAAGAGGTGGCACAGGTATTTTCAAGATGATTCCTGTGTATATTAGCTATTTTGTTTAGGTGAAGCAAAAGGCCAAACTCAAATTCATTTCTAATGAGACATGTGTTAATGTCGGGGTCTCTGCTGTCCACTCAGATGCCATAGAACACATCTGACTTTATAATGAGCCAAACAGTTGTCTCTTCATAATCTCAAGTTAGCCTTCTGTTAGGTATCCGTTTCCAAATTTTACAACACTATAGTGGAGGTTGTGTGCTTTCATGGCTAAAATCCAGTTGAAGATGTACTTGTTCTAAAATCTCTCACATTTTGTCAGAATTATTGGCAAGCGGTTGCCTTCATATCCTTTGCAGTGAAAACATTTGACCTTACAGAGCCCAAATGGCTTATTGCCTAGTTTTGATCTACTTTGTACACTAATGGGGAAGAGATCAAAACCAGATGACAGACATCAAGGCAAATGGCCAGTGGCAGAATGGTTGGCCTGTAGGCAGAAAACTGAAATAAACCTGCCAAGTATTATTTATCTCAAGGGAAAACTACCTCAAGCTGACCACTTTTATGATTAGCTCCTAAATGGTTACTGAGAACCACCAACAAAATTTATTTTTAAATTTGACAGCTTGAACCCTTTTTTCTCTTCTAAAATGGATTTTCTTGCATTGGTTGAAGAAAGAAATGCAGAAGACCCATGGCTTGATAACTGCACATAAAGACAGACAGTTCTTGAGAAAATACAAATATGGCTGTATGAAGGACATGGTAATAAAAATAAGTAACTTTCCCATATTTTTCTTAGGGCAAGGACAGTGTTAAACAATTTCAGTTTCATGGCACTTTAATCAAGTAAGTTGGCAGTGTGTGTGCTAGATTATTCTCTCTAATATAACCTCAAGCAAAGGGATTTAACTACAGACATAGCAAAATGAAAAGTATTAAAACCCAAACTTAAAGCTTCTTTTTCTTAGTAAAAATAAATTAAATTAGACTATGGTTTTGCTCTATGATTGTTTATCATTTCTACTGGCAAACAAAATTTATACTCAGAATAATGAATTATAGAAGGGCTATAGAAAATTAATAGCCTAGTAAAACAAACATTATTGTCATAATTAAAAGTCACAATTTAGTCTCCACAAATTACACTTTTTCTTTAAGTATGATAGCTTGTATTTCTTAACTCTTCAATATCCTTAAACATGTTCACATTTTGATGCTGAAGACTAGAGCACAGCATATTGCAGTAAAAGAAACCTCAGCAGACCGTTACTGTATTATTGTTCTCTTACTAAGAGAAACAAGGAGTAAAACACTGCATACAAAGCACAACCACAGTACATTGATCCAGACATCCAAAAAGAGAAAAATACAAAAGACTGATTCAGCTGCTTAGGTGGGATTAAACCAAATGTCCTAACTGTTTTTTCCAACTTTTTGCCCACGATTAGGTATAAAAATCTACAATCACATATTAACTAATTATAATGCATTACCACAGGCAAATCTGTAGCTGACAGTCACCAGAGTCCTTGGGTCATTTAGGGATCCTGCAGGGTAAAGAGGAAGAGAAGTACTTCACATGGCTCCAGACATCCCAGCCCCCTCCTCAGAGTTCAAGGTCCATGAGTCCATGCTGTCCCTAATGAGAGACCACATTCCCCAAAACTGCTCTCAGACCTTGTTTTTGTGAAGACTGACCCTTAGCAATCCAGCTGCATGATTTACTGACTGAAAGAAAAACTAATTATCAGCAAACATTAACATCCAACATCAACACTTGCTAATTTGTATACTCTGTAAAAGCAACCTGCAGAGGTGGATTAGTGTGGGAACAGTAACCTTTACAGTGTGCATTGAGTGTCCAGTCCTATGGAGAAAAAACTACCGGAGTTCCTCATATTCTACAATTTTAATTACATTTAAAACATTGCTATGGGATTTCCCAATAATCTCCTTCATAAACTACCAATAATGTTGGTTTCATATTAGCCTCAAAGTGTGATAACACTGTGGTGGAATTGTTTCGTACTACTGATTATTTGTAAAGTGGCAGAAGAAAATTATCACAATAAAAATGACACATAATAAACAATAACTCTTCTCCATTTTTGTTGGTATATTTTAAGTTTTAGCTACTGAGATTGCAAAATATGAAGCATTGTTTATTTCTTTCCAAATGAGAAAATTTTATTTCTAACAACTTTGTGGCTGTTAGATGATTTTCAGTATCCCTCTTCCATATTTTCTTTCCTTTTCAGTTCATTTGGAAACAATAAAATGTGTAGTCTAGGAATATCTGAGCTTGTTCTGGATAGGAATAGTGATACAGTAGTCACAGTGAAGTGATACACCAACATTGCTAGTTTAAATTGAGACTTCCCTCAAAACTGTACGGAATAAATTCAGATATTCTTTAATGGCCCTGCATTGTGCTATGTAGGCCAGCTCTTGAAGAAGGCCTACTGAGAATATAGGAATTAAAGTAAGATAAACTTCTGGAAGGAAAAGTAATTAATGTATACATTTCTCTGATGTAGTTCTCCTGAACTTAGCTTTACTGTGGTTGTGAAAGGGGAAATGTTACATTTAAAAACTACAGGATGCAGAAACCACCTGGCTACAAAACATGGACCACAAAACATGTCATTTGCCCTTCAGATAGTAAAAGGACCTGGCTAGGATTTAATTTATTTCTTATTTAAAACTTTCAGTGATGTACAGTTTTGATTGACTAAAACGAGTTGTGACAAGTTGATTAGAAATAACTCTTACCTCCTTAAATTTTCAAAAGTTTTCATTTAGAGACTTTTAAACAAAATATTTTTATTTTTAAAAATATGATGGTGTTTTACTTTGAAAATTGCAACATAGTTTCCTCCTGAACCATTGAAAATCCTTTAAAAAAATAGTATGATTCTGGTATTCATAGAGCTATGTTTTATTTTTTCCCAATAAAATGAAAAGTTATATGCACATTTTTAATCCAAACTTGACATAGGCTCACCCTGTATATTATGTTGCTCCATCCTCTAGCGTGTATGAAAATAGTTATTTAATAGGTCATACAGCATTCCACATTATATCTGATCTCACAGATGATAAAATACTTGCCATTAATATTTTGGAATATAGTATCTGTCTCCACTGCTGCTTGTAACTGAAACAGCTTTGACTTCTCAGCCCAGCATATGACATGTTACAGCTTTCCACAACAGAAGTGCAAGCATACCTCTTTTTCAAGGTGACCTTAAATTTGCCTTGAGAATGACAAAATAATAATAACAAAAAGTAAAATCTCTGTGGAAAAATATCATCCCCTTCTAGGAAACTTCATTATAACCTATTAAATGTCAGCTGCAGTATACAGTATATGTAGGTAATGTCCCCCTGTTTAAACTTGTGCCATACACAAAATAAATCCAAGCAGATATACACTCCCTAGGAAAAATGAGATAATAGGCAGCAAGCTACTACAAAGTAAAGCTCATGAATATATTTATTTCTGCCTCAAAGTTTATGTTTATCTTAATACATTCTGCTATTATTTTACATTGTCTTTTTAACAACGTCTTTCAATACACCGGTTACACTGATTCTTCCGATATTTAATGATGTGGAAAAAAACGTGGGAGTTAGGTTTAAGACATGAACAATTAATCAAAAATATAAAATATTCTATTTAGGTTTGTTAACTAGATCAGATGTGTACTGGATTTGCTATCAAAATGACATTGTTTTCAAAAGAAAGAACATTTGTGGGTGTATGAAGATTTAATTTTATTTAATCAAAATAAAACATTCTGATTTTGTCAAAACTTTATTTAACATGAATTTAAATGAGAAATTAATTTGCATGTAAATGGAAAACATAATGTTCTGTTCCAAAAAGATATTGCTAAATGTTTTGGTCTCATAAATTATATAAAAAATATATATAAAATTTACTGACATTAACAAATTATCAGCACCAGGATTTCCCAATGAAAGGCATTTCTTCAGAAGAACTGCTGATAGTCCTATGTTTAACTGTTGTGCACTTTTGCAGTAGTTCGCTTATGGTTGTGAAGTTTAAAGTACTCTGAACAAATTATGGTAATCTGCTTTAAATAATGCTGTAAGAATTTTTCATTGAAAAATGAGCCTTCAACTACCAAGATAATATTAATTCTGTACACATATAACATTGTTGATAGTGTAATTACTGATTTCCAATATCCATAGCTTTCCAAGTTATTTTTCATAATACATGAACAAATTTAGATTCTTGGGTTACTATCATGTTAAATTAGGAATTCCAAATTATATTACTTTTTTTTATCAATTCAGACTACATTCTGCAGACTGGTTTGGTTGGTTAGTTGGTTTGTTTTTTGTTTTCCCAAATCTTTAAAAATACTATTTTATGGGAAAAAAAAATATATATATATATATATATAATTTCCAGTTCATTGTTCTTATTTGGAAAATAAACAAATTGGAAGTATGACATTTTTCATGAGAGGAAAGCCAGTTTATTCAACATTCTAAATTTTTCTTATGGAGTTCATTTGAAGAGAAGAAGCTGTGTCAGCAACTGAAAAGTTTATTCTCTTCCATTAAAGTGGAAGGAGATCCTGGGAATTGTTCCTGGAAAAGGGGCGCTGTTATGGGCTGCTGTGTGTGAGACAAGGAATTGCATTGAAATCTGTTTTGTCATCTTGTTTCAGTACTACATATAAATAAAGCATGTATACATTGACCTATGCAGCCATCAGGTCAAGGGAGGTGTTTGTTCCTCTCTGCACTGGTGAGACTCCACCTGGAGTACTGTTTCCAGTTCTGGGCTCCCTGGAACAAGAGAGACCTGGAGCTATTCTAGATAATCCAGCAAAGGGCCACAAAGATGACCAAGGGACTGGAGCCCCTGTTACATAAGGAAAAGCTGAGAGAGTTCGGACTGTCCAGCATGCAGAAGAGAAGGCTCAGGAGGATCTGATCAATATGTACAAATAGCTGATAGGGGAGTGAATGAAGACAAAGGAGCCAGATTCTTCTCAAGAGTGCCCACTGACAGAGCAAGAGGCAATGGGCAGGAAATTCCATCTGAAGACAAAAAAACACATTTTTACTATGAGTGTGGTCAAACACTGGAACAAGTTTCCCAGAGAGGCTGTGGGGTCTCCACCTGTGGGAATCCATCTGGATCAGATGAATCAGATAGATCAGGTCTTCATTTGGACAGTCCTGGACAACCTGCTCTAGCTGACCCTGCTTAAGTAGGGAGGTTGGATTGAATGATCTCAAAAGGTCCCTCCCAAACTCAACCATTCTGTAAGTTCCAGAATTCCCTGATTTCTTTTCCTGAGAGAAACAGATTAGAAAGAATTCTTCTCAAAAGAGAGGTATCACTGCTGTCAAAACATACAGCAACAACAGTAACAGGAGGGTTTTATTACTATTATTTATAAGGCATGTACAGCGTAAAGGATGATGAAAAATTCATACAACCTAAAGTCCTTCTTCTTTACAGCATAGGGATTTAGAAGATAACTTTTAGTACAAGCCCTTATAGTGTACCTCTACAAATCTGAGTAAATTCAAGCACTGAAGACTGGAAACTGATTTTCTAAGCTTCTGAAAATTAGGTGAATTTTTAACACTCTTAGGGAAATATCACATAATTTCTAACATGAATATTCTATTCTTCTGGATTTTGCTAGGCTGGATAGTCTTCCATTGTTTTAAAATGCCAGCTCAAGTGAGAAGCAAGATATACTGTAATAATAAAGTTGTTCAGGATGAATGATGACTTTAAGACAGAAACTCTGAGTCTGGTTCATGGGGAAAGTAGAAAAATGTGAAATGCAGCCCAGAACATATATTATTTTGATTCTTTCTAAATCTGAAATAAATTATGTTTTCAGTAATACCCCTGTAACTGCCCAGGCCTCAACTTTTCCCTGTTCATTTGATCCTTCAACAAGTGTCATCATTTCCCCTTAAACTTGGTGCTGTTTCTTTGTTATTTTTTTTTTCTCATTTTTTGTTTCAGTGTCATACATCAGGTTTCTGAATAAACATATTTGCTGGAACATCTGTTGTTGCATTAAACAAAATATCAAAAAGAACCAAAATCTCAAACCCAAAATATTTTGAAAAAATGCATTATACTCCTATATTTGTACTAAATCCACCACCTCTCAACAGAACATTAAAAAATATTCATTCTTCTGTTTAATACAAATTTTAGGAATGGAGAAAAGTGTGTTATTTTGCAAGGTAATAAGAAAACATAATCTACACAGTTTCTTCATAACACCTTTCACAAGATGCTTCTAGCATTTTTGCATTTCCTGAAAAACTCATTTTGAGTTTTATGGTTTTTGATAATCTCCTGCTGTTGAAAGATGTGATTTTTCCTCCAAATCTTTTGTGTTTGATGTGTAAACATAATCTGAAGATACATATTCTTCCCTCCTCAGTCATAAAACACTGTCTGAATTATATGATACATTAAACTAAGGGGAAATGCCAAAGCATCTGTGTATAGGCTTTTTTTTGGACAAGCTGGATTCTGTAAGGAAAATACCCATGACATCAATTCCGTTAGACAGTACAGGCCTGGGTCCTCATAATTACTTCTGGCCAGCAAAAAACAATGGGATTTTTTTTCATGTTTCATTCTTAATTAGTGAATAATTGTCACTGATGTGAATTTATTTTGATTCCAGGATTAGGTAAAATAAAATCCAAAGAGAACAGTTGTAAGAATATTTTCCAGTGACTAGGCATATTCTTCGGTCTGTGTACACAGAATAATGCACTGATAACTCCTAGGTCTTTGCACGTATTGGCAAGATATTTTTAAATGGTATGTGAATCAGTAAAAGTAATACATTATTACAAATCTGATTTGCATTTTTCGTACCATCTTTTTATATTTCTTCATTTCTATGAAGTGGCATATTATAGTACGTTAGTATAGCATAGCATAGCATAGCATAGCATAGCATAGCATAGCATAGCATAGCATAGCATAGCATAGTATAGTATAGTATAGTAGGTAAGACTTCTTTAACACAGAAAAAAATGCCTAAAAATGTAATGCCATAAAATAAATGTTTTCATGCAATTTCCTAGGAGATTTACTTCTACTGTTTTTATTTTTATGAAAATAATCAGATTTCTTGTTTGTCCTCATCAGCAGGGGAGATACCATATAGCTGTAGGCTCTCTATGAAAAGAATAGGCATTTATAAAAAGATCAGGAAAATAGATAGTACTAGGCATGTTGTTCAAACTTGAATTTGTTTGACTATAACAAAACTGGGATACTCACCTCAAGCCTCGCCAGAGATGAGAGCAAAAGTACATTTTGCTTCCCCAAGAATGGGGGTAGTCCCTATCTTGAGTACGATAAGAATAAAGTTGAGAGACAATTGCACATGGCAGAGAGTTATGAAGACATAGTTTCCTGTGTTATTCCTGCTGGATGGAGTAAAGGAGGAGAGAAACATGGGAAATTTTGGAATAAGAATGCAGGTAATAAGAGCTTCTGCTGGAAAAGATTGTCAAAGTTATAGATCCTGCTTCACTCTTAACAACAAGACTGACTTTCCAGAACTCTACCACAAGGTTTATTTTTCACCATCTCGAGTAGTTTGATGGTCTCTGTGACTTTTTTGGTCTATATGTGCATCCCTTCTTGCTCAGTTTCTATGAAATTCCACTAGAAAATGAAAAATATTCAAATTTAACCTAATTTTCTCATACACTGTGCATGATACTCCTTTGCAAGCTGCACTAAAGACAGAGGGCAAAAGACCAAGCTGAAACTTTTAAACAAAGAATTTAGTAATAAGTAACAGTTGACCTGTGACCTTAGCTGAACTGTCTTGTCCAGTTTAGATATCTGAATACTACACTTAGAAGGAATAGCCTATATTATTCAGCCCCATGTACTCCAGAGTTGCCTGCATGAGACAGTATGCAGATACATTTTTGTCATTTTTAACCTAATACAGTCAGCTTGTAATATCTCTATAGCTAATTAAATGAAAACCTATTTTCAAAAACAGTTTTTTGTCCTTTTCTTTTGAAAGAACAAAATTACTAAGAATAAAATTTGTCTTTTTGACTTGTTCATAGATGGCAAAACAGATTTCATAGCAGGTGCCAAACCTACAAGACTTGAAGAGTATATCAAAGCTTAAAAACTGGATGTTATTCTGTAGCATTTTGGTGTTAGAACAGGTAAATCAGAGGCTGCTACCCAGACAGTTATAGGCCTGTCATTTCTAAAATGATCCAGTAAAGTCTGAGAGAGCTCCTAAGCGCATTCACGGCTGAATTATGATATCTGAGAATGATTAGAGAATCCAAATCTATACCTTGTTCCTTTATTTCTGACAGTGAATGTCCTTGCCTCTTGTAACTATCTGTCTCCTTTGGGTTGGTGAAGGAGTCCCGTGAACTCCAAGATTATGCTAGTATAGCAACAAGATTGGAGAACTTTTAGGGATAGCGAATAGATATTCTATTTTTTCTAGGACTGACGTTGCTTAAAAAAAAAAAAAAAGCTGTCTCTAAAATGAGAAACCAATAACAGTAATAATTGCTATCTGGAGTCACAAACAGATTTTTTGCTTTGCACACCTATGAATGTAACAAAAGCTCAGTATATTGAAACTTGTCTTTCAGACTTTGAATATTTTTTGTATTCATTGTTTCTTTTTGTTTCTAGCAATTGTTCTAAAACTCTTTAAGTGTTATGCAGCCTTTTCTCTTTGAGACATTAATGTTTAAAATGTCCATTCTAAGACTGTTAGCTGCATCATACTAAATGATTCACTCTTTTGGTTCATCTTTTGCATATGTCTTAATACTGCAACAATACTTCTATTTCTGAATTTAATTCCTGTACTTAAACACATGAGTAAATGTAAGCATCTGAAAAGACATACTTAAACAAAGGAAATTACTGACATTGAGAGCTACACTTACTTAGGTAAACAAAGCATTAAAATATATAAAGTATTATATATATGCAAACACATTAAAAGACCCTCCATCTTCTGCATATGTTGGATGTAGTAACATAAAGGCATCTTCTCTTCCTTGTATATTTATTCCAGTTTCATTTGTGAGTTCTTTTTATATAGTTATGAAGAAAAAAATTTCTAACCAAAACCTGTGAATGTACTTCAAGATTCTGGGCTTTTCATTTTTGTATAGATATTGTTCATGTGGTATCTGCCTTAATTTTCAGATAAAATCTTGAATAAATAGGAAAAGCTTTTAAAATATGTATTGATGTAAATATGACTCATATATCAACCAGAATACAGTGAGAGGACAACCTGATGTGAAAGTAGGACTGTACAGAGTGAAACTTGTGGTACAAACATATATTTGCATCTGGTAACTACTTTAAAAGGACTTTGAGAAAATACTAGGCATGACATAAAAATGTACTAAGGTGGGCCGTTTATACCAACACATTGTTTATTGTCATTAGAAATCCATTGCAAAAAATGTGTTTCCTGCTAATCACCCCAGCAAACGCTCATGCTATTTATAAGGGTTCCAAGGAAAACTGGATTCCATTGCACCATACTACACCCCAACACTTAAATAATGGTGGTGACAACTAAACCTTTCCAAAAGCTCCTACCTCCCAGAATTCCATGCTAAGAACTTACCTTCTCTTCTTTGTCGAACACCTGTGTGACCTACTTTTTTATTATTAACTACGTCTTATTCTGTTACTGGGGATTGGTAGTTATACAGCACAGGAACACTCTGCTCTATTTAAGACAAAAACCTACTGTTGAATTCAATGTCACAGCAGAGTTTTATAGCAGTGAGGAATTGCCTTGATAAATGGCCCTGACATTAGCGTTTTCATGACTCTACCCTCAATGTCATCGCATCACAGTGCAGAGTGCTAAAGTAAGACCACTGCTACCTTCCAACAACATATTAAGTTGAAGCTCACTCTATCTCTGGATCCCATAGGCACAATAAATGGAGAAAATAACACATTTACAAACTGATAAAACCCAGCAAAGCTAATAAAATCAGACACTTTATAGCTTGGCTAATAGTGTCCTTTGAAGGGCATCAAATAACACATCATGTACTGCTCTGGGGGAAATCAAATTAGGTACAGCAATGCTCCCTCTGAACTATGCATTTGAATAGGCGGAAGATACTAAAGCTAATCAACTTATAATGATAGAAGTTTTACAATTAATGCCCTGTTTTTGTTAATGTAGATATATGCTGTTTTGATAGGAGCAATGGTTACTTATCAAATTGTTCCAATTTCAGTAAAGAAGTCTTTTCAAAATTTTTGAAATATTTCAGCTATTACAGTCTTTTACCTAACATTGTGTGTGAGAGTCCATTGGAAGGACATCATCATCATACATCACCTTAGCAAAGAGGACATTCTTTGTTGTTGACAGACAACTGCAACAATAGCTACATTATTCATTTGTTCTGGCTCAAAAAAAAATAATACAAATCCTTCTTATTTCTTGATAACACATTCTATGCAGCCATTAAAAAAAAAAAAAAAAAAAAAAAAAAGGATCGTATTTGTTCTCAATGTTGCAGTTTAAGATAATACTTCAATTCCACTTTTCTTTTACTCTGCCACACCTGGATTTCGCTATGTTGATCTTAAGTAACAAGCATCAAATCTAGTCTGTGTTGAGGCTTAGCCACTAGTTCTAGCTCCCTTGATCTCTGACTACTTCCCTCATTTTTGCAATGTCTAGTGTGCAAGGAGCTCAAAATCAAATTTGCTTGGTAGTATAGAAATGTGGTGCAGGGTGACTTGAAAGGCAATAACAATCATTTGTGCTCTGGTTCTATCAGATCTGATGATCTAATCAAAGATAAGCCTGGGTAGTAATAATAGAGGAGATTTCCAAGGATGAGTTAAACTAAGAAAGAAAGGTAGTACTCCTTCACTTTTGTCATTATCTCAAAGATTATGAAGAGAATTTCAGTGTGCTTTAGAGTAGAGACACTCGGTTTGTTTGTTGGTTTTATTTTTTTTTTAGTCACATAAGGTTAAAAACTGAGACCTAGAGACCTGTTTGCTATCATTGCTAAAAAAGAACACAATATATCATATCTTTAACACAGATAGTATGTGTTCTTGACCCAAGGAACTTGCAATAGAAAGGCACAGCAGGTATTTCTATAGAACATAGCAAATCATTTTTAAAAATCAAACCCACAAGACGGTGTTTGTGAGTAATGTAACTGAAAGTCATAGAGGGTAGGTGGTACCTTACATGGAGAACCCATTGCCTTTTCTAGGATTTTGGGATCATATATTGTTGCCATACTCAAGCAATGTCTTCAGATCTATCATCTACAGTTTAATCTCATTTCGTGACAAATAGTGGTCACTGTTATGAACTCAGGAGCAGCCACAAAAAATTTACATTTTAAACCATCACATACACAACAAAAATTCACTATAGTGAGACTGAACAAATAACTTCTTGGTTTTAGATATTAAGCTTCTTATAAGTAGTTGGATGTTTATATTGTCAGGCAAAGTATAATCCTAACTCCTGGTTACCCGTAGTGCACTTGCTGTTTGTTCTCATTTAGCAAGTACATTCCATCTTTGTAATTGTTACATATCTCAGGCATGTAAAATGATATTTATTTATAGGAAATTTAATACATTTCTAAGAAACCTTATATGTATATATATGCTTTATATAGAGAGAGATAGATGCTATAAATGCTATATATATGCTATATATACTTTTATATATATATATTATGACAAAATCAAAGATCTTTGAAGAACATGGAACCATACACTATGCATGGTAGAAGGTTGTTCATGTAATTTCCTGCAGTGCCAAGGAAGTTTCTGGTACTGGATAGAACTGACCAAATTACAGTATTGACACCGGTAGGTTGAATCAGTGATAAATCAGATAAAATATTTCTATAATATTAATAAAACTATCTTTAGTAGTTGTGAAGGGACTTACATGAATTGTCATATTTCAATATGACTGTTTCCGTATTTCCAACAGACATACTGAACATTTAAACAAACATTTATTTACCACTAGGAGCTCTTCTGAGAGTCAAAACATCCTTGTTACATTGTTAAAATTAAAAAGTTACTATGTTATCCAAAAAAAAGATAAGGAAAAATGACAAAGTGTTTCTTAATTGTGAAGATCTTTTCACCTTTTGTCACCTTTTGAACTCTTACGAAATCTTCCTATATATGAGGCACTGGTACATCTACCATAAATAAGCAGCTGGATTTGACACATGAATTAAATGGTTCTGGCATGTTTTTATAAGATCACAGCATGTCTTGTTTTACCAGAAAGATTCCTGCATGCTCTATGGTTGCATGCTTTCTAGGTCAGTGTAGTTCTTATACAGCTGATCAAAAACTGACTGACATGCCTTGGAAGATAAGAATAAGCATTTCAGAAAGTGTTATTTATCCCATCTAAACATATGTCCATTACAGTCTCAGTCATCCTAACTAAACATTTGTATATGCTGTATTAAAGTCTGATACTGATATAATATAATCGGTCATGGTCGTGGTTTGAGCCTGGTCAGCAGCCAACCACCACTCAGCCACTCTCTCCCCCTTCTCCTCCAGCAATAAGAAGGGACAGAGAGCCAGGCTTGGGGTTCGAGATAGAACTGGGATGGGGAAAAATCCCCCTTTATGGTCACAAGCAAAAGGCAGACTTGTTAGGGGAAGAAAAAAAAGAACATACATTTATTACAGGCACTAACAACACTTAACAGAGTAGGACAGTGAGAAGCATTGCCACATCTTGAGAACACCTTCCCCCCACCCCTCCCTTCTTCCCAGCTCAGTTCTGCTCCCGCTATTTCTACCTCCTCCCCGCAGCAGCACAGGGGCAGGGAATGGGGGGTGCAGTCAGTGCTGGTGCTTCTTCCACCTTCGGTGGGGGGAGCTTCTGGAACTTCTTCCCCCTGATCCATTGTGGTCCCCCTCTCACAGGAGACAGTCCTCCACAAACTTTCTCTGACGTGAGTCCCTCCCATGGGCCGCAGCATTTCCTTACACTGCTCCGCTGTGGATCACCAACTTTCTCCAACTGGAGTCCCTCCCACGGCTGCAGCCCTTCCCGAGCTGCTCTGGCGTGGGACTCCCCTGCATGCTGCAATCTTCCCAGCGCTGAATTACAGCAGCGGGGCTACCTTTTCCCACGAGACCCCGGCCTTCTTTGGGCACAGCACCTTGATTATCCAGGCGAAAAGCACAGGCCATAAATCAATGTCTGCTCCACCGTAGATCTCTATGGGTGGCAGGGGGGGGACGCCCTGCTGTCTCACCACAGGATACAGGGGGGTCTCTGCTCCGGCACACCTCCCCCCTCTTTCCTTCCTCCGTTCCTCCACTGACCTTGGTGTTCACGCAGCTGCAGCAACTCCTCCTCACAAGTCCGACTGCCCGTCACCACGTCCCTTCTTAAATATGTTATCGCAGAGGCACAGCTGATTGGCTCAGTTTCCAAACAGAAGTGGAGCTGCCTTGGAGCTGGGGGAGCTTCGAGAAACTTCTCACAGGGGGATGCCCTTATAGCCCTCTCCCCTTCTACCAAAAAACCCCACCACTCACTCAAACCCAAGAGTCATTCATATTCACAGTAGTATATATGTACTTTAATTAATTAAGGACAGAAAATAGGTTTGTGCAAAATAGAAGCTAAGAATTTAAATTTCTGTTCTGTACTGAGGCAATTGACCATTTAAAAAATTTGTGAGTTTGACTCTAAATACAACTGTGTCATCTAAAAATATCAGGTACAATCTCAATTCTGCAAGAATGGAAACTTCTTAAGAAATAAGTTTATTAACCTAATAAATTAACATATTAACATCAACTTCCTTTTCCCAATCTGTGAAATGATGATGATAGCCATGTTTCTCATAAGTTTCTGCCGTGCCACTTTGTTAACCGTTACAGTGTACCTTAATATTTGGACAAAGTAATAATATATAAGAACATGTTACCTTCCTCTGTCCTTTCTGCAGTAGCCATTGTCTTCTCTTCTTCCACTCCTTTTTTAACCTCTCTTTTGTTTTTTGGACATCAGCTATCTTTCTGAGATATCTAAAGGATGTAGATCATTTTTACATAGATGTGCTAGAAAAATAAACAAATAATAAAGACATGATATTTACCTAAATATCCATAGATATAATCAGTAATAAAGTCTAAACAATAGCTGAATAATTGCTTCTAGCTTGTTAAAACTATTTTTCACCAACAAAAACTTGAATAACTGAAGTTATTAATGCACTACAAAAAAAAAACTTTTACTATCAAATCTTTATGCCATCAGAGCTCCAACAATATGATGACTAATTAAATGCTAAGCATATAGGACACTTATTTGCAAAAGTACCCAGCAGTGCTTCTTACAATTAAGATGAAGTAAATCAATTTTCAATTAACACTTATTTTTACATAACCTCTTTTGAGCAGTATGTTCAAGATTTTACCTCCTAGAATGTTTCACGTAGTGTGTGGGGACAACCAGTATAAGACCACAAACTTCTAAAACAAAACAAACTTTTAGAAAAAATGAAAAGAGATTAATTTCCTATAATCTTCTAAAAATTCTTTTTTTCTATAGTGTTCTGTCTTCTTTCAGGCTGTGTGCTTGTTAAATGTATTTGAACAATAACTTGGATTGTACCTTTTGTGCAGAATTTATGGCTTGCTACAGAGGTTATTATCTATGTTTCTGGCTATTAAGAATGGCTTTTCTTATCAAGCAAATGTGTCTTATTGGGCCTCATCGCTCTTCAAATATTCCAATAGTATAATTTCAGTGTCAGTATTAATTTGTCCTGACTGTTTCTATGGATATTTCTACAATAAAACCATTAATAATTAAGACCTTTTTAAATGACATCCTTATTCTGGCCTGCACTCAGTATGTTTGAGTGTGCCAGTGTATGGCTACTACTTAGCAGCTGGTTTTAGTTTCACCTGTCCTGTGTCTGTTCTCATCTGACCTGTGTTTCAATGCATCTTTGCTTAATGCCTTTTTTCATTGCTCTGTGCACCAATTTAACATTGAACCCAGGCCTGCTTACCTATTCCTAGTGGACTTAATCCTCTGCTCTGTTGTTACAGTCTCCTGCCTAAGTTTCCACACACTTTTTCCAGCTAGAAGAAGGTAATCTCTTGTGGGAAACTAGTGTGTCAGTAGGTACAGAATTACTGAGCGGGATGAGAAGGCTTCATTTGCCTGCAACTCATACTAAACCCAATTCTCACACTAAACCCAAAACAAATGATATACCAGCTACTAAGAAGAAAATTAACTCTATCCCAGCTGAAACCAGGACACAAGTATGGGGAGACCAAGCAGTCTTTGGTTCTCCTTATCCATAGCCTGCAATGTAGGGAAATGAGCCGTCACAATGACACCCCTCTGCCCACCATCTACCATGATGTTATAAGGACTGGCTTACCTCTCTTCTGCTTGTGCTGGCCTCAGGGTTTCAGCTGCTTCTATTTCACTCCATTAGCTATGGTGAAATGTGACAGATAAACACTTCTCTTATCTATTTTACCACTGTTATCACTCCTTCAGCAGTTTATGCTACCAAATATCTTTTACTATGCCTCTGTGCATAGACAGGGGAAGATCTAATATTCAGTTTCCCACTTTGCTGTGATTTTTTAAATTCCTCAACAATATGCAGAAGAAAATGGGCAAATTGTTCATTGTCTGTTAAAAGCATGTTATCTATGACATCACTTTAAAATTGCTTTTGCCTTTAGAATTCTTGCCTGAATGGCCTCCAGAAATTCTAACTTCCAGAAATCATTAAATATTAACAAGGGGTTTTTGTAATATTTTATGGTTCTGGTTATGATTCCCTGTGTCTATAAAATCCCTTGCTGTTGAAAATTGTAGATGTTTACACTCCCAGTTTATATTCTGCCATGAAGATTTTTTTTACTGAGCCTTGACATCTGTACAGAAGACATTCTTTTTAGTGCAACCCTTACACAGTTCTATCTTGAACTATGAAAAATATCTTTCTTTTATTTAGTACAAAAAATCCTGTTTTATTGTTGTGTCACTGAAGTCTGGTTTATACATCAATTTTCATCAGGCATAAATGGATAATAATGAAGTAACCTTTGATATACTAGGACCAAATTATTTGAAGGGATGAAATTCTTCTCCTGAAGTTAATTTATACTTTCTAGTACCACTGGCTTTAAGAACAACCCCCACACCTTGTACTAAACCTATTTGTGCTTTCATTTCTGCTTTCAAACTGAGATGCCATGAACATTTTCCTTGAGATCAGTGCTTTATTCTGCTTGCACTGTTTTAGATTGATTAGATTTCTTTTAGCTTTCCTACAATCATGCTTCTAACTTATAACTCACAGATCTGACTTATTTATGTTCCTGTTGCCTTCTCAGTTCTGAATGTGAAAAGGTCTTGATGTACATGTAAATGACATTTAAGCACATACCAAAATGTGATAACAGTCAAATAAATCTGTTATAAAAACTGGTCTCTGCCACAGATTCAGATTTGAGATCCTTATACATACTTCTGGTTTAATTAAGATTTTTTTTTGCTACTATTTCTTCACCTCTCTTTCTTCACCCTCCTACACTGAGGTTTGACCTATCTACTAGTAGTTCTTAAAAATACACGGTTATTGCTGGGCGGTTTCCAATTATCTAACCTCTGGCAGCTGCTCAAAAGGTTATGGGATTATATTTGTACAAATGTTTTGATGTTACCAGTGGGGATCTAAAGAGCTCTGCTTTTCAAATAATGCCCATATCTGTTCCTGGTTTCCTCTAGAAAATGTCAGTGAGGCACCACTTGCAATTCGCTATGTTGGATGTAATCTTCAATATAACTAATGTATCTTCATTAGAGTGACAGCTCTTACCAGATAGTTTGTGTCCTGGAATCTAGCAACAAGTGAAACAGTGATGAGGCTTGGAACATGTCCCAAATCTGTGAGGAGCACATAGATTTCACTACTTGTTCAGCTGGCAACAGCCTATGTAAAGTCATTTGAGGATTCACTTTAAATTATAAGGTTATGCTAAATGAAAGAGTACTTAGTTAGCTTCTTCAGAAATTTATTTTAATATTACGCTGGGCTCTTGTAGACAATTCCCTGGTTCATAAAACTAACATCACCTCTTTGTCAAATGTCTAATATCTTCTAGGATCAATGACTGGAATATGTCTTACAACAGGAACTTAGGACCCTGTCCTCAGAGATCCTTAGATGCCTCACTCAGTTCCAATACTACAAAGTACCCTTGGCTTTTGGACTAAGTGAGGCATGAGTGGTATATTGGCCTTGTCTTTTTATTTTTGGCATACTCAAAGGAAAAAAACAGAGCCAGATATGTGAGAAGTGATGTACTCCTTTGCTTCTGGCCTCTCCCATCTAACACATTAATAGAATGGAGATAGTTTGGATAAACTTTTACTCCCACTGACTGCATTGCATTTGGTCATTAAAGTTTTGTTTGGTGAATAAGATGCAAAATTGACTTGAACTTTTAAATCCTAGAAGGTAGGCATTCTTAACCAACAGGAAATAAATTGTGATGTGCCTAATTTCATTTCCTTACATTCTAGTCTGCACTTTCTGACCAAGTGTAAAATAAAATAAACCATGTATAATTTTCATTCTATATGAATGAAGGAATATATCAGGCATAGTTGCTGGCTCATCATTCAATGCTATTGTGATGTTTAGCATCAAGACATGTTCTTGCAAAAATTAAAAAAAAAATAACATTAAAGGCTAACCAAGGTGCCCTTAGGTTGACTTGTAGCCTGAATATTCATACTGCTAAACAGAGTGATAAAGTTTATGTACCATCAATGTATGAATGTGCTCTTTGGAAGTGTTTTTGCTTCATGCCTGAACAGCCAGCAATAAAGAGAAGAGACACAGCATGTGAAGCAGATCCCATCCAGATGCACCCTGATGTCCTTTCTCTGCACTGTGTCAGGTAATGGACAGGATTGTTACCAATTATCATCAACTTCAGTTTTGTCTTCAGTGAAAATGAAATTAAAACAGCAGACAGAATTAATTCTCCTCTTTCTTATTATGAAGACTATTTTCTTCTTTCTTCTTTTTTTTTTTTTTTTTTTTTTTTAAAGAAGAAACTAGGAGACAAACATGTTAGAGGCAGAACTTCACTGTCAAGCAACACCACAAAACATGACATAAAACATAAAGTGACTGAGCATGAACTTTACTTAGTGAAAATTCACAGATAATTTGAATACTGCTAGCTGCCATGTCTACCACAGCAGCTTTAAAATTATCAGGATATGATTTCAATATTTAAATAGTAAGTTCAAACGTGTGACAAAGTGGTACATTAAACCCTTAACCTCTTGGATCAGTACATGTTTCCAGCAGGTTCAAAAGCAGCAGGTATTCATTAATCAGAACAACTAAAATTGATTGAATTCCCCTCCCATTACTTTACAATAGGTCTATGGACACAAGTCCTTGCTAGATGCAATTAGAGACAGAGAAGATGCCTGTCTAAATAGCTTACCTTTCTTGTAGTTGCTTGGTGTAAATATCTGATGTTTTCTTTGGTGTCTATCTTCCATATTCACATTACAGAACACAGAACATAATTTCCACCCTCCCTGCCTACCTGCAAAAATGGAAAAATCATTTAGCCTTTTTTGAAAACAACACAGTGTAGTATCCATCAAACCATAGCATCTGATCATGACATTGGGGTATTCTGTTGTTAAGAAAAGGATCTTTCTGGTTGAGACGCATATGATAACAAATTAGTTCTGAAATAATTACTCTTCTTTTTCTCTGTGAAAAGTTATGACCATTATTTCCTTCTGGCTACCCCTCCCTGCCTTTAACTCTAAGCACAGACTTGAGGGAAGAGTCATGCAGAGAATGTTACTGGCTTAAATTAATTTTTTTGTCCTCTTTCTCAAAATATCTCTCCTGGAATGGAATCTGGTAGAGTTTCTTGATTTTGGAGGATTTGACCTTAATGATTGTGAAAAATAAATATGTTAGGGTTTTTTTATATATACTTTTAACAATAATTAACCATTTTTCTGAGATTTGTGTGTTAGTCTATAAAGGGCAAGATTCACGTCATTCCTCCTAGCTGACCACTTTTTGTTGAAGTAATCCTTTTTCAGGAGCTGAGATGTTTTAGGAAATCTTTTGATTATTTGTTTTCATGGCCATTTTTATGACAGCTGGGAACAGAAGTCCTGGAGATTTTGTCAGGTTTCAAACTTCATTGGTAGGCTAGAAGTGTTAGAATAGTTCAGGTAGTTTGAGTAATTAAGTGAGCATTTATGAGTTTAGCCAAAGGAAACCCTGAGTTCTAAGACTTCAGAGCTTACAAAGGATTGATTTCAATCTTGCTTGCCAGGAAAAACTGATTATATATCTACAAAAATTGAATCCAACCCAAAAAATAATTCATGCTATTTACACTTCTAAGTGTTAATTCAGTCATACAGCTGGAGAATTATGGACTGAGGATAATCAAAACCTTGAAGTTCTTGAAGGTAGGAAAGAGATCTTGGTCTCAAAAGTGTGTTCAGACACTAAGTCATTCATCTGATTGTAATGTGGGGTTTGTTTGTTTGTTTGTTCGTTTTTAATAAAAAGCTAATACTTGACAAAATCTCATTAAAATATGGGAATGTAAATGTAAATAATATAAACTAGAAGGTTCAATCAAGTCTTGAACACAGATAAAATACAACAGGGGTGAAGCAAATGAACTAAAACCAGAGTGTTACAAGTTGTTGAGGACCCAAGTATCCCTCATATGCTTTTGCACAAATCACAGATGCCTTGACTGGTTATGTGGCAGATGAAGTAAGTAATTATTTTGGAGTTTGAAAGAATTTGTCTCCAGGTAAAGTTCTCAAGGTTATTTTCCAAACCCCAATTCAGAAAACAGCTAAGTTAACAGCTTCATATATGTAGTATACACAGACATAAATGTTTAGAATTGAAGGACTATGCTGTAAAAGCAAAAGCCTTGATTCCTGAAACATATGCATAACAGAAATAGAAAGAATGGAATCATAACTGGAGTATACAAGAGCATATATTGTATGAACACTGAACCCATGACTCCAATGGCTAGACTGGGGAATCATACATAACAGAGTCTAACAAGTAAATAAAATTCCAGTTGTTAAGCAAGGAGTCGGACTGAAGTACTATACTCATTTCATTTGTAAACTTTTCTGTCAGTCTTGTAGTTAGAAGCCTGAAGACAAATTGAATAAAACTTTACCTCATTTTATGATTAAGCCTGACAGATATTTCAGGTAGAATATGAATCAGGGTGAAAATTTACTGTACTTATTATGCTTGGAGATTGCAAAGCCAAATACAGCAATGTGAGGAATAAGAACTCAGAAATGTTTAGTGGATGCAGGAACTGCAGACTGTTTCCTAACAAGCTACAAGTTTCTGAGAAGAAATTGTGGCACAAGACAGTGCTCATCCTGAAAATATCAAAAAGATAAGAGACATTTTTCTATCTGTAGTCAAGTCTTGCAGGTGTCACAATACAGAAAGTAACAGCAACAGATAAGAAGACTCTTGCATAGGTCTTGGTTTGGGTTTTTTTTGAACTGTGGAGCATTTACAACTTAAAGTGTTCACTGAACATGAATAAATAATATTAGATTGGAATGTGGTCAAAAATTCATATACTAATTTAGGACTTATTGTAAATGGTACTATATAAATGTTGTGTAAAACATATTAATTTTATTATAAATACAATGTACAAACTGTGAAGCTAAGCACTTGCATATCTCTGTCAATGTTTTGTTCTTCAGCTAAAATCACTAAATCATTAGGTAAACCTAGGTATTCTTTGCAAATGTCCAACTGAGTTTCCACAGTGAAAAGATTTTTTGCAGGTGTCATGATCTAGGAGCCGATTTTAAGAAAGCTGGTTTGAAGAACGTTTAGGCTCTGAATAATTAAAAATAATAGTAAAGAAGCAAATGTAGCAGCCTTACATACACAAGTAAGAAAAGATTCTGGGGATGAGAGAATTGTAACAGGTAACATGCTACATCCACTTGGTCTGCTGATTTTCCCTCTCACTCAACCATGGTGTCTTAAAAAAACATACAGCCTTAATTGGAGTCATATGTAGATTTCTTTTCTCTAACAACCATTATCCATATTCATAAGGATCAATTGCTCTGAGGAGCATGGTTTCTGCTAGAACTCAATGGCTCTGCACATTTCACTCTCACAAGTACAGTATCACATACCCTTAATTGATATAATGACACTGTACTATTTTATTCATCTCATGCTATTATGAAAGTTGTCTTATTGCCTAATTCAAATAATCTAGGCTTGTCAACAGAATGAGGTAAAAGTGACTTTCTGGAACAGTAATTTGTTAAGTGCCTATCTGGCAGATTCTAGTTCCTGAAGTCATGTACTACACAGGGGATAGAGGATAGCTTTCTAACTTTCTGTTCCAACTCTGTAAATATAGTAGGACTGGATTAGAACAGTCATTAGCACAAATTCTCCTTGAAAGAGTAAGAGGGTTTTCACCCAGGAAATTTTGTGAAATGGCAATGTAAAACAGCATTTTTAGACAGCTGACTTTTTAAGGATTTTTTTTTTTTTTTTTTTTTTTTTTTTTTGGTGAAGTCAGTCTTCAAGATTGTTTGAACCTGTTCTGGGGGAATGACTGTGTTGTACATGCAGTTCCTAATTCTGTCAATCCTGTACCCCTGACACTTTTTTATATGGATGGAGTAATTTTCTACAAGTCTCTGGGAGATTAATATTTTTATCCATGTAAATATAATAAATTATTTTTAATATGATGCCAGAAGCAGAGCTAGGTAATAACAGTTCATCTGCGTCACAGTTTACACTACAAGACTCGCAGTGGAAAAGACATGTGTGAGAAGTGAGAATAAATACTGTTTCATATTCTGGAGAAACTAACCTACAGAAAAAACCCTCTGACAACCCTGATGACTGATGTTACTGGAAGAGCATCACATTCTCCACTTCACTCACTTCTGGAACAACCTTAGCAAAACTAAATAATTACAACCCTCTACACAAATGAGCAAACCTCACCAGCCTACAATTTTAAAATGAAAATTTCAAAGTTATATCCTTTAATTGTATTTACCCTATGCCTTTATCCAATTCTTTTTTTTTCAGTCTTTATATAAAGGACTGACTTACATAAAATGTGAGAAATACAGACCTAATATGTGATAAACCTTACATAAGATGTGAGAAATTTAGTAAAATCCTCTTCTAACTAGAATACTTCTGTCTACAACAAATCTTTACCAACTGTGGAGTTTTTCAGAGGGTTATTATTCTCATGCCTTTCTCCTGCACCATTGACTTTAGATATATTGTTTTTGAAGAACAGATCACTAACAATAACAAAATAGACACCATTCCTCCCATCTGCCCCAAAAAGTTCTGACGTTTTAATAGATCACTTTTTCATTCTGTGTTGAATACAGAAAATCACTACAGTTCTCAGTATCAAATCTTTCATTCCTCATCCTCTCCTGAGCTTCCACTGTGCAAAGTGAGTCAATGACCACATGCTGTACAGCAAATGAAAGGGAAAACAAAAGCCTCTGGTGCCCTTCACCATGTCAACAGACAATACTTCAGCTTACTTTGACTAATGAAATGGCGTTCATTTAATTTGGGTGCTCTTGTTCCTTGATCTGTATAAAGTTCTCCAATATTGCCATTATTTTCTGTTTGTTGGGTTTGTCCATTTTGGCTTCACTTATTCACTATTCAATTTTCAGTTGTTGTAGGCACAAGAAAGTTATGAAATGTGCCTTGATATTTCCTATTTAAATTTCCTTATGGCAGTATTGCTCAAGGCGTTCATTTACCTTCATTTACCTGGACTGAGAGCTGTACAACTGGAATTTTTCATCTGACTAGTAGTTTGATAAATCATCATGTCTTTACTAAGAAGCTAGTCATACTGCCTTATCTACCTATCTTTAGGCTTTTTTGTAGAGTATCCCATAGTGTCTCCTATAGTCTTGTATAAATTCAATGAGTTAGAAAGGAAAAAGAGATAATTCACACCCAAGTTAGATATCTAAAGTGAAGTGATATGAATAATCTTTTACTCCTGGGAGAGCCATCAGGAAAAATAAAAACAAAGAAACAATGAAACAAAAAAACAAATAAACAATAAATAAACAAAACCCCCCAAATAAGTTCTCTTTCAGGTTAGTCAAAGTTAAGAAAAATAGTTTTGATTACATAGATTCACCAAAAATCTCTTTTCGTTACAATTTGTGCATACACTAGCATTTAAAATATTTTGCAGAAAATCATGGAAAACTGTTAAATGAGAAAGGGCTTCACATCATGATTTAAACATTTTCATTAAAATCCTTTTAATTTTCATTAAAATTAGTGATGTAAATAAAACATGCATGGAAATTCTGATTCTCAGATATCAAAAAAACAAAATTGGGAACTGGCAAAAGACACCATGATATGTGGTTGCAATTACCTTGATGGAGGTGAACACCCAGGGCAGAAAAGAGCTTTGTCAGTAGTTACTTGGAAATGGTTCTGTAATTAAAAATATTAGAAAATTATTTTTCTTGAGCTGCAATAACTCTGTTGTATAGTCTTTGCATTAATGCAATGTATACCAGAAGAAAAAGTAGAAAACTCAGACTCACAAATTTACCTTGAAATATGCTTCTTTCTGAATTCTTACACTATGTTTGAGATAGATATATTTAAACTTTTATATTCTTGTACAAGAGGTAAATTAATTGTCAGTAATAAAATTTTAAATTTTTTCCCTCATAACAGACTTCTCATTCACAAATTCAACTAAAGATGTTTGACAGATTAGGTATTCTAGTTCAGTAACCTTGATTTTCTGTTGGACTGGTCCTCTGCAATTTGAAAGACAGTGCCAGCCCATGGGCATAGTATAAAAATGTATTTCATATGGTTTGCATTTCTTCTCAGCTTCTGTTATTTTATTGCAAATGTAGTATTGTTCTAAGAAAAAGGGAAAGGAAGATTTTGTTCTATTAATTCTTTGCAGCCCTACCTTTCTTGGGACTTCTTTAAAATAATGGTATTTAAAATTAAATTCAGGGCCACTCTAATTTCCTAAAGCAAAATCCTTTAAGATTTGGCAGATACATTTTAAAAAGCCCCTTGAGCGCTGAGCGAGAAAAAAAAAAGTCTACCATCTACTTACTTTTTTTTTGTCTGAAGCAGTATGGTCTCTAACTTCTACTGCATATGTAAAAACTTGTACAATAATCTATGAATTTTTAAAGGGGTCAGTTACACAATAATAGAAGTGCATTTTCCCATGAGTATAACACTCCTAATAGCCTTCTGAAAACAGGCCTTGGAATAGGCAAAATGCAACTTTCTTTTGGAAGTTTAATTTTCACTGCTATAGCCCAGATGAAAAGAGGAAAATTAAGGCAGTAATCATAAAATGGAAGCAAAGAACAGCTTCAGTTCATAACATAAAATTTAATGATGTATATTAAATGCAGGATTATATTCTGAATTATAAAAGTTTTAAATATTTTCATAAAATATAACAATATGTAGAAAGTTATTATTAAAAGTTCTAAGAAGATTGTCTGTTATAAAGGACGGACAGGTGGCTAGAACAATTTTATCTTCCTTAATTTGGATTTATTCCCTGGGAACATAGTATGAGCCCCAGTTGAAATAATTTAAACATCACTGGTGACTCTAGCAATGATAGAGTTAGAAGTATCTCCTCCACCTATATTGATGTGCTCATAAACATGTTGATGGACCTGTGTCATCTTCCTACCTATGACATCAGACCCATAACCTTAATGAAGCCACAACCTTACTGAAAATGTTGCTCTCCACTGAAACTCCTCCACAGCTTCCTCACGTTCTCACAACATACTTTTGTCGTCTAAAATAAGGCTCAATGCCCAGGTCCCACATCATGGTTTCCTTACACCTCCATGCATTCAGTTATGTCTCCTCAGACAACTTTGCCTCTGAGGCTTCAGCTACAAGTTCTCTCCTATGCGACACCAGTTCCCTTATACCAGAACCCAATTATGTTCCACTCATTTGTAGATAAATGGTCTCAGTCAGCTTATCTTCCATCTTCTGCTCCAGGGTTATGTGGAGCCTTGGTAGGACTCAGCCTTTTCTGTAGATTATTTTAGATTCACTTAATTGGGACCTTCACAACTGCTCTGTTGGATCAGCATATACTAAAGTACATTCTAGCTGTTAAGAATTCATTCGATTCATTCATGAGATAAGTCTTTACTTTAATTTTACTCAGTTTGATTGATTTACATCAAGGGTACAATTCTTTTGCAAAGCTCATTTAAGAGGTTTCTAGTGTCTCTCTTTCCTATCTGCTTTGCCTCTCCCCTCCCACAGCAAATGACTAACCTGTCAGTTGTGTTAAAACTGATGTTTGAGATAACAAGTTATAAATTAGGTTAGTGAAATCACCTAGAGGAAATAAAAAATCAAGTAAAGGTATACAAAAATTTTAATCTTTTTTCATAAACCAACTTTTCCTCCCAATAATCTTTTTGCCTTGTTCTTCTTTACATTGCCTCCAGCTAACATAGTTTCTTCTGCTATCAAGGTACCTGAAGGCTGACATATTTATTTAAATTGTGTAAGTATAATAAGGTTTATTTTCAAAAACCTATCTAGTTTATACCAACCTAGTTGTTCAGATCATAGATTTGACTGCTATATTATGCATCTAGGCAGTATCACAGTTGTTCACTGGCATCTTTGATTTCTAATAGAGGTACCATAAGTGCAGTACTGCTACAAAATGGACAGACAATTATGCAGAACAATGGGCATTAAAATACTTGGTGTCCTTAATTGTTACTAGCTTACTGTGAAAGGAAATCTATATCTTACTGATAGGTATAAGGAGAACTGATGTCTGTGCTGCTTGGTAGATTATATGCTTTTGACCTTGAACCTTTTCATGTACAAAGGTTAAAAGGATAGTTTTACATCACTCAAAGTGTTTCTTCAATTATTTTATTTCACCCATGTGACTGTTCACTCGAGTCCTCCTTAGATTTTAGCTAACTCAGCTCATGCTAAGGCCTGATGTACGCTGGGAGTAGTACCATTCCAGGACAGGTAGCCAGGAAGAGCTGAAGGGTCATTATGCAGCCATGATCACCTGCAAATTGATGTTTCTGGCAGCCATTATCTTTTGTCTGTCAGTTTCCTCAGAATCCACTAACTTATGGAAACTGTACAGACCAAACCTCCAAGCTGGAGTGAATAAAACATTAGTTTACCCCAAAAGCTTTTGAAGCAGATCCAACAGCAGCTGGACTGCTGAAGCTTTCATGCTTCCTGGTGTGATACAGGGAACACCTGCACGATGAGGCAGAGGAAGGATGAGCGCTCTTGCCATCAGGTACTTAACCACTTCTTTCCTTTTGCTCTGAAATCTTATGCCTTGAATGATGAATAGGTGAATTAACATGTTAGACTAGTCTGGGCAGAAAGGGAATTGAACCCCCGTTTGTCATGTTTATTTATTATATTTCTTAATGAACTCATGAAACTAAGTTTTAATCACAGAGTACCTTTTCCTGTAAATTTGAGAGATCCATACGGACCTTGACAACTCATTAATCTATTAATGACATTTTTTCTTGTTCATTATGTACAATATAGAAACTTTCTATTCTGTAGGCCTACATAAACCTAAAGTATCTCCTATCTGCAAAAAATTTGTGTGGGTCCTAAAGTAGTTTCATAGAAGATGTTGCATGAACAATTGTTCCCTACTTGAAATTAACTGTTAAAATGATTCCTTACAAAAGCCATGTTTTGTCTGTTGCTTTCAGAGCTTCATTTTGTTGTAGACACATAAATCTGGTCAAGTAGTAGCCCAAGACCATTTATGACAATGTAATTTTCTGTCTGCAAAAGAGTCTTAGAATGATCATGTGATCATAACAGTTTGGATGTCAATCAAGAGCCCAACCATTCTACAGTTTGTGCTCCAAAGGCTGGTCTTCTCACTCGAGGTTAAAAGAGAATGACAGAATTCACCAACTCTTGAGGTGCTCTTTCATCACCTCCTTGTAAGAATTCTTGTGATATTTCCTTGCTTTGGATCTCATTGCAGAGCACTTTCATGTTACAAAAATTAGGCCTCCCTAGTCCAATTTGTTTCTGGAACTAAACAATAATATGTGTTTCAGAAGCACACGTAATCAACTTTGTAATGTTTATTTAGTCCATGGGATGATACTGTAAGATAGTCTAAAGTAAACTTTTCATACCAGATACATTGTGTTCTCAGTCTTCCAACTGTTTTGTTCTATCATTCACTGCTATTGCATCATAGTACTTCCTAATGTACGGCTAGTCTTAAAAGTATGCATGAGAAATAACAGTGAGACAATTCTAGGTTATGAGAGGAGGGAAAATACTGGAACCTTTTTCTTAGTTATACTCCCAAGGGAATATTTTTATGGCCTACAATTATTGTGTGAAAACACAGTTTAACACAATTTCAAAAGCTTAATTAATTTTAAAGCTTTATTAAATGTTTTCTAAGCTAATTTATAAGTACTTTAATTCTAGGTGCACAATATACCTATGGCAGGCAGACTGGAACTGAGTATTGATTAACTATTAAAGTTCTAAGGTACATATAGATGGGTCTTTTAATCACTAGTCTTTATGTGAATGTGAATGCTTTTTATTGGGGTTTCAACTGCTTTGTTTGAACTTGCTGATTTGCAAGTGTATGTACACAGTGATTATGTGATGTACACATTTCACATGCTGAAGTTCAATTAAACTGACAGATTATTTTCGCATTATTCTACTAGCTCTATTTTTCTAATTGAGATTTCCTTGTTTTGTGGGGTTTTATCCCAGTATATCTGGCCTATGGCCATGATCTCTGACATTTATACAGGCATTCTTAGATTAAATAATTGTTTCCCTTACATATCTCTTCGCTTGATCCAGAACAGAAGAGATTTTCAGAGCTATGCTATTTATAAACAAGGTATTTTAGCAGAGTTCCAGCAGATGCTCGTTTTGAGCAGAATACATATCTGTACATAGACATATGTACATATGCAGATATACATATAGCTTTCCCTTTGGAAAAGTCTCACCTAAGTACTTTCATCAGGAAAGTATTGCTGTTTCTATGGGACAGATGATACTAAGTCCACAATGAAGATGCAATGATCTGGGGAGATGCATTTAAGAACTGTATAGACACAGCAGATATGGAAAGAATGAAAGCTTCTATCTAGAACAAACAGAAGTACCAATACCTTAAATTATATCTATGAGAATAAAAGAGCAAACGTTTTAAGTGAACTTTGCAACTGCTAAAATGCCTATCCCAACAAGCAAAGTAGGATGTATGGCTGACCTGGTTCATTAATTATTATTGGATATTAAATGTTTGGGTCAGGTTTCAGTCATTAGTAATTTAGTGGCTTACAGTGAAAAATAGGTTCAGACATGCCACTACTGCTCCCCATGTGTTGGAGGAAAAGAGTGTCAAAATGATATAGTGCCCACTACAAAGGCTTTTGGAATTTCAGCAATATACAGTACTGCTCAATTAGAGCATGGCACCAGTAAAACTTGGGTTGTCACCCACTGACATTTTGTTCAACATAAAACTGAAAATAAGATTGCCTGCCCTCTTGGATGCTGATGCATCAATGATTTATAGGTGTATAAAAAGACAAATATAGTGTTATGAATATACAAATACTTATGTTCTCAAGAACTCCATCACCTTCAGAAGAAGCTGCGTATTCTTAAAGTTAACATTATTCTATGGAGACTAATTTCAGTAAGTTCTTTCGGTAGTCAGTGGATATACTTCTCAAGGGGATAATTTAGAACACAGAAGTTGGATGATTTTGTGCAGCATTTTAATAGAATTGGTTTTTAGATTAACTTGTTCCCTTCTTTTTACAAAGCAACTAAGATAGACCATTATCTGTAAACTGGAATAATTTGTATTTCTGTGGTAGGAAATTGCAGTTGTAATATAAGAGTACATATAGACACAGTCTTGAAAGGAATAAGTGCTGATTGGGTAGTAACACAGTGAACTGTCTAGAGTGCTCAGAAAGCAGGTTATTGGAACCCTTAATGCCCATGCACAGAAAGAATTTGAGTACTTTTTCTTTGCAAATGTTTCTCAAAAATTTAAATTGTAAAAATGAGCATGTAGACCAAGAATATTAACTCCTCTTCTCCAGAGATCTTAATCTTTGCAAATACATAAAGAAATAAAATATGTTTGTCAGAAATAACTGTCTCAGTAGTTTTTATCAACACCACAACCAACTACTAACAAAAAAAGTTGGAAGAAATATTTACTAAATCTTTCTCTGGATCCTTCATGAAAACAGGTAAAACAGCAAAGCATCTAGTCTTACTGTCATTGTGTTAATCATCTTCATAATGCTACAGTAACAGTAAAAACCCAAGCTTAGCAATTTTAGTACTTCTAGATTCCCAGTTTGTTCTGCTCGTAAAAAATCCTGCATTTTATTGAAGATTTAATATGTCTAAGACACACTCATTTTACTGCTTCAATTCACAAAAGCTTTCTCAGCTATATCCTGAAAATTACAGGAATTTAAACGAAAATAATTCTTTCTGTTGTCTGGCTTGGTGCAACTTCCTCCTCTCGTGATCACTGTCATAAAATGATTCAAATCTGCAGACCGATTCTCCATAAATCATTAACCTAACTGTCACTCCCATAGCGTGTGTTTGTTTATAGAATGCATTAAAAATTTCTTCCTTTGCATAATTCTGTAACTATGCAAGTTGCATATGCACTTGCTGCTATGCATTACTCATAGTAGTGACACGAGTCACTATATTAGAAAAATAATGTATAATAAAATTGCTACACAGCAATCTTCTGAGACAAAAAAAATAAACAGAGCTACTCAAGAAATTCTGATGATCTCTCTACTGAATTCTACTAATCTCATTTATTAGATTTAGTACTGTCATGGATACTTTGGTTTTTACACCTCCTTATTGTATGGCTTTCAAGCACCACCTCAGTCATTTTCACTGATTTAACCTGGAATGCACTTATTACAAACTATTCTATCTTTTCAAGTTATTGATGTACTTCAGATTGAAAAAAAAAAAATTTTTCAGGAGACAGCCCCTCAATACTTCTATCATTCAGCTGAAATGACAGATCTTTCACTTGCCTGTATGCAGAAAAAACCCTTCATTTTCATGACATCGAATGATATATTCAGATATCTTGACTATTGACAACAAAGATTAGTTACAAAGGAAACAATGAAAAAAAAAGCCCTAGATACTGTTACATTAATAACTGAACATTATAATTATGAAGCATCCTATTTTTGAAATAGAAGCTAACTGTTCATGTTTAGATAAGCATAATACAAAGTTAACTATGAGAAGAAAAAATAAAGTTGACTTTTAATGTAAAGAAGTTACTTCCAAATACCAGGTTTATAATACTGAAACTTGGAAAAAGACTACATGGAATTAGTTAATGAAAAGTATTCTTGGGGTAAGCTCTTCTTTACTTGATGAAAATGAGCCCATCTGGTATCCTTCACTGTGTCCATGAGAATCTGGGAGTTTATCACCTCTCACTTTCATAATGGCTTAGGTGTTAAATGAGTATCAAAGAACTTCGAGATTTCTCAATTTATATGCAATACTGAAAACGCATTATTTCATGGGCAATGTTTCTGCAACAAGAGTTCTAATTTCATGAGTAACATTGAGTTGGGGGCTATCAGTAACAGGCTAACTTGTTTGAATATCTGAAACTGTGACTAATGACATTTCAGAACAGAGTGTAGAACAAATTTAGACACCATTCTACAGAATACTGCATGTTATAAGGACATTTTATTTTCTCTGGGAACAGCAATTTGCACTTGTTTCAAGAGTCAGCTGTTGGTGGAATTATTTTATAGGTAAAACATATTGCTATCCCTGTGGGTCTGCAAGTTTTGTTTCCTTCTAAGAGTGGGTAGGGTTTTTTTAGTAGGTGGAAAAGGAGCAACCGTGGGGTAGAAGGTGGCACATAATCTGAAGCAACCACTTAACTGTAGGAAGAATTGTGGCAGAGGAATATCCTCTCATGCTCACAGTAACAGACTTTCAGTTCATCTCTATTATCTGGGAATGAGATTGACAAAGGGTTTATGTGGACAGCAAATTAAGACTATTTCATACCTGCATCACCAATATACTAATGGATAGTGTTACACAAGGCAGACTCCTAGTATCTTTCATAAGTAGGAAATCCATTTTACAGTATAGTACGTGGAGTATTTCTTTATTCATACTAATGTCTATTTTTAAAACTCAATAAATATTCATTTACTTATTAATTGAAAATTTTAAATTATTTCAGTGGATTTTCCCTGGACTATGGACTTCATTCAACTTGAGCAAAAACTTTATAATCAAATTAATTGACAAATTTTTAAACAGAAAATCTTTGCTGTAAAGTATGGAGTATCTGGAATCACTACTAAACAACAGAGCCAGGAGAACCCAAGCATTAGATTAGTGATATTTCCCCATTTCATCATTTTGAACCTATCTGGGGATTCCACCTAGCTTGAGGTATATTTCCATATGGTTATGCAAATCATTTTCAAGTGTAATGGTAAAAGAACATTCTATGGATATATTGAAGACATCTGAAAAAGGAGGACAATAATACCCAACTGAAAATTTGAGGGTTAAACTGTCAGATGTTCTTTATACAGAATTACACCAGAAACTATAGTGTCATTTTTTTACCATTAAATCATTAAAAAGTAGATAATAACAATATTTTGTCTTATATGAAATACAGAAAAATATACAGCCTAATTAAGATCACAGTTTACCTGCATATCATGATTTTCATAGGATTACCCTCATAGCCTCATTTTAAAAAAGTGCTGCAAACCATAGCTAATTTGGAGAGCACTGCACACTTCAGAATATGTTTGTGCTAAAAGAAAGAAAAGGTTCATGATAAAGTAAACAATTTCATTTTAATTCTTGATGTTCCTTTCCATTCCACTTCATTATCCATGATATTATACTTAAAATATTAAGTACAATTTAATATAATGAAAGTTATCTGGGCCAACAAACATTATTTTCACTATCTTGACAGTACTTCCCCTTTTCTTTCCTCCTTTTTCTCTTTTTTTCATCCAGTTATATTGTAGAGCACCAAATATTCATTGTCCTTCATGCAGGTGCATAGAACTTTATTCATACAATGAGAGGTTTCAAAAGTTGAAAGAGGACACACAGAACTCTAGCACTGTGAAATATTAGGTTTTGGACAGTAAATTTTTATTCCTGTTTTTCAAGGTCCAGAACATTCTGACTCATGGGAAAATATTACTGCTTAAAACTTAATATTTTTGCTTCTGCAGAAAGTTGCAACATGGTATTTTAATTTACCTCATCTATCTTATTTAAATAAAATACTTCGATCATTTACCTTTATCTTTTATAATAGTAGAGCTATTTCTTAACTCTTCCTTAAAGAATATTAATACTTTCAGAAAAAGCAAAAGGCTAGTACAAGGCTCACAAATATTAAAGCATGTTCTGAGAATCTGAGGAATATTAAATTGAGTGTAAGATATTCTACCATAGGTCATGTACAAAGCTGTAGTTATCTGATTTTATAATTATTTTTAAATATAATATATGCACAGTAGATTGTATTTAATAAGGTTGGCCTTAGAGAGACCATTACATTTTCATACAAAATATTAATCTGGGAAAAAATTAAAAAAAGTGGGAAATCCTCTCTTTTAACATAGTTTAACCATGAATGGTTCTATCAATAATTAGAAATGATTATTTTTGTTACTGGCAGATCACTTTGGTAACACAATAAATACTTATCTCAAAACAAAATTCAACATTTGTAACATTAAAAAGTAATAGTATCTCACAATAAATTTATCAACCCAAACCTAAATAATTTGTTTCTTACTTTGATCTACAGAGAGTATTAAAGTTTAGCCATGATACCAAAAATATTTAATTTGTCCAGATTAAATCTAGAATAATCTCTATTTTGCAGGCTAAATAAACCCAGTCTCTGAAATCTTTCTTAATCTCCATTTTGTCCTGCAGCAATGTTTTTGCTGCCCATGTTTCTTTCCACCACTGACTTCCTACTTACCTCCAGATCACTAAAGGAAATCTGAAAGAGTATTGAGGGATTGGTGATCATCTCCAGACCTTCCTGGAAACCTTCCTTTCCCCTTTCATTGATGACTTCTAACTGAAAACAACCTCTCTCAGATTCATCAGACAGATTTACTATGCCTTACCTGCACTTTAACATCAGTGGATATTATTTTTATGCTCTGTGCCAAGAACCTCTCAAAACTGGTTACAAGTAAGTCTTTGTATAACCATGCCTTTTAACTAATCAGACAATTAAAACAGATGCTTGCAAGCTCATTTAATTTAGCATCTTCAAATTGCTATTTGTTACCTTCTAAATCACTTCTCTGCTCATTGTTATTTTGCCTAAGACTGATGCGAGGATTACGTGACATATCACACCCATTCTCAGTTTTGACACAAAATTATGCCTCTTCTAGGCTGCCAAAATTTCCTAAACATTCTAAAACTCATAAAGAAATACTTGGCATAGTTGGAAGAATCTCAGTAATAACTGTTGTTCTGGAAGACAGATAGTGAAAAAAAAAGCTGGAAAAGATGTTTAGCTTCCTCCACACAAAAATTTGAGGTCAGTAACACAGAGATTAGTCCAGGTGACCTCACCAGTGAGTTGGGAACAAGAGAAGGAATACCATCATGTATGACCCACAGTGACACCTAAAAGCAGTGCACAAGAGGATTTGCAAAGTTTATGGTTGCTTTTAACTATGTCCAGAGGCTGTGGGACACCTTAGAGAGAGAGACCAAAAGGATAGATGTGAACGACAAATGCAGAAGTATACAGAGATAAAAAGGTGCTGGGAGGGAAAGTCCAAACTACATGGGGGGGGGGGGGGGGGGGGAAACAGAGGTGCTGCCCAGAAGGTCCGCAACGCTGGGTTTGGAAGATTGTACTCCTTGACGGGTATTGGGATGGTGTGAGTTGAACTTGCTTGGCTGCCAGACACCAACCAAGCTGCTCTTTCACTCCCTTTCCTCAACAGAACAGGGGGAGCAAATAAGATAGAAAATCTTATGCATCAAGATGAAGACAAGGAGATCACTTACCAGTTAGAATTGCAGGCAAAACAGACTTGACTTGGGGAAAATTACTTTAATTTATTGTCAATTCAAACCAGAGTATGATGGTAAGAAAGAAAAAAAAATAAATAAAATCACCTTTCCCACACTCCACTCCTCCCAGGCTCAACTTCATTCCTAAGTCTTCTACCTCCTTCCAGCCTAAGCAGCATGGGGTGAGTGGAGAACAGGGGATTTATTGTCAGTCCATAATAGTTTGTCTGTGCCACCTCTTCCTCCTTACACTTTTCCTTTGCTCCAGTTCCTTCACAAACTGCTCCAACATGAGTCCATTCCAGAAGCTACAGTCCTGCAGTTCCTGCCAAAAAACATGATCCTGTCTGGGCTCCTCTCCATAGGCTGCAGCTCCTGCCAGAAGACAGCTCCAGTATGGGTTCTCCATGGGCTGCAGCTTCCTTCAGGGCATATCCATCTGCTCCAATGTAGGGTCTTCCATGGGCTGCAGTGTGGATATCTGTTCTCCATGGGCTGCAGAGACACAACCTGCTTCACTATGGTCTTCTCCACAGGCTGCAGGGGAATATCTGCTCCAGTGCCTGAAACATCTCCTCCCCCTCCTTCACTGACCTTGGTGTCTACAGGGCTATTTTTTTCACATTTTTTTCATTCTTCTCTCACAACTTCTGCACAACATTTCTTATCCTTTCTTAAATATGTTCTCACAGAGACACCACCAGCATCACTGGCTCTGATTTGGCCAGCAATGGGTCCTTTTTGGAGCCAGCTGGACCTGGCTGTATCCAACATGGGGATAGACCCTGGTCTTTTCTCACAGAGGCCACACTACTACTAAAACCTTACCATGTAAATGCAGTACAGCTGGAGATATTTGGAACTCTTTTAATGAATAACAAACTGAAGGGTCTGAGGATGAGAATGGGAAATTCCCCTTTGACCTCTGACAATTAGTAAGTCAAAAGGGGCTTCGAGAGCCCGGCAGCATAGGTTTTCTCTGTGTGTTTATACACAGAAAAACTTCAAAATTTTGATTATTTATATTGACAAAAAAAACATGTGAATGTTTGGGGCAAAGGCTGCTATGTGTGTGGGACATGGTCAGGGATACTATACATCTATGCTTTCCTAAGTGACTGCATTTTCAAAAACCACTTTGATTGCACAATGATTCCAAGGGACACAGGGGAATGTAACTTCCCTTGTGGGACTGGCTCCATGCAGCTGGAAGACTGTAATATTCCTCCAGCTTGTAAGTTATTCCACTACATCTTTAGCTCTATTTTACAGATATGAAGTGGGTGCTGTCCTGTATCCTCTAACCACTGATATCCCCTGAATGCTGAGCCTTATTAAAGTTCACCTGCAATAATAAGTCTCTATGTCAGAAATAAAATTTGATAACTGGGCCATCAGGTGAAATCTTCCTGGTCAGTGCCTGAATGAACAAGAAGCAAGGGATGAGGTGAGATGGCTGACCAGGATGCAAAGAAACAACAACACTTTGCATCAACGAGGGACAAGTGATGGGCATATCGACTTTCTATCAAGTTTCTTGTGTCACACCCTTGTGTTGGATTGATAACCAATCTAATATGTCCATTTATTGTGATGTCCATTCTTCATTCAGCCCTCATGAGTACATGTGAGACCTCCTGTAAAAAAAGACAAGTGAAGAGGATACTATGGTGAGAATATCCAAAATTAGTGTTGCACATAGCACAGTGAGCCACTCACTATATAATTGACATACAGGTGAAAGCTTGCATGGGGATTAGGGAGAGAGTGTAATGATAAATTCAGAACACCTTATTGTAGTTTTACTATTAGAAATTATGTCACTCACCAAGGTTATCATAGCCTTGTATAATACTGTATTATGCATTGGACAACTTAGCAATATGAATCATAAACTGGTCTGCATATAACCTGTATAACAATCTGCTTGGAATCATGGGGTAGAATGCAGTAGGCCACTGCAGAAGACCTTGCAGCAAGGAGAGAGTGATTTCAGGAACAATTTGGTCAGATTTTAACCATAGGCCTTTATTGCTGAGACTCCTATTTTAACACAAGTGACTGATAAATACCTGAGGACATACATTAGTATGTGCTGTCTTTAACAATACCACCTGTATGCACTGCTTGTAAGAGCTCATTCCTGGCGAGATATGTAAGACTGTAACACTCTCAGCAAACCAGTGTACCATCAAGAAATTTCAGTATTGGACAGGTAAAAGATGGATAGCTTTGTTCACTTGGAAGGATACTACAGAGTTATGAAGGACAATGAGGCCACTGAACCTCACCATGGAGAGGAACTATGCACAGTGTACCGAGATCAATGAAGAGAGGCTTGCCCTATTGTGAAACAACTGAGGTTCCTAGCATTAGAAGGGATGTAAGATTGTTGTCACTGTAAGGCTGCTATAATTTCCACCTTTTACACAATAATTCAGATAACCAGCCTTGAGTGTCTATGCCTGTGTTACTGAGATCCCAAAAGAACTAACACCTCCATGCTGCAAGACAATATTGTGCCAAGTACTCCTTCATACTACCTTAGAAGTGTTGTGTGCAAGTTATCTGAGTTTGCTGGTACAAGATCCTTAGCCCAAAGACAACATAATATAAATTCATATCCTAGTCATCCATTACCCGTATTTCATTTTTCTGTTACATTATTGTAGTATACAGGACCAAAAAAATCTTTGAATTTGCCTATTTTGTGCCGCTATTAAAAAGGATATTCGCATTTTGGAACAAGGTCATTTAAGTTTTACAATTTATTTTGTTCTCAATGTTATTACAAAATTACAACAAAATATACTTGTTAATTGTTTTTATTTCCAAGCCATCTTAGACCATTGGGTGAATTGACTCAGAATTGAGGATTAAAGTTAGGACTGAAAAGTGTTCATCATTTTTTTATATACTTTATTAATAAAGATAGAACTATACTTCATGCTTTGTGGAACTGAGACCTATACCAGTGTTAATGTTATGAGGAACATTTTATATATATGCATTTCAAAATAGAGAATTAATTTCCTATCTAATTTTGGAATATTATTTTTCATTATAGACATCATATTTTTAATGGTGTGCCTTAAAAAAATTTACCAGATACTCAGGCAGCATTTGCTGATTGCCAAGAATTGTTAAAATTCATTGTGTATATCCACAGTAATTCTTATTTTTGTTTAACAAATTCATTTTTTCACCTCAGCTTTTCTAATGCATCAGTGCTTGAATAATCTATAAAGTTCTCCACACAACAAATCAAGTGGTACTGCACCAGTAACCATCCTCAACTGTGTTAAAACACATAAGCAGAAATCTAATCATAGTCCTGTGATGACTTATACCCGCCTTGCTCTCCTTACAGCACTGCCCTCCTGATATCCTCCAGTATAGACTGCATATTTGGCTGCTTCTAGAAATTAGTTATGGAATTTGGAAAAATCTCTTTCCCATTCTCTCTTTTGTGTAGTTTTAATTACACAAAAAAGTGAGAGACAGAGAAACATTCATAGATGAATGCAAGCCACAAATAGCGCCTTCTTTTTCTGAACAAAAACTCAGTAGATTAAAGCTCATGGAATAGCAGTAAGCAGAAGTAAAACAATCCATTCTTCACTGTATTCTGCACCCCCAAAAAAAGAAAAGAATTGTTTGATTTTATGTTGGAAAATATAATTCAGTGAGGGTTATATCTCACTTTCATAAGAGGATTCTCAAGCTGTCCAAACAACTCATACTTAAATCATCAGTATTCAAAATACAGTTGAAAAATTTAAAGCCAATAAACATTCAAAAAACTGGAATAAACTGAAATAAACTTGGAGCAAACTACAGAGGAGCCCTAGGCTTTGTAAAACATTCTTGTTTCTGTAAGTTTTTGATATGGTAAATCTTACAATGTTTTGTCCCTCCTACCTATATATTAGATAATACATATGTGCTGACCAAGTCAATCCAAGCTTCCCTTCTCTTAAGACACATTCCAGTTTTCTATCCTCAATCTGTGGAAAAAGTCAGCTTTTCTAGAAATAAAAGTGCTCCGCACAGTTCTGAAATGTCTCTAGGTGACCAAAATAAAAGGGTAGTGCGGCTTAAGAGTTTATCAAAGAAAACTACTTAGTCCTCTTTCCTTTGTTTTTTTTTTTTTTATGTTACAGTACATGAGCTATTTATGTTTCCTCGCAAAATGCCAACCATAATTGGGCAATTAAAAAATCCACTGGAATTAATAACTTAATTTTATATTTGCAAGAGAGAAAAATAGTAAGCAGTTTTAAAACTGTCTTGAAATTACTTTGTGTTTTTTGTTTATCATTTTGTTCAAATGTATGTGGTGGCAATGGTCAGTCTAGATAGTAAAATTTTGCCTAGAATTCAAGATTTCATTCTCTCCAACTGCACGCCAAGACTTAGTATCATTCCCAGTGTTAACACAGCAGCACAGAATGGGAGTTACTACATAGTTTAGAGCTCTTCTGGTTTATTTAAAGTATTACCTGTATGATAGAATATTAATTACAGTGAAGTTCTCAATTGAATTCTGTTTGAATTACATATATCTGGGCCAATAACTCAATTGCCAGGGAAACAGTGTGTCGTGGTTTGAGCCTACTCAGCAGCTAAACACCATGCATCCGCTCACCCACCCTCCCCCCACTAGGGAATGGGGAGGGAATCAGAGGGACAAAGGGAGACTCACAGGTGAAGATAAAAACAGTTTAACAACAGTAACAGAACAATACGCTGACAGCAGTATCAACGGGTAATGTACCATACAACAACTCACCTCACAGCGACCAACACCCACCTGCTCCCAAACACAAAGGCCCCACACCAACACTCCCAGAAGTAGGAGACCCTCCCAGCCCACTCCTGCCTTTATATAGTGAGCACAAGGTCACATGACATGGCATATCGGCCAATCGGGGCCCAGCCCTCCAGCTGTGCTCCCCCCGCCCCCGCACACAGGTGAGGGCACTGGGACCTGGGGAGCCCCTGGGGTCTCAGGGTGCTCCAGCACTCCTCCCGCTGCCGAACCAAGAACCAACAGGAACTCTAGTCCAGCCCCAACCAGGACACAGTGAAGCTGAAATAGATCTAAAAATATTTAACGTTAATCAATGCATGGAGAGAAATCTACTCAACTGTTTAGAGATTAGATATTTTCCTCTCTAACAGACAAAAATTTTACCTTCATATTCACAAACTCCTCCAGAGATTCCAGGATCACTGATTTGGGAAGGTCCAGAATCCCTCAGTCTCTTTCCATGACAGAGCTGAAGGTGGTTAAAGCAGTTAAAAAAACAAGCAGTGGCTCCCTACAAAATTTCACAGAATATTTTGAGGTTTTCACTTATCTTATTAGTCATAACTGAAAATTACCAACTATCTGAGTATAACATAAGTTGTGAAAAAGTAATGAGTAGTGAATGTTTCAAAACGAAAACACATTTGACCGGACATTCCCACAGTGTAAATAATTTTCGAAGCAATACGAAGCTTTCAGTCCATAGCATTTGGATTCTTCCACCCCTTCGCACCTCTCCCTGGGAATGCAAGAAGTTAAAAAGCTTAATCTTACTTCTGTGATTTCCATAAACAATAGTTTTATAGGATTGGGAAATTCATGTTTATTTGGTCTTTAGTGATATGTATATAACAAAAATTATAGCAAAAATAGACAGTATAATTGTCCAAAGAGGAAATTAAAGCCCTGCATACTCTTAAGTGGCTTCATTTGGGCATGGACAAGATGTATCCATGCTACTGAAGGACAGAAAGTGTATTTGAAAGATATTCAACTGCATTTCTGACTCTGTAATCTTTATTCTATGCCAGGTTTTCCAGTTTGATAAAACATTCTTCATAATGAAGTAAATGCGTCAGTTAAGACCAACATAGTCTTATATATGTCTCTTATTTCCACTCTTCGTAATCACAAAATAAGCTTGAAGAAAGTGCTATGAATTAAAACTGCCAAGGCTGTGGGAGTCTCCTACAGTGTGGCACACTATGAAAATTTAAAATAGTTATCTAAACCATTCCTATTTTTCCATATTCTTGACATTTTCCATTATTTTTTTCTGCTTTGTTTTTTTTTTCTTCTTAGCTTCATTGGAACATGCAATCAGAAAATATTTTCTTCTCTGTTCTATATACTACTATCTTAATATGTGCTATGGAAGTACTGCTTGCAGTTCCAGAGTTAAGAATGATCTAAGTTTTGTATACAAAACAAACATCAAATGACCTTATTTTATAACAAAGATGTATTCTTCAGGTTTTTTTCTGAAATTTTCAAAGTAAGCTTTCATGGAGGAATTTTAGAAATTGATCACAAGTTACTTGGGCTTAACATATATCGCTCCTTTGTCTTCAGTTATCCCCAGAATGACGTTCTATGTCACTAGGTTAAAATTTGTAGGATTCTTTGGTAGAGCCTGTACTTCATGTCATATGGGATTAAAGGATTTCTATTTTCATAGTCTCATTCCTGAAGTTGGTTCTTCCACAGGGGCTGATGAATACTATTCTACTGCAAAAAATTCCATACAGTACTGTCTTCTTTCAAAGCTTGCCAACTTTTAGGTGATTATTCTGAGATGGTTATCTGCCCCCCATTGTTTTCAATTTCTTCTTAAGAAAGATGTCTGCTGGTTTTTCTCTCTGGAAACAATCAGAATTTTGAAAGAGCGCAGCACCTTAACAGAATCTCATTAAGAATAATAGGAAATGGTAGCTATTTTGAAAGGGAGTGATGGATGAACTTCTTTGCAGATTTTACCTCTGGTGAAAATAATAATGGAAATGGCTACTTAACTTAAACTTTTTCAAAAGTTTATCTGAAAAAAACCCAACCAACCAAACAAACCAAAACCCCCATTGTTTTTTTTCTTTTCCCCCTCAAGGGTAGATTGAATAGCCTCTCCCTGATAAGTTTACCCTTTTAATTTGGTTTTATATATCTCCAAGAAGAGAGATTTCACAACTTTGTTCACTAACTAGTTTTTATGTTTAACTATCTTTATAGTAAGAAAGCCTTTCTTAATATCTAAGTTCTAAATCTTCTTTTCTGTAAACTAAGATCAGTATTTCTTGTCCGATCCAGTACCATAGAGTATTGTTGTCTTTCTAAAAATTTTTTGTTTCATACTGAAGAACTCTTATGTCTTTGAAGTCTTCTCTAATCTGAAAAATCAGTTCTTTCTACCCTTCTCTTTGTTAGTCATATTTTATAAATACCTTGCCCTCCTAATTATCTTCCTCAGGACTGACCCCAGTTAGTGTACCCAAAAGCGTTATTCCCAAAACTTAGTTGAAATACTCCATTAGACCTTATCAGTGTTACATAAAGCAGACAAATGATTTGTATGCATCAGATCCATTCCACACAGCGAGTCTCTGTAAGTATGTTACACAAGGAGCTCATCTTTCCAGAATTATTTCCCATTTCCACCTACTTATTTCCCATCTTGTACCTGTGCATCTTCTTTTAAATTATTTCCCATCTTGTACCTGTGCATCTTCTAATTAAATTCCATTTTCTCGATTTTATATGATCTTTCTGGTCTATCAAGATTACTTTGAATTCCAGTCCTCTTCAATAGTGTGTCAACTGTCCCAGCTTGGGTGTCTGTAGTTCATGTGAACTCATGTTTTATTTCATCATTCAAGCTAGTAATGAAAGTACTGACCGGAACAGGATTCAGGGTAGACTTTCTAGTCAGATAAAGAACCAGTGCTAATTAATCTCTGAGTATAGTTTTTAACTGGTTTTGTACCCATGTGGTGATTTCATCACAACATTTGTTTACAGAAATGGCAAGTGGAACTTTTCATTTCAGCATCAAAATATACCACATCTATTGTTTTCTGCCTTATCTATTAGGCCAGTCACTCTGCCAGGAAAGGAAATTTGGCTGGTTTGATACCATTTGTTCTTGAGAAGTCCATGTTGGTTATTTGTCAACATCTTGTTTTCCTCTAGGTTTTTATAAATGGATTATTTGGTAATTTGTTCTACTATCTTTTTGAGTATCAAAGTTACTCTGTCTGGTATCTAAACTTCTACTCATTTTATTCTTTTAAATTAACTTAATCAAATATTGAAAGATTGACAGGTTGCTCATATATATTGACAAAAATTATTTCTAACTACCTGACTTTGCTATTTTAAATTGATGGAGAAAAGTGTATTTTATGGACATAGTTTTTACAGGAAATTGCTCTCTACATCAAATTTTTCCTAGATATATATCAGAAAGAGACTGAAAGAGAAAAAAGGGGATTGGCCCAAAGCTTACTAGGAGCAACGGAAATTCTCCCAGCTGAAGCTTCAGACTTTGGATAAGGCTCTTAGTATGTGTCTGGCACTTGCATCAGTCTGGCACCTGCATCCGTTTGACAGACAGATCAATTTGTGAGCCTGGCTATGCAAATTGAAAAGTCTTTAAAAAGGCTTTGCTACTATACAAAATGGGAAGCAATGACATACTGACCATAATTTCACTGATAAATGTAGCACCGCATACTTTGTGGGAGTCACCACTGTGCTAGTGCTTTCCATGTCAGTAATTAGAGATTTAATAGGAAGAATAGAACTGCAGTGTATTACAGTGGAGAAAGGAAAAAAGTGAAGAATTTAAGGAATTCACAGCTCCAATAAAATTTGCAGCCAATTAAAGTATCTTGAGACACTTTATGCTATTCAAGGGGTTTGTTTTGTTTAAAAATCAAAACCAAAAAAGCCCTACTGAATATAAACCAAGGAAAACCCAACCATATTCTATTTGTTTTGTATTTATGCAATTGTAAGGTCTCCATCTGGTGGTTGTTTTAACATCAAAACTGTGAGGTTGTTTTTGAACAGCTATTGATTTGCGATTGTGGTGTTTGCATTTAATCCAAAAAAAGAATATGGGTTCATATACTATCATCCTGAGTTTTTTTCCAAAAACTTTTACAAAATTTTTGCTAAATAAAACATGACATGACAAAAAAATCAACTGACCAATGGCTATCTTAACATATAAGTAATGGAGGCTACTATGATGACTTTAGTCAGGATATTCTATGGATGCGAATGGTGAGATGTGTTTGGGTTCCTATATAAAAACTCATATTCAGGAAAATAAATTTAAACAATAAAAATACTGGCAAATAATATGTTTTAGGTTCCAAAATCAAAGATGGTATTTATCTCACCCGACTTCAGGAACTGAAAATTTAAGCCAGATAGTTGTCTGGGATACCTCTGTTGTCAGTGAAGAAATACAGATCCCTTTAAATAGCAATTTATCTTCACCTAATAAAGGCATGAAAGATAAATATGATTAAACACCCTCTGGAAGGTCTCATCTCTGTCTCTAGTTGACGAGCTTAGTGACTGTGCCCAACCTTTAGGCAAGTAAAATTAAGAAAAATGAAATCCCATCTAAGGTCAAGCATTGGATATTCCCTGCCACCCAAGAAATCTTCCTTTCTGTTTTTTATGCATCAAAAAAAAACAGCTGATTGTGAGCTGTTGAGGACAGAATGACTGTAACAGGGCAGGGACTGAACTCAACCTATTTTCAGCCACATTTCATGTGCAGATATCTATGCAGTATATCAAGGCATTGTGAGATGTAACTATGACTTCACTGATTATGAGCTTTTTATTTAACTAAGGATATAATTTCCAGTTTTTGTGTGTTTTCCCACTAGGAGAGAAAAATAAGTGAGTTAGCTTAATGGAAAACAAACAGCTTCTCAATTAGTGCCTGTAACTGTATGTCTTGGCTTCAAAACACATATAATCTAACAAATTATCAAGATGCAGGACACCTTTGTTTCTACCAGTTGTATGCTGTAACCGTTCCCTACACACATATGTATATAGTTATATAATCTGTTGTTAGAAGACATTTTTAATTGGCAGAGCAATACTTCAAAAACATGCAACAATAATGTCTCAGCCATTCCAGGCAATAGAAACCTAGAGCCTTGAAATATCATCTGCTATTAAAAATTTTGGTGTAATCTGTACTTGACACATTTTCTAACTACTGGAACAGCTCCTTGAAAGGTATCATAAGAATACTGCTAGTTTGTCAAGGTCTTCAATGTTCTAGTGCAGAAAATCAAGACAAGGTTAAACAGTAAAGACTGTTGTAACTATGATTTTATAGTATGATTGTAAGGAATATTATGTTTTTCTGGTTAAGAGAAAAGGAACCAACACTCACAAAATATAACATTTTAGTTATTTTGCTAATGCTACCAATCCCTCATTGTTACCTCAAATCATCGTGTAGCAACAGACCACCACAACCAACACACATTTGTTAACCTTGAATACATGCTAGACTTCTTTAGTCAAAAAGTTATGCTTTACTTTCTGTACTGTGAGAAATTAATAGTTTATGAAATGTGATTCATTACAAGTTGCAGCTCTGATGCAGTCCTTGATGACAAGTAGTGTCTCCCATCTATGAGACCATCCTCAGTGGACACTGAGTTCAAGCAATGTATGCCCTGTAATCAGGTTTAGGAGACTTGATCAATAATTTTGTCATAGAGAATCAAACAACCTAATCTAATTTATCATTACTGTTACTTATAGAATCTAAGCATAACCAAGCTAAACATGGAATTTGGTTTATGGTCAGGAACTTGGAACAATGTAGAAGAGATTTAGCTGAGCATTCTATTTACATAAGTTCAGAATGACTTTTGACAAGGAGCAACCAAGTTATTCCAAGTTTAAGTCATTGCAATTTAGCACTTCAAAGAACATATATATGAAGTGTTAGACACCTCTAGAATTAGATACCTTCATGATGTTGCTGAAATGTATATGAAAGCTTGTGTTCTCAAAAACATGTGTTGGAAAAAGTACTGAAATAAATTAGAAAAAAAAAAAAAAAAAAAACACTTCACTTGCAAAGGAGGAAGGAAATAATATTCACACTTTTAGGGGGGACATGTTGTATCCACTTTGTTTATTTGAACATGATAACTTCACTGTTGCCTCAAACCTTGGATATCTTGCATTGAGCAAGTGGTGGTCATTAACAAATGCATAGGACAAAATGAACAAATGATCTTTCCCGACTTAGAAGAAATTTGTGGCCCTTTGAAAGTAAACAGTGAAGATCATGTATGTTTTTGATTCAGTAGCTCAATCTAAGATCAACAAATTCAAGATGGAGAAAAATCTACCATAATTTTATGTCATGTTGATCATGTTTCTTTTCCCTGAAATGTTCTTATTCAGATAATTTATATTTTTATTATAGTTATTAAAATTCCATGGAATTCAGAAAAAAAAAGTCAACTCAAAATTAAATTTTTGGATTCTCCAAATAAATTATGGGAATAGGTCAAATTTGGAGGCTAATAAATTTCTATGTGTCATATTTAGATGAAGCTGATTTTAGTTTAGTGAATGAATACATTTTAGATGGAATAAAGGTCAAAAATTTGTTAGGTGTTTAGGCTAAGATTACCCAACTTGCAAATTTTGTGACTAACTTAAAAATATGTTTGCTTTATAATGTTATCATCTAAAAGCTTTAGGATCATTGTGCCATAGTAGTCTTTGGAGTCAAGATCCTGGAGTGGGAAGATAGAAGAAAGCTTCTATGTTTTTTCAGGAAAATAATTATACAGCTACTTTACTTACTAGAAATTTATAAATAGGACAATCACTACTTTAGCCAATTCAGTTGTTAGTATTTACAGCTGGGCATGTTTTTTCTTATTATTTTTTGATGAATTTGAATTCACTTAATAAAATTTTGTGCTTTAGACAGGCTGAAGCTATTCACATTTTGAAGCTGTCAAAATATTTCCTTTATAGTTTTTAAAAACTTTTCCTTTCAGAAGGATATTTTGTTGAATATTTCCTCTCAGAAAAGAAGTTAAGCAAAGAGATAAAGTAAGCAGAGAACTAAATAAAATATTTCATCTCAGGTTGATCAGCATGCTTCTGAAATTTTTATTTGCTTTTATCACTAAAAGAAATAATAAAATATTAAACACTAAAATAAATACTCAAATATTAGAAATGTTTTTCAAGTTGACCTGAGCAGAAATTTTTCCATATTCTCCATTAAACCAAAAATTCTTTGGTTAAAGCTTTTGGAATTTCTGTCAATGTGCATACCATATGAAAATAATGCCTGTGTCACCACAAAGAATAAAATTATATAAGAGGATTTGTATACGTATTAATTACCCTGTAGAAACAGAATGTAGGATTTGAAGAATCCTCTCACAAGAGAGGATCAAGGCACAAAAAGAATGACACTGTAATTTAAAATACTGCCAGAGAGATTTCTTCAAAATCTGCATATGTAATATCACACAGGAATTCTTTTTCAGCCCATTTCCTTTGAGAATATCTCAAGCCATCCATAAAAAGATGAAGGGAAAGGTTATTCTGTGAATCAACCTATAAGTTAAGGACACTATACCATTTAATAACAGAGGAAAAGTATTTTCTCAGGACTTTCTTTGCTTTTTCTGTGGAAGCCAGCTTCAAATTTTTTAAATATTTCTTACATATTACTCACTGTTTCCTCTCAGTATTGCTGTGAAGCAAACGTTATTAGTGTTCTTCCTCTGTAAATAGGATATCATCAGGGAAAGATTGTATTTTACCCAACATCTCAATGAAAATTTGTGGAAGGAGAACTAGTGTTAAACTTTGCTTCCAAAAACTTTGTTATAAAATTCATTTTAGAAGAATGACTTAAAGATTTTGGAATTATATCTTTGAAAATGTTTTTACTTTTACTTTTGATTTTAAACCCAGTTTAAAATTATGTGATTTTTTTAGACTAATGCTTGAATTTGTCATGTGAATGTAAATGAAAACATAAAAAACAAAAAAAGTAATATAAAAAAAAAAAAAGCATAAAAAATACAGTCCATTTTTTTGTGAACCGCTGGGGAAAAGAAGCTTCTCAGTAATTTCTATAGGTGCTAAAACAGTCCTGGAGAGAAGAGACTGCTTTCCAGGAGTCCTAACTCTCCATTATTTTGCTACTCATAAACTTTGTTACCAGAAAATCATGTCAGAGTTCTGAAATTACTCTGAAATGCTGCTTATAATGTCAGTCATGGTTTCTCCCGTCCAGACTGAATCAATATTAATTTTCCATCATGCAAATATTGCATTTTATGTTGACAGAAAAAAAATAATTCACAACACTTGTAGGCTCCAAGTAACATAATATATACGTGATTTTGGTACATTAAAACATCTACATATATACAGACATATATAAATATGAATAGCCCATATGAATTGTCCCATTGTTTGAGATTACATTTTTTAAGCATGAGAACCTATGTTTAATCTGTGATATGTTAGTATACACAAACATTTATATATAATTATATATATTATATAATCTACAGCATTCTTATATCTTTTGGCAGTAAAAATATGTGGTCCATTTAAAAATTCATAATTTTTACAGTCTCTTCTCATAGTTTTAGCTTATTGTTTATTCAATATTTAGCTTATTGTTTATTCACCCTTTTTGTATCTCTCCTGGTTTTGCAAAACATAACGAATTTGAATTACACACAAACATATCATACTGCCTTTTACTGTAAATCAGTATCAGCCCAAACCAGCATTGTTTACATAGGAATAAAGTGCAATATAGGAAAAGATTACAGAAATGAATTGTATACAAATAAACCACAAATAAACTAAGTGCTATCTAAAAGTATAATGAACTGTTGATTAATAATGCATTAGAATTTAACACTGAAATCAAATTAGTCATCTCAGGAAGTTTGTTTGCATTTTTTTTTTTCCTTGTCACTGATGGTGTGGTAATAGTTTTTAAAGCAAGTGTGTTTCTATGATGAGTTCATTTAGCATTCAGTATAATAGCACTGATAATAATGAGCTCATTTGGCTTCCATTATATAAGCATTAGATAATGGATACCTATATTAAAGTGTTACTGTTATGGCGGTGCTTTTTTTCTTCATTTGGTACACAGTGCTAAATCTTTAAAGCAAAGCTTTTATGCAAATTGTTGATGTTTTTATCTTTGAATCATGACTAATTTTATGGACTCTGGAATCCCATTATTGTCAAAGTTGCTTCTGATATGAGACTCTCAGTAATTTGACTTGCCAAGAGTTTTATTATCATTAGTTCTATCCCAGCTTTTTGTTTTCATCTTTTCCCCCTTTGTCAGCTTTTTACATACTGGTACTTGTAATATCATCCAACAAAAATATACAGACACACTCTGGCAATAGCCCAGTACACTGGCTTGCTCTCCAGTGAATGACCTGTTTGGCTTGCTGGGTACTAAAATCCCCCCTGACAATTGTTGATGATGTACACCTGTGTTTTTAGTGGGGAAGATATTTATATTAAAGATTAAGAGATTTACGTAGTAGGAAAGCACAGGCTGAAGCTTTATTTTATCTAAGGCTTGTCATACTCTAAAATCCTTCAGAGTAGATGCTGTGGAACAGTTTATTCATTGCCATTTAATTTTAAAACCATTTTAAGACTTCAAAATGTAGAATGTTATCAGACCACTTTTGTTTCCTGTTCTGTGCAAGTGTCATAGAAAAAATAGTGGTTACAGTTCTAATTGGCTCAGCTTCCTGTATGCATTCTGATTTACTTTTTGTACCTACACTGCTTCACAGGTAGTCCATACATTAGGCCAAAACAGTGACTGCCTACAATGACTGTCACTGTCCACGTGACCCTAGTCCTAGGGCAGCAAAGCCATACATTTTTTAATAGAACAAAACCCAGCCAGACCATACAGTTGTTCTTTCTTATGTGTAACACTAGGGTCTTCTAGGAAGATTTATATATACCTGCGTGTGTGTGTGTGTCTTTAAATAATAGTGACCCATGGATTTAAAACAGGAACACACTGCTAATCTGGAATTTGCTCTGAAAAGTAAAATTAATTTTTCTTTTTCTTTTTTTTTTTTTTTTTTTTCACAGAGGGCTATGAAATAACAGTATTCTCTGGTAAGACATAAAACTATAAGAAAAGCAGTATTGGATATGGCTAATGGTCCAGCAAGCCCTTTATTCCATTCTGAAATGAGGCTAAATTAAAAGGCTAGGGAGAGAAGTAAGGACAAGCATAAATAGTATTTCTGTTGAGTACTCTCTCAGTCTCAGATTGGTTTTGGCCCAGAGATTTCCTGAGCTGGCAATAGTTCCTGTGTATTTATAACTCTCAACAGTCTCCTCTTCAGTGAATGTGTCCAGTCTCTCCTTAAGCTGATGCAGACTTTTCACATATGTGTTATCTGAATAACAAGGGGATCCAAAGCATCAATATGCATTGTGTTAAAATCATCTGTCTTTTAAAGATTTACTACCTCATGAAAACAAGCTACAAGGAGCTCAAAATGTATAACCAAATCAATCAGTTTTGGTATTGATGGAGTGGTTCTGCAGTAAAATGAAAAGTATGCAGTTATGCAAGTTTTTGAAAGCTTATGTTCATTTAATTGCTTTCAGTTTTAAAAGTGCACATTATTCTGATATCTGTTCACACCAGATAGGGATAAGCTTTCTTCATACTATGCTGAGTTAAACTCCAGACAAAAGATGAGAAAAAGAAAATATTTTTTCTTTAAAAAAAAAAATTTGTCATACTTGTCACATATGACTAATGTTTCTTTAAAATCCTTATATATGCAACGGACGCTCCCTTTTGAATATCCAGAAATCTAGGTAATAAGAGAAGAACTGTAGTATTCTGAAAGGTTCTAAACATCTCCAAGGTTATAAACATACTAATCTCCTAATGCACTTGGTCTGTATAGCACCAGATCATGAAGACTACCTATAGCTGATTTAAAACTGCTTGTGTTAAATAAATAGCTAAGCACAACACATGTGCTCTGAATTAATTATTTGAGAGTCTTATCTGAGTCCTAGCAAGTGGATAAAAGAGGATAAATTAGTTTATCTTTTTGTCTAGAGCTAGACTTTTATTATCATAGAAACATTGTAAATTGGCTTCTCTTGTATGAGTACAGGTTGCAGAGCTCACTCTCCCCATGGCACCGGCAGTTTCTTTTGAGTACATCTGAGTCAGCAGCAGCATTGATCCTGACCTTGGCTTCTTGGGATCTAGCAGTAGTGTTATTTATTTTCTAATGAAACTTTACCCTTGCTAGTTTAAAGACAGAATGGCAATTAACATGTTGGTCAATCTTAGATGATCTTTAAATAGGCTGTAGAAAAAGCAAACTGGGAGAAAAAAGTCTCAGTACCAATGACAGGAAATTATGAGAGCTATATGGAAATGGTTTGCTGATGATTAACAAGATGTTGAACTATTGTCCTAAGATGGTGTCCTCAAGTTTCCTGTGCTTCTTTTTCCTGCATTATGTAAGCCTGTTCTTAAAGGGGACTTAGATAATAAACCTAAAAGTCAGCTGAAGAAGTTAAAAATAACACAACATATGTCAGAAGATTGAGTTGAAGATACTGGTAGACATCTTATGGATGGGCGAATAAAACTATCTTTCTCTAGCTTACTTTCAGGACTTCTGTTCTGTTTCATTCTGTTCTTCATAGAATCACAGAATGGCTTGGGTTGGAAGGGACCTTAAAGATCATTTAGTTCCAAACACCCTGCCATGGACAGGGACACCTTCCACTAGACCAGGTTGCTCAAAACCTCATCCAACATGACCTTGAACACTTGCAAGGAGGGGGCAGTCACAGCTTCTTTGTGCAACCTGTACTAGTGCCTCAACATTCTCACAGTCAAGAATTTCTTCTTTGTATCTAATCTAAATCTACCCTCTTTCAGTTTAAAACTGTTACCCCTTGTCCTATCACTACACTCCCTGATAAAGAGTGCCTCCATATCTTTTCTGCAGGCCCCCTTTAAGTACTTGAAGGCTGCTCTAAGGTCTCCCCAGAGCCTTCTCGTCTCCAGGCTGAACAACCCCAACTCTCTCAGACTGTCTTCATAAAGCAGATGCTCCAGCCCCCTGCTCATCTTTGTGGCCTCCAATGAACCCGCTCAAGCAGGTCCATGTCCTTCTTATATTGGGGGCCCCAGAGCTGGACACAGTACTCCAGGTGGGGTCTCATGAGAGTGGAGTAGAGGGGGAGAATCCCCTCCCTCGACCCACTGGCCACACTTCTCTTGATGTAGCCCAGGACACAGTTGGCTTTCTGGGCTGTGGGCGCACATTGCTGGCTCATATTCAGTTTTCCATCCACTAATAACCCCAAGTCCTTCTCCACAGGGCTTGTCTCAATCCACTCATCACCCAGCCTGTATTTGTGCTTGGGATTGCCTCAACCCATGTGCAGGACCTTGCACTCGGCCTTGTTGAACTTCATGAGTTTTGCACGGGCTCATCTCCCAAGCCTGTCAAGGTCCCTCTGGACGGCATCCCTTCCCTCCAGCATGGCAACCACACCACACAGTTTGGTGTCATTGGCAAACTTGCTGAGGGTACACTCAATCCCTCTGTCCATGTCACCAACAATGATGCTGATCAGAGTGGATACCATTATTGACCCCTGAGGAATGCCACTCATCACTGGTCTCCACTTGCACATTGAGCTCTTGACTGCTACTCTTTGAGTGAAACCATCCATCCAGTTCCAGCCAATATCCACCGAATGGTCCATCCATCAAATCCATGTGTCTCCAATTTAGAGACAAGGATATCATGTGAGACAGTGTCAAAAGCTTTGACAAGTTCCCAGATAGATGATGACCGTCTCACCTTTCTTAGTCTTACCTTTCTTGGATGTGTATTTTGAAATTTAATAGATTGATTAGATTTCTTCGTCCTTATCTGAACATGAAAACCATTTTCAACTCTCAAGAAACTTCATGTGATAACCTTCTTAACCCAACAGCATATATAAAACCTGAATTGTTGACAGTGCAATTCAGCATAATTGTATTCTAGGCTTGTTCTTTAATTTTTAATGGAGAACTTTACCAATTTGATCTGAAAAGAACATGATGTAACTCCTTCATTTCCTCAGGCAGTCTTCACCGTGTTTTGATTTAATCTTCCTGGCTTGAGAGAAAAGTCAGGATTCAACTGTGGAAAGAATAGTTCACGACTCTTAGAGTGGTCACTAATAACAGGCTCTAGAATTCTTATGAATAAGGGAAACTCAGAGAAGAGTAGGTGTCTAGATCACATCTGATAAGATAAATATTTCATGTAAGTTCTGCACAGGGAGCATTTCTAGGGATTTAAATCAATTTCAAGCAAGACAGTAACTAGCTCTTGGAAAAGAAAGATGGGAAATCTTCCCTCCCTCTCTTGGAATTTCTGAAAATACCAATTAAACTAGAAATCACTGAAACGCCTTATTTATTTATTGTTTATCTATTTATTTGTTATTTATTTATTTATTTATTTATTTATTAATTATCTGGAGTGACAGCACAGATAAATAAGAAAGATGACTAAAGTACCTGACCCCACTGACACTCACCTGCTCAGCTCCAGCTGAGAGCTATAAGAAGAGTCTGTGTCCTTGTACTAGTCAGAAGGAGTGTCTCTCAGTCAGTATCTATGTGAGTAACTTCGAGAATGACTGTGAATCCTCAGGCGTAATTTCTCTAACTGATCACCGTGGGTCACTGAAGACTTGTACCCTCACTTTTGTACATTTCAAAGTCTAATTGCAACTGACTACCTGGCCAGTCTGAGAGAACAGGATTGTTTTCACACCCTTTTTAAATGGATGTCAAGGGAAATGGAAACTTTTATATCTTTCAGGCTCCTCATAAAACCCTTGTCAAGTTTTGTGGTCTTTGAATAAGAGAAACAGTTAATGTATATTGACAAGAATATGTGTTTCCTTGAAATACCTTAGAGTCTGTTTATTCCATAAGAATGTTAGAATTGTCTCCTCCACTTTACTAAAAAACATTGACATTTTTCCCTGATTTAATGATAATGTTAAATCCCAAAGTATAATTTTTTTTTTCTTGAACTGCAAAGGAACACTTTGAAGAAGAATCACAGACTCAGCCCAGAAATCAGCAAATCAGCTTCCTCCTTGTCTGTTTCTCTGACCATTTATAGGGACTTCTAAGTTGTTTGCACCCCACTATATGTTTTAAAATATTCTGATGTCGTATATTGACAAGGTTTTAAAATATTGTCTTAGAACTACATTAAAATTTCTGGTGTAACTGAGATCAAATAAAATTAAATTACTTAGGTGTCTTTTTTATTTAAAAAGTAACTTGCCCACTAATTCCAAGGAAAATAGGACCTTAGACTGTATATCATCATTTGTGATTAAAATCATAACCACAAATTGCACTAATAAATATAATTGATTTCAGAAATCCTTGGATTAAATCCTTTGTTTAACTCTTTAGTGGGTATCCTACTGATTAATCAACAATCAATAATAAAATATTTTTCTCCTAGTATATATGCTACAGTTTACAACTACTAGGCAATGTGACTTTTTTCTTGTCTGGATTAAAATACAACAATGACTTCTTAAACTAAATTTCAGTTGGTTTACATTCCTTTGATCAGAATCCTAAGAAATTTATTCTGTTCTAACTCAATGGAGTACTTCCTTTTCCTATAGTTTGAGGGGCTTTTATTCCTTTAAAGATTGTCTTATCTCCTTGTCTTCCCACAAAGAGTTCCAATGCTTTACATGTGAAAAACAGGAAAGTAAAGCATCTTCCCCATCCACTCTGCTACTGTATTGTTACTTTTGATAGAGCTCTCCAGTAGAACCTCATATTTGACTTGCTATATTAGCTATCTTCTGCATGGAGTGCTGCTCCTCACAGAGGAAGAGATCTTGTTAGCAAAGACCCCGTTAGCAACTGAGAGAACAATGAAACTTGTCAGTGGGTTTAAGAAAAGATGCGGATGAGGACATGGTTAGACAAAATAACTGAAATGAAGAGAAGAAATAATAGAAAGAAGGAAAATGTAGAAATAAACAAGAAAAATGAGAGGAGAAAGAACTAGAGAGAATATAGAGAGGAAAATTTACAGAAGTAAAGAAAAACAAATGGAAATAATAATACGGAAGTAAGAAAACACAAATGTGGAAATGAAGGTTAAAATAAGTGGAAAGGAAAAAAAAATCAATTGGAACAAGGAATCTGAAAAGAAGACAGACATAAATAAGAGAAACATTTTGAAGAGAATGAGAAAATAGACTATTTCTGAACAAAGAGTAAATATTGCTCTAGTATTGCATGAGAACATGGACTGAGAATAAAATATTGAAAAATTAGAAGGTTAATGAAAATGTCCTGAAATGAAGAAGATGGAAAAGAATAAGACACTGGAAACTCAAAGTCACTGTGTAAATGCAGGATTCTGGAAATTTGGTTTTACGTATCCAAAAATGCTCAAAGTATGGTTCCTGGCTTAGGCTTTAACAAACAGAAAATGACTTTGAGAAAGTTCTAAGATACTCTTCTTCTGCATGTATATGTCATATAAACTGGTAAGTCGATGTATCAGTAAAATTTTATGAGCCATTACAATGACTTTTTGAAACTCAGACTGAAATGAGAAATGATTGCCATATATCCCACAGCTCTAGAACTTTGGGGCATCCAGTACAGCCTCCACATACTGATAACTTCATGTTAACTCATGCTGTGTTTGTTATTTTAATGCCAAAATTGTCATCTGGACAGAAAAATGACTGCCTCAATTTTTTTAGAGTGTAGACATCTGCAGTAATTGTTTTTCTTCCTCACTATCTTGTAAGTGGCATAAAATCCAAATTCCTGAATGACCTTCCATTCCTAAAGATGTAAATGGAAAAGCTATGGTAACATGATCCTGCCAGGAGCACATAAAAGCTGGCATATGATGTTGAAGAGTTATTTGATTAAACCATTATTACATCTTCCTTTGACATTCAGTAGCAAGTCCATTTCTATCTCCAGAGTATTTTCTTATTTTTCTTTGCCTGCTTTTCTTTCTTCACCTTCAGTTAGAGACTCAATCAAGTGATGTGTACAGGGAACATGTAATTGTTGAACTAAACCATGGCTGATAGCTAATGAGTCTTGCAACATTTAACACAATAGCAGCCCAGTCCTGTAACTTCAGCACAATCTTCTGATCTGGCACCTGTGTCATCCGCACTATTTAGGATGTATCTCTGACACATCACTAAGCCCTGAAGGTATTACACCAGCAGAACTCCTAACACAGTTTTTAATTCCATGAATCAGAGGACTGCACTTTTTGGTGATTACTGTACCACCTCTCTGTAAAGAGAGGTTGTAAATATAAAGGATAATACAGTATGTTTGTACATGAGTCATATGACTATATATATGATAGTTAGACGACCAACACTCAGGTATTCCTCTCCTCTGATCAGAACTGTGCCTATTACATGATGAGGTATTCCAGTATTTTGCCATACTTGCCATTCATATCGTAGAGCAATACTCAGGGCTGCAATTTTCCAGTGCAGCTATGAGAAGTCATATCACTGGCCTGAACCCAAAGGCTCTTTTACATAGGAGGAGGCGAGAAAAATCACATATGCATGAGTAAAAACTTTCATATAGGTATTTTATATTTCTTTGGTTTTTTGTTTTGTTTCATTTTGGTTTGGTTTATTTTGTTTGGTTTGGTTTTAAAGGGACTAATTTTAGAAATGCTTTCTAATCCTGAAGTCTTAACAAGAAGGTGTTTCAAAGGAATATCTAGGGTTTGGGTAGTGGTGGTATTAATCTTGCAGTTTGTAGTTAATGTATGAGCAAGAAGTACTAGTTTGGAGACTCTAGAAAACAGACGAGTATTATGCCAAAATGAAACCACCAATAATGAATACCAAACGGAAAGTCTAGTCCCAGAGAGTAAGATCAGCACCAGCGTGTATACTGGGATTATTTAGGAAATTAAAAGCACATTGATTCAGGATGTAAGTCCAAGAAATAGAAACTCAGTCTGTCACAGAAGGGTTAATAACTTTCAGTACTTTTATATTAGATGCAGTAGATGATAACCTTACACACAGGCAGCTACAGCAGCAGCTTTGAAGTCACAGCACAGCACCAGGGTTTCCTAGTATCAAACAGCATAGTGAATCATGCAGTGGTGGTGGGAGTTCAAGTTATCACAGTGGTGGCTCAAGTAATACTGACAGTAGTGACAGCTGTACAGAGAAGCTGTTCAGAATCATTCCATCCCCACCCCCCCTCTAAGAAAAGATGGCAAGATATTCGAGCCAAGCTACTTTCAACTGCTTGGTTTTTAAATGTAGCTTGCAGAGCCTCTAGAGCAGACAACCTTGTGTTCCTTCACATCTGTCAGTGCTAGTTGCAAGGCAGTATTTTTCATGTATACCGAGTTTAGTGTTGCAGTTTACATTAGGCTAATCTATTAAATGTAAGTCTGTTGGCAAATGCAATTTTTCTGACCTACCAAATCATGACTCTTGTTCATGTAAACGTGATTTTGGAGAGAAAGTTTCTTAAACATGATCTACTTCTCACCAAAGCATGTTTCCAGAAAAAAAAAAAAAAAAAAAAAAAGAGTGACTCTTATAATTGACTTCAAACTTCACTGAACAAACTATTTCCTTGCTGCTTGCTGGAATACGCAGAACAAGTAAAAGCAGGGTGTAAATGAACTCACTGACAGATCAGTTCAGTTCAGTCTTGGATAGATATGTGGACATGTATCAGTGGAAGGAACATCCTACTGTTCCCACCTCCCCTCTCTCTGGGCAGCGTGGAAATTCTAGATCTAATCCATTGTTTTCACAATAACATTTTAATCCACTGGTTTTTGTTTTGCCCTTTTGTCCTCATCATCTTTTACAGTCTGAGACATGTAGTATAGAATTTCTCTAAGAACACACAGATTTTGTGGTTAACATGTCAGGAGATCAGACATAGTTGCACTGTAAGTATGATAAATGAATGCTTTTCGATTGCTTCTCTCTTTAGAGCAATAAGTGTGATGGAACTAGGTTCTTTAAATATTGAGGGGAGTCAAAGCTTGGTACTATGAACAGTATATCAAATTCAGATACCTAACAAAAGAAATCAATCACAATCCCATTTCCTAAAGTGAATCAAAATCATTTCCAATTACACCAGAAGAATTTACAGCTGTTTTGACAGCACCTAGTTTATATGTAGCAATAGTAAGGCTTATTTTGGAAAGACAGGAAGATGCTGATAAACTGGTCTTATCATTCCAATATGCAATCAGTTCTAGCATTTTCTGCCACTGTGCACTACTTCAGATGACAAGATTAAGAGTACTGGACAATATACATCAGTGATCTCCTCACTACTGAAGACAGTGTTGCAGGTTGCACTTTGTGTTTTGTTTTGGCACAAGCCACCTTTGTATTTCTCTTTTGTTGTTACTTTCCTCCTCTCTTTTTGTTTTTACAAAATCTGTTAGCCCTTTTTTCAAGTCCTTTGGTGCTATGATAGCTTTAGTAAGCTATCAAAAGCTACTGCTTTCTGCCATAGCAGATGCCTAGAGCTATAGTGTGAAATCAAAGAAAATAAACTCTGTTGACATGATTGGTAGCATATACTCTGTACATCATAGTAGGTTTCAAAAATTGCCCTTGTAAAGCTCAAAAAGAATTTTTTTTTTATTCTGTAGGTATCTAAAAATCCTAATTAAAAAAAAAAAAAGTAGTAGAGGAAATTAGGTGCAAATGAGTATGACATTCAAAGCAAATTCTCAGATGGTGTAACATGTCATAACTTCCTAGTGTAATTATATTAGTTCAGAATCTGTTCTCTAATAGTTATACAAAAGTACATAACATTAAGACCAAAATAATGTGTTTACTTCTGCTACCGAAAGAAGCAGTCATACTTCCTTATTTGTATGAGTTTGATGCTGTCAAACAGAAGTAAATTTTGTTATTTTAACTGAAAATTAGTTTAATCCATATTAAAAAGAAAAAAAGTAAAATATTATCATTAATTTCTTCATTTTATGTATTTGAATTTTATATACTGTTTTACCATTCACTGAATCCCTCCACTATTTAAAGATCTTAGATTCACTCTGCTTACTGACTGCTCTAATGAGATAAATTAATGCAAACACATTCATCATAGTGATGACATAACCAATTGTGATCAGTGACATGTTAACTATAAAATTATTGGTTGCTTGGAGGAGAAAATCAAAAGTTATTATTTTTTTCTCTCATTTGGTCCAGAAATAAGAAATTCTGTAGGAAGAGAAATTTCTTGAGAAGGCATCTGACCTTCTATGAGAAAAGCATGTGATTTGCTAAAAGAACTCAGATAAAACAGATCATGAATTTCTGAATAAAACCTATTTAGAAGACAGTACCTTTTGTAAAATCATAAAATTCAATCTCATTTCATCTAGAAATAGGAAACTGCAAGGAAAGAAATTCCTTCAGAAGACAGTTTCACAGTCATCTATACAATTAAACTAACTGAAATAAAATATTTGCAATAAAATGTCTATTTTGTAAAATCAGAAAATGCATTGGAAGTTCTCATATTTCCTCAAATCAACCTCTATTTTGAAAGGAAATAAAATATCTGATTGTTTATCCCAAGCAGGTTTTCACTGCCAATGTTATCAAAATATTTCTTTTCTGGGTTGCCCTGGTGTCTTATTGTTCCTTATTGTACTTATTGCCTGGATTTTGAAATATCCAGATCAAGACATGGGTCACTTCTAAACTGATAAGTATGCTAAATTGTTTATTCATTCATGAGAAGCTTTACTTAGAGGTAAGGGAAGAATCTAGGACCTCTGTGTCACAGAAGGGCATTTCTACAAAAAAAAAAAAATGTACCCTTCCTTTTTGGTGAAGTTGTAGCATAGACAGCTCACTCAAAGCTTCTAAGTATTGTAACCAAAGTTGAATTTTATCACCCCAAGGATAATGGCAAAATTAATTCAGTCTTGTGGAAGAGCTAGAAGTATTCCTTCAGGTACCATTTCCCTTCCTGGCTGGAAATACTGATATTGAACACATTCCTAATACCAATAATGGATAGCTGCAGTCCGGTTTTCTGCACAGACTTACTTGTCCTCTGTCTCTGACTCCATCAATGCTGTGGGTTTTTTTTCAGAAAAAAAACACAGTGTTATCTGAAAAAAGAATTGTGAGCATAAACAATCTTAGTCCTTGCCTTGCCTTGCCTTCTCTTCCTTCCCCCCTCCCCCACACAGAGCGGAATACAGACAGTCATCTACTGCTACAACCATCTTTTTCAGGGAGGACTGCAGCCACCCTTCATCCCTACAGCCATCAGGGCTAAAATGCTGGCACTGGCTCCATGGAACAGAGCCAAAAACATAGGCTGTGGAGCACTAGTCATGCATTGCTGAAGGTAGGTATTTAATTTTATTTAGTGGACAGCTTCCTACTTATCTAGTTTAACCTACCCTGAGTTATAGCACTTGACTACAGCAAGTATAGATACAAAAATTTTTGAATTCCCTTAATTTTTCATGAGCTCAATTTTATGAATACATTTATAAAGCTGTGAAATCACTCACTGAGCTCCCTGCTAACCATTTGTGTAAAAAATGGCACACAAGTGCAGTTTTTCCCTAGAAGTTCACACACACAAGAGAAATAAATTGTTCTTATCATCATTTAAAAAATAGTGAATATCCACTGAGAAGCTATGACACAGTATGATAGCCGGTGTGCCAGTTGTGTTGGTGGGACTCTAATTATTCTCCAAGGGAAGGAAAAATGGATAGAGATTAAAAGCTATTTTATTCTGTTAATGGTTTTTGTGATGTAAATTTCTACCACATCTTTTGCCAGAAATCGACTTTGTCTTAGGAAAATATGCCCCTTTTGATCATGGATTCAAATAACTTAATGTACTGTACTTCACTGAGTTAATGTTCAGAAAAAATAGGAATCACTTTTAAACTCTGACTTCAATAGCTTTGCCATGTAGCTCAAGAAGAAATGTAGATGTCAGTATCAGTGCTGGGGCAATGCAACTACATTAATATAAGAGGTAAAAGTGATACAGCTGTTATTCACTAAACACTTAAAAGACACTTCAAACCTAGTTTTCAATACTACATTTTTTTTGGCCAGAAATTACAGAAAGTCTTAACAAATGTCTAAAAGAAGAGGTTACCTGGAAACTTTTTGTATTGTATGTTATGTTCAACATATTTTAAGAAGCAAAGCTGGCTTTTCAAAAGTGCAAAAAGTTAGCTACATAGATAATTTATAATGTACTTATACACAGAGTGCTAGTATTCAATAGAAGCTTATATTAGGATTGTCAAACACTTCAAAAAACTTCAGAATATGAACACAAAATAAAGCTTCAACCCTTTTTCATTTTTCCCTTTTTCTTCTAAGAATCTCTAGTGTTGTTATAAAGCTTCCATATTTTTTCTGATTTTAATAGTAAGACAGTAAACAAGACAGTGAATTTCAAACTCTGTAATGCATTTATTTACTATTTGAAATATAATAAGTATAATAGCATTAATTCTTGGAAGACAAAACCATAATTTTCTTCTACCACTAGCATAAATATTTAATAACCTGTAACTTTTCTTCTTCCTTTGTTATCTGGTTTTCCTGATAGAAGAGCTGAACTATCAGCATTAATGAGAAAATAAAAAAGATGAGTTTGTAGTAAGACTGGGTATGTGAATAAGCCAAACAAGTCCAAATTTAATAGCTACCCAAAGGAAGAATCATCACTTTTTCTCAGATTTTTTTCTTTCCTTTATCACAGATGTGTTTTTTACAGAGCTTCTAGTTTCAGTTCTGAGGAGCTGGTAATAATGTCCACTGCACTAAATAATTAATTCTTAGTCTGATGAATGTTCTCATTTAGGAATGACTATTCTGTTCTGTAATTCCTTAGTTTACTGCTTCTTTGCATAATTACCTTGGCTAATGTTGTTCAAATACTGCATATTTTCTGAACTGAGTTTCAAGATACAGTAACATATGGATGGATGAAAACTCAGGATAACATTTTAGCATGATGCTCTGCACTGCAGTGCAAATTGAAGTTGATCAGGTCATAACACCTGCATAACGCCTTCCACACAGTAGGAGAAAGTATCTAGACTTTGCCTTTTTCTTACTGTTTCCAAATGCCTATCAACTGATCAAAGATGTGTCTGATACATTTGTACCACTTATTTTCCACTGTGAGGGAGAGAAGCAATTTTCTGAGAGTTTGGTCACAGTAAGGTAATAAAAAGGATGTGGCTTCAAAAGAGATATTATAAGTGTTTAGATTTTTTTGATCTGGAGTTTTGAGATAAGTCTGTTTCTTGTTAAGTTCTGGTGATTTTGTGTGCCAACAGCATTCAGTGATATACTATAACATTTGGGGGAAATCCTCAGTATGCTAAATCTGACTCATAAAAGGCCTAATTGCTTTAAAATATCCCACCCTACCTATGATTTGCTCTGGACTGAATGTCCTTGGCCTACCTGTCTTCTCTTTGAGTCCAGATTCTTTAAGGCAAGTTGTGTTCTTTTCATGGGAGTTTAAATTTTATAACGATTATAAATGTATTCCAGTTTAAATACTTCTGAAGTACCTACACAAAATTAAGATAATGTTTTCATATCATTTAAGACTTTTTATTTCCTATTTTAAGACTTTTTAGAGTTTGGAAAAAAAAAAAAAGTATCCAGGCCTGGACTTTTGGGTTCAGCATGCCTTTTATTTAAAAACTCAGACCATCAGTAAGAAAAATACCAGTTGATGGCTGGGCAGAAACATGACAACCTTTGACTACAAGATAAGAATAGAACTTCAAAAAGAATGATGCTGTTACATAACAGAGTTTTGTCATGTTTCTTTACACCTCCACAAACTACTGTTTGATAAAGACATGGTGAAGCCATGACGTCTGATTTCCTTCAAATATGGTTGGGAATAATGTGACATTTTAGCTACCTAATCCTTCTTGCAAGAGACCATCTTCAGGATGGTAACAAACATAGTAACATATTCTACTGTCAGTCATACTCCTAACATCTTGAGACTTCTTTATGGCATATGACAGGAAACTAAGCATTATCCATGTGCCTGCTGAACAACTTAAATCAAAATCAGCATAGAAAAATACAGTGGCAAGCTGAACAATTCCAAATTGGTTCGGTTCTTTCGTAGTTTAGTTCAACAAGGTTTAACTTCAGGACTTCTTTCCTTCCCAAGACTCACCTGGGAACAGTGTAGCAATAGATGCTTTTACACACATGGTGCTGGATGTAGATTTTCTACTTTTTGGTTATTCAATATGAATTAAATCACTCTTAGCCAAAATTAATTGATATTATGAGGGAGAAAATAGGCTTGCTATTCAAGTTGTTCACATTCTGTTCAGATCAACATTGTTTTACTGGTATCCTCCAGTTCGTCAGAATGGTAAGGCTTTGTGAAGTTGTGTCTGTTTCAAAAGAACATCCCTAAGGTTTTTCATGGACTCAATAACTAAAACACAGACCTAAAGATAAATAAATTGGTGTGTTATAGCTGAAATTACATATTTTATCATGGTTTGGTTTTGAAAACATATTTTAAAGATTGGTGTTTCCAGCACGGAAGGTAAAAGCATGTAAAAGCATGTTTAGGATCATCACTGTTTCATTTCAGAGTAGGATTTGAATCCCTTTTGTCAGCTTCATTTTCACCACTATTTAGGATTGTAAAGCTCCCAGATAGTCTGAGATGTACAAAGTTCCTCAGGGTCTCCTTTTCCTTTATCTATGGCAATGAAAAATCAGCAGTGGAGTTTCACAGGACATTGTGAAAGACATCACCCAAGAGCTAAGGACACAAAGTAAAGATGGAAGCTTAAATATATCTGTCTACTGCGGATCTTTCATCCTCAAGTGCATTTGCTTAATAGTTCTCCTGCTGCTGTTTCAAGTTTGAAAAGCAGTGAAGCAATCAGCAATTGTGAAACTGGAAAAATCATTGAAGTATGAATTTTTTTCATTCCCTTTTGAATTCAGTTTCATAAGCCTATACTTTGGTGCATTGAGCCACCCCAGCCTCTGGATTTCAGTCATTTTCGGATTATTATGTCAAAAGTATTGCACAACTAGAAAAAGGCACAAAGGGTGGGTGGTTGGTCAATATCTTGAAAATGGGGCCTTAAAATTCCCAAGGCTCTTTCAAAAATATTAGGCCTAGGAGATAACAAAAGAGAGAAGGAGGGATATCACCTGCCAAAGCTAAAGGACAAGATAGAGAGTTACAGCTAATCTCTCAGCTGCACCTCTGATCACACAGGCAAAATGTGGGAAGCCCAGGTTCTTGATAAGGTGGAAGGCAAGATTACTCTGTAATAAACAGTGTTCAACAGCCTCTTCTCCACTTTTTTTTTTTTCTTTTTGGAAGCCAGTGTTGGAGTTACACTGCTTAAATTTTGTACTGTGTGCCTTGTCATTGCTTGAAAATTTATGTAGCTGTTGCTATGGCTGCAGCTTCATCCACTGCATATTCTCAATTCTCTACAGCTAAAATGCTTCACGGAGTACAGATTTCCACTGCAGTGGTACAAGAGAAACAGCATAAAATATTCTGCTTTTTGATCCAATTTATATTTCCATGTGTAGAATGTCATATATATTTTGAAAACCTAGGTACTGTCAGTCACCAAACAGCAGTTTCTTTTTCTGCTAATGCTATGAAAATTAGTTATTATCTCCTTTCTCTTCAGTATATTGCAGAGGACAATATGCTCACATACATTTATAGAGCCTAACTTGCTTTAGTAACCTCAGTATTGTTTTGTTTCCTTTTCATTTGGTTTATAGAGCCTTCTGTTTTTCCCAGTTTAAACACAATTGTTCTAAACTTTTTTTCAGTGCTGTTAAGAGGTAAGTGCCAGGATTTAGCATGTATAACATTGCCTGAGGCATTTGTTCAGCTGTCTGTTGAATCCCCTGAAACTAATGCTCAGTCTCTATTAATGTCTCAGTCCCTGGAAACCAGAGCCCATTCTCTCCTATAATTAATCTTGCAGGTACTGCCGTGACATTATTGGTTCACCAGCAGAGCAGAACTGCCTCAGCCATCAATAATAATTCAACACATTAGGATGAGGCCTACATACACAGCCCACAGATGTAGCTGAATTGTGTGCAGGCTCCAACACTCCTTGCTGACTGGGGAAAGAAGAAAAAAAAAAAGAAAAACTCTGCAATCGAAGCTGTTTTGGTCGCTGGATAATTTTGCAATACAAGGGTCATGGTGTTACTCATGCTTTTGCTTTATGTTTTTTCTCAAAATGTAGGCACTGTTTGGCACAATGCTTGTGATTGTCTGTTTACTGAATCTTAATACTAAAGCTGTTACAAATTGTCTTTCACAGATGGTGGGAGCTTCTCAGATCAGGAGAGGCAGGGAATTTATTACTCAATATTTCTGTATTACTGATTGGGACGTGAGAAGCATAAGCAATCTGTCCTATTGCAGGGTTTGAGCTCTCCCTCCTCCTTCCCCCACCCCAAAAATTATGGCTAGCTGGAGAAGGTTTTTTTTTTTTCCCATTTTGTGTAGATAGCAGCTGTGCAATTTCAAGCAGAATGTTTGCTTTGATCCTCCTTTCTTTAATTGAAATCCACAATTATGAGATTTGTTTCTTTTATGTTTGCTAGTTTATTGGTTTAATCTACAAAATGTGCTGTCTTGCTGTCTTGCACAGTTAAAGGCAACAGCACAGTTGGGATTTAAATGGCAAACTTGGAGGGGGGTTGCAGTCTCTCAGGTATTGGGGGGGATAAAACTTCTTTCATCTGATTTCAGATCATTATATGTACAGGGTATCAACAAAAACACAAACAGTATGTCAACTAAATGTAAAGAATATCCCTAGGTAGCCACTTCATGTAAACTTAGCACATGAAAGGAAATTTTAATATGGAGGCAAAAAACCCTGCTCTGTTTATTTGGGGATTTCCTCTATTTAGAAGCCTTTGTAGTAACAGTTTTCATTATATAATGTTTTGCTGGCCTCTCCAATACCAACTCCTACTTACAAGAGTTTAGCAAAACATTTTAGAACAGCTAGGGTGTTTACAGTTTGAAGGTGTATTGCCAAACTGGCAGATGCAGATGATGGGATTATATGGCAGGGTAATCACCTATGAACCAGAGGAACTGAGAAAGCAGCTGGACTCAGATTTACAAAGGATTTTACCTTGTTAGGTCTAATTGGGGTGAAAAAACTGCAAGACTTAGTCCACCTGTGGGGTTTTATTTATTATCCTTTTTTAGGTTACAAATGTCATCAAATCTCTTATAAAAAATCCTCAAGAAGAAAAAAACCCCATCCTTTCCCTTAGTATCTTTGCCAAGAATTATTTCCTGACAAGAATTTTTGCCAGATAAAGAACTAATAAATAAATCTGGAAAAATATGTTATAAAGTGTGTGCATTTGTGATAACTTCATATTCTTGTGAGATAGATGACTCCAAATAAAATGGTTTTAACTCTGTAATTACCATATATCATGGATTGCAGATCAGATTATCCATTCATATTCTACATTTTCTCAATTAAAAAAAAAAAAAATTCTGGGAAATTCAGTTCAATTGTGTACATTTTGTTAACAACTTTTTTCAGAATTCTCCTAGAAATATTTTCAAATTAGTATAGTTTGCTAAAAACTGTTGAGAATTTGTTCTCAAACTCATGAAGAAAACAAAATAAAGTCATTAGTAATACTATATTGTATTGCAAATCATGGATCCATTCTGGAGCTTTCCTAGTTTGCACCAGCTCATAAACTTTCTTCAATTTAAAAGAACCTTTTTGTTCATCTATAGAGACTTTTTTCCTGATAACCTCAAATGGGAAATCTTACATAATTAATGTTGGGCAATGCTACATCAAACCTGGACCTGACTGACACCCTGTCTCAAGGTTTAGTATGGACTTCATTGAACTCAATAAAAAAAAAAAAAAAGACTCATAGCAACTTTAGATCAATTTACATTAAGATGGAAAGACCTGAATCTATGAAGTCAGGAGCCTAAATCATATGAACATAGCCACTCCAATGACTTGCAGCTCTGATAACGAGTAGGATTGCCAGGAAAGGTTCTCCTTCAGTTATAAAAAGCCCACATTGCTTTGCAAGAATCACTAATAATAACGAAGAACAGCCTCCTATTGCTAAAATAAATAAATAATCATATGTAGGTATTTTTACAGTGATGATGGAGGTGCAGGGTTTTCTCTGACAGAAGGGTGGGTGGAATGTGAGTGAAATATTCTGTTCATTCACGTAGCCCTGTAGCCCCACACTACAGTATTGCCATTGCTAGCAGCAGCCTAGAGGTTTTGCACTGAGTTTACAAGGCCTCAGCTCTGAGGGTTGTTAGACTTACTATTTCTGAATTTGTATTGGTCAGCCTGTTGATTTATATGAGTTTGGTCTAGCTATAACAACAATTTTTCTTCTATTTTTCTTTTCCTTATCTTTAAACGGTACAACCACAGTTTCGTACAGATAGTAGTAACAAGTAGCTCAGGAAATAAAGGGCTAGTTATTTTAATGGCTATGAAGATATTGTAGTAGTTCTGTGAACAGAAGGCAAACTGTAGAATTTGTGACACCAAGAAGAATAAGATGATAGACCTCCCGTGGACTAAAGAAAGATCAAGAATGACATATTGTCTGCCCTTCCAGGTCTGACCACAAAGAAAAGAAAAAAAAAAAAAAAAAAAAAAAAAAAAAAAAAAAAAAAAAAAAAGACTCCAGGAAAAAGTATAACTGGATTATCCTACAAGTTTTATGTGTGACAATGAAGAAATCTGACACTTAGGACAATGCAAAAGTTACCTGGATCTAGAGGATGTCAGTGCATCCTAGAAGATTTATGTGGGTTTTTTGGTATCAAAACCACAGACAGTCAGTTTTAGAGAGAGGATATTATCATAAATATCGTGAGCAGACTTAGATTAATATTGCAGGGTGAACTAATTTATAAATATCCTAACCAAATTAAAAGAATAATTTCTGTCTTCATTTCCCTGCCTTCCCTTTCTCTATAGCTTTCTTTTTCCATTCTCCACAATACAATGGGATTCAGTGAAGACATGTTTGTGGAACGAGAATATGTATTTTATCTTCTGCAAAGAAAACAGTCAAACAAGTTGGTCTAGGATGAATCCAGAATGCACAGTCTCAGAAGACTTTATTCATACTATAACTATCCTTTCAAGTAAACAGTCTCAGACCTACCGACCTAAGAAAATTACAGTTTGGATACATCAACAGTGCAGAAAGCACTGTAACTGAAATATCTGCAGATTTTAAAACTAACTTTGTCTATCCATCTCAGTTTCTATAGCTGTAAATGTAGACAGGCTTCATGTACTGAGTATCAAAAGAATCTGATACTTCAAGAAAATAATTTCTACAGACAGCCAGCAGTAGCTAAGAACTTAGGCAGGTTTGTAAGGCTTCTTCTAAGGTTATGAGGCTATAGTTTCATTGAACTGATGTATCTCTATTAAATATCTTGTCTACTTAGAATTAATCTGCCTACAATGATACTATATCTCTGCATTACAGTGCAATAATTCACGTGCAAGTTCATGGTCAAGAAAGTATTGCACATTAAGCTATGATGGAAAGAATACCAAGTGGAAAGAAAAAATATTTTAAAAGGCAAATCAATTGATAGTACAGCTATCTGGAGAAACAGAAACCAAACCAAGCTTGCAAGTGTAATCAAACTATGAGAAATTATCAGATATGACTTTGTTACCGAAGGGGACAGGAAACAAAAAGGGAACTAGGAACTGACTGAGTACAAAAAAGTAGTCAAACTTTAGCTTTTGCATTTCCCCTTCTCCATAGAAAAAGAGGCAATGAACTTCATTAGGTAGCACAGAAACAGCTTTAAAAGTTATCATTCAACAGAGTTAAAAAAAAATTCTTCGACACTTTGGAGGGAAAGCAAAGTATTCCAGTGAATTTTTACAATTTTATAGCAGTGGAAGGTGTCACAAATTTTATTTTTACCCTCAGTTTTAAGTTCAAGATTTAAGTTTTCTACCTATTTAATTTTTCCCACATGACCTCTTCTTATACTTTTGCTAAAAAATTATTTATTTATTTATTTATTTATTTATGTACTAAGTAAAAGTGGACAAAGGAGACAGGGGAAAAAAAATGAAGGAAAGGAAAATACAAGATAGTAAAAAAAAATATGAAAGGTTTCAGAACTTATTTCTATGTCAATTCAGATATTTTGCAAGCTCTCTTTTGAGTACAGAAGAAGGAATATGCCACTTTCAAACTCTGTTCTTGCCCCTTTTTGTTGATGATCTTAAAATACAGTGGCAAGAATAAAGACAATGTACATTTCAGCAGTTTTCTTTTTTTTTCTGAGCTGTATGTCTGTCTGTCAGCTGCATCAGATGCATGTAGCTCAGTGTAAAAGCATAATCTGTCATTTGGTATGTTTGAATGGTTAGTCATTTGATTAGGAAGAGAGTGAAGCACCTATATTCTTATATATATTACCAAATTTGTTACAGAATTCTGTCTGACAAAAAATTTACATTGTTGTGAACTGGTTCTCTCTCTCAGCCTTATTGGTCTGACACAGAATGTAAACTCCTCAAGATTTTCTCTGAAACTCTTCTGTGTGTTGTTCTGTACTATTGTTTGATGTTGGTATTCTGGGGGAGTGAAGCTGCAATTGTGTCACTCCACCATACAGATTCTGATGAGAGAGTGCTTGGTGCAGTCCTTTCTGACATGAGTTACAGTAGTTCATGTCAGCAATCTCTTTAGTACAGTAAATTCGGTAAAACATACTCTTTAGACTCCTACATTTATGCCATCCTAAAAATAGTGCTCAAAATGTTGTAATCTTAAACAGAGAGAAAATTAATAGCTGATACTAAGAAGCACTCACTGTATTATCACCCTCTAGAGTAGCTTTTCCTGAAATGATGCAATGCAGTTTTATGATATGAGGAAGGTAATGTATGCAGGTACTGAAGGTATATGTATCAAGTTCTAGCTCAACTGTAAATTAAATTCATTCTAATGGGTAAGGAAAGGAAATATTTCCATTGCAAAATGTATCAACATCTGTGCTTTTTTATTTATATCATTTATATCAAGAAAGGACTTCAGGCCTAATTCACAGGGAAATTTTGACCCAGATTAAAATAGTTATTATGTTAGGTACACCAGGGAAGAAATGAGTAAAGCATAGTCTTTTAAATATCCTGCCTTGAAATTTGTGAAAACCACTTCACATGAGGGCAAGTTTTAAAGTCAATATGAGTGAAATATAAAATTATCAATGGTTATGTGAATGTTAATTATCCTTCAAAGACAGATAGATAACTCTCTTAGCATTACTGTGGATAATTCAGAAATCAGAAAGGAAAACAGATAAAAAGTAGTTTTCAAGACAGGGACAAATGTCTTTGGGGGATCATCATTAAGAATATATAAAAAAGAAATTATCACATTCTGGTTTTACTTTGAAATTTACTGTTACTTTGTCAGATCTAGAGAAAAGTTCATTTATCTAAAAATTTGGGTTATTTTTCTACTTATATCACATGCTTTTTATTAAAAGTTGTCCTGGGTTAAGTGAGTGGTGGAGTTTTTTGGTGGCAGGGGAGGGGGCTATCGGGGCGGCCCCCTGTGAGAAGCTTCTCGAAGGTCCCCCAGCTCCAAGGCAGCTCCACTTCTGTTTGGGAAACTGAGCCAATCAGCTGCGCCTCTGCGATAACGTATTTAAGAAGGGACGTGGTGATGGGCAGTGGGACTTGTGAGGAGGAGTTGCTGCAGCTGCATGAACACCAAGGTCAGTGGAGGAACGGAGGAAGAAAGGAGGGGGGAGGTGTGCCGGAGCAGAGACCCCCCTGTATCCTGTGGTGAGACGGCAGGGCGGCCCCCCCCTGCCACCCATGAAGATCTACGGTGGAGCAGACATTGATTTACAGCCTGTTGTTCCTGCTCAGCTGATCAAGGTTCTGTGCCCGAAGAAGGCCGGGGTCTCATGGAAAAAGGTAGCCCCGCTGCTGTAATTCAGTGCTGGGAGGATTGCAGCATGCGGGGGTGTCCCACGCCGGAGCAGCTCGGGAAGGGCTGCAGCCGTGGGAGAGAATCCAGTCGGAGGAAGTTAGTGACCCATGACGGAGCAGTGTGGGGAACGCTGCGGCCCATGGGAGGAATTCAAGTCAGAGAAAGTTTGTGGAGGACTGTCTCCTGTGAGAGGGGGACCACGATGGAGCAGGGGGTAACAAGTTTTGGACACTCCCCTCACCGAACATGAAGGAAGTGGCAGCACTGACTGCACCCCCCATTCCCTGCCCCTGCGCCACTGGGGGAGGAGGTAGAGATATTGGGAGCAGAGCTGAGCCCGGGAAGAAGGGAGGGGTGGGGGGAAGGTGTTCTCAAGATGTGGCAATGCTTCTCACTGTCCTACTCTGTTATGTGTTGTTAGTGCCTGTAATAAATGTATGTTCTTTTTTTTCTTCCCCTAACGAGTCTGCCTTTTGCTCGTGATCATAAAAGGGGGGATTTTTCCCCATCCCAGTCCTATCTTGAACCCCAAGCCTGGCTCTCTGTCCCTTCTCATTGCTGGAGGGGAAGGGAGAGAGAGGTGCTGCATTGTGGTTGGCTGTCAATCAGGCCTAAACCACGACAAAAGTATGACCTTTCTTTACAGATGTCACATCTCTTCTAACCACATTTGTACACTGGGGTGTCTACGTCATTATAAACTTGCTTACAATGTTTAAATAGTGAACAATAAATATAAGTCATTGTGTTAGCCAGCCTAAGTAATAGAAAAAAACTGCAACTCCAAAGGTATCCTCTAAACATCAAAGAAGCAGTACATCCAACAGTGATGTGTGATGGGACAAGACAGAAATACTATACAGGTGTCATTTAGTTTGTTTATGAACAGCTGAATAGTGCATTCAGGCATTCAGATTGGCAGGAATTGGAAAGGTCATAAAGGCTCATGTGCAGAATTCCTTTGCAATGATATTCCTCTAAATATTCAGGAATTGTGAAGAAAGATGGCAGAGTTCTTCATGGAAGAGTGGAACAGCAGTAAAAAAAGCTGTTGGTTCATGAGTAAAAAATACTTTTAAAGAAGTATTAAGAATAAGAATGCCTCAAAATAAATTCATTTGTGTAAACATAATTTATAATTCTGACTTCACTGATATGAATATATTTATTGGTTATTCATTGATATTGGGAGCATCCTAAACTCTCTCAAGTGTAGCACCACAGGGCTGTTTTAATATTCCTTAGATTTTGGTGACTTTCAGCTAATCTTTCTAGCTTTGATCCCATGGGTAGGGTTGAGAAATGTAAGACAGGTTCTTGTACTTAAAGACTGGTGTATTCAGATGTAAGAAAATGAAAACAAGATAACAAAACATAAGTGGCCTAACTACTGTTTGAAACCATCAAAATGCTGTTCCCCTACAGACTTTTTATGAATACATAGTACAAATCTTAAAGACCAGAAAGGGGAACAATTTGGTTTTGAAGTAGACAAAAGTTGCTTTTTGCCACTGAAGAAAAGATGGTTTTCAGATGAAGAGGAAAGCAGTATCTTTTGTAGAAACTAGAAGTTTGACATAAGTCTTTGAATGCAAAATGTGCATTTGCTGTATATTAAAAAAAAAAAAATAAAAGTTACGAAGAGTAGTACATGCATAGGTTAGTTTCAGAAAAAGCAAAGGCTGCGAAAGAGCACAAGTTCAAGCAACAGCCAAATTTACTAAGCATTTTCAGGATCTCTAGCATGAGTAAAAGAAGGAAGAAACATTATCAAACCAACAAAGACACTTTTTTTTTTTTTTAACATAAAATTCCATCTTCATCATACTGTCCATTTCTGTTACTAAGGAATTTTTGTTTTCATACTGCAGTTAGAGCAAAACAGAACAGGTACTATTTTTCAGTCATGTAAATAAAAAATATGACCTGAATATTTAACTTTATAATCTCCTTACTGGTGAATAATGAAGAGCAACCTCCATCAACAAGAACACCAAAAGCAGAAAAGACAAAAGAATCTTTCAACTGAGAAAATATTTCCCCTGTTGATCTGCTTAGAATCTGTCCCGCTCTGTTCTACTATCCCTCAGCATAGTAACAACCATTTAATTTGTTTTTCATTTAAATAAAATCTCATTTATTCCTATTCAAATTAACTCTCATTACATTTAATTTAAACAGTGACTGAAATGGATTGACAGGACAGGAACTTGCATAGCATCTGACTGATGACTGTACTATTGCCCCTCTATCTCGTTTTCTAATCCACAGCCTACACATACACAAAACAGAAATGTCACAGAGAACAATGTTTCTGCTGACAAAGAATCAAATGATGAAGCCACAAGGACATTACCTATCAGAGAATGGTACTACATAAAGGTTCATGGAATCACGATAATCTATAAATTGCACACCACAAAGAGACTAAGTTACTTTACCTATACTTCACATTTTTAAAAAATCATTCATTCATTCATTCATATACCTCTGTGTGTGTGTGTATATATATGTATATATAGGTATATATGTCTGTCTTTGTGTTAGTATACCTCCGTATCTAATGAAATTATCTCTAGGAGGTCAACAAGTGAATAAGCCTTATGGCAACAGAGGTTGTGTAGATGTCTGAGAATCTATATATTCCTGGAGGTTGATTTCCTAGCTGTAAATAGGCACAACAATGCTTGGAAATTTGTGAGGAAAAATATATCTTACAGATTTATTTACTATACTTATGATGAGAGCTAATTGTATACATACATCTTTTTAGTATTAGTATCCTTTTGTGTCCTCCAACTATCATTTAAAATTGAAACATTTTACACCTGAATAAAACTCAGTCCTTTAGTCATAATAGACATAAAGTTTGCAGAATGTGACATGGGTGACTTGAAAGTTCTCATAAAAGTCAGGAACAGATAAACCTGTAAAATAATTTTTTAAAAATCACTTGTTCAATATTAATTAATAAAACAAGTTAATTTCAAGTACACTTTCAGACATCATAACCTTTGACTATTTTTAAAGAAAATTGCTCTACATATTATGTGCCCCCAATAGAAACTCTACTAGGTTACTGACGTAATCAAATTGTGGACATTAGTCAACTATGAATGCTAAACTTATTCATGAAATACTTCTGGTGTTTTGCTTCCTTTTAACATTCCTCCTTCCTATTTTTTTTTAATATAAAATCACATTTGGTTTCACTCTGGTAGTGAAATAAATGTATTTGGCATCAGTTGCATTAGCAGCAAACTTGACTTGAAAATTTCAGATGTGACTAAGAAGAATCTTTACTTACTGTAGAAATACCCCAAATTTACTAAGAAAGGAATAAAAACACAATATGCTACTGCATACATACTTCACAGCCACTTCTAGAATCTTGTGTGCAGTTCAGAGCTCTCTGTCTCAAAGGAAATGACAGAATAGCAAAAAAATATAGATAAATTGGATAAGGATAATCAAGGTTTCTGCATAAGAGGTATTGAAACATGAACTTTCAGTATAGAAAAAAAGATGAGTAAGAGAAGAATATAGTAGAGTTTTATAGAGTAATAAGTGGTATAGAGATAACTGAATGTGGATTCACTGTTTGCTACATCCTCCCAGTACAAGGACATGGGGAAACGCACTAAATTAAAGTTAAAAAGGCAGTTTCAAAACAGTTGGTCATTGCACAGGATTAAAAAAGCTATAGAACACCTTACTGTAGTTTGTTGTGGTAACAGCTCCATGGATTTAAATGACTGTTCAAATTTGTCAAAGAAGAGTAATTCTATGACTGCTATGTACATGTGCTGTAATTCTGGTCTTATCACCTTCATTGTGTCAGTTTGTCAGTTAAGTATTCTAAAATGTAACATGATGATAAACATTGTGAATTGATAACAGTCTGGAAGCCCAAAACTTTAAAACCTTGGAAGAATATACATTACAGTTCTCTAGTATCTCTAGTATTTGAACTATTATATTCCCTGATATCTGTCAAGAATGGCCCAGTTTAATATTTCCCTTGGATTATAACTACCAACAGGCAAAACAGTGGCAAATGACAACATGGTTTAATGCTCTCAACACTGCATGCCAGGTGGGATGCTGCTGTATTTAATTAAAAACACTGAACAGCCTGGAATAGAAAAAGTCTACAAACTAGTTCACCATACAGACAGAAGAAAATATACCGTGTAGACACGGTATATTTTCAAAGCCTGCAGTATACAGTCTCAATTTTCAGTTGTTCTATGAAGACTTCAGCATAATTATATTTAATCATCCCTGTGCTTCATGCTCACTGCAGTTTGGTCCAAATGTGTTTCTCAAAGAGTCTTTCAAACAAAAGTTATTTTTAAATTATACACCAAATAGCAACCACAGAATCTACAAAGGAAGAAAAGGCAGGTGAGAAATGAAATCTATAATTTTTAGATTTATTGCATCATTAATTAGAATAGAGACAAAAATACAAGAAAAGGACACACCAACTACACTTTTAATTGCTCAGACACTATTATGGATTTAGCCATGAAAAATTGCAGTTTTACTAAACAAAAATTAAAAGGAAACAGGACAACATTACTAGGATGGAACTCTATAATCATTGTTGCAAAAGCTTTCCCTTGTTGATGACAGAAGCAGTGTGAACATGTAACACAAAATACATGCAGCTTTAGGCAACTTCATAGCTAGAATTTTCAAATAATGATATATCTAAAAATAAAAACAGTTTGAGAAGTATCAATTTTTATTTTCAAAATTGTTATAGACTGTACATGTCAGAGTTAAAACTGCAAGTATTTTTCCACTCTATTCTTCACACTGCAAAAGAATGCTTATTATTTGTCAACAACATTAAAGTGAAAAGTGACTTTTCTTGGGTTTTCCTTCTGTTTTATGTCGGCCAAGACTATTTGATTATCCTCCATTCATCTTGGGCTAAGTGCTAATAGAACCTCTTTTATATGACTTTCATGAATACTGGTTGCATTTGGTTAATTCTGGGGTCCTAGTAACAGTCCACTTTGCAATGTGCAATACCTTTTTTAAAGCAAAAAGCTTTAATTGTGGAAAAACATTTCATTGTTGATTAGAAATCAAATGTTTATTGACCCAGATAAATGGGTTTTTCTTTGATAGTTACTTGATACTCTTTTCTTCTGAACTTCTTCAGTCATAGTGCCTAAAGAGTGGGCTATATTTGGCCCTGTATTAATTTGCAGGAGGGGCAAATATTTCAGATCAGTCAGTATGCAAACTATTTTCAGTCTAAATTATTAGAAACTTTAGATATTGAAGTACTTGATACACCTTTGGAACACTCAGTAATTGATGGAGAATTTATATCAGCATCAAAATAGCAGATTGTATGGAAGTGTCTTAAACTCAAGAAGCAGTTAGCTATAGTGGGACACACATGAATTACAGCAGTTAGGCAATAATCAAAGAACAACATTTCCATTCTGTCCTGAGGTGAATTTTTGACATGTGTGCTAGGCATAAACTTCAATAATGATGCAAAAAAAGTATTTCCTTTTTAAAAATTTAGTGAAATCTTGCTTGCTTTTATTCACATTGACCTGAGCACAAATACTGGCACCTCCAGACCAATTCACTGTGGGAGACCATTGTGAGCATTTCCTTAACAGGAAAGCAAAGGCTTGACAGCAGGGGGAACATATGTGCTCCAGAAGGACATGCATGTATTCTTTTCAAAATTTGTATTCTTAAGTAATCTATAGGAAAATGGATGGAAGATGGCAGAGATGGACTCCAGAACAATAAAGAAAGAACCAAAAGAAAAAAAAAAAATACTTTGTCTAGTGTTTGCTGGTGAATTCTGCAAACAGCTCCTGGATGACAAATTAATTGCCAGTCATCTAGAAATAAAATACTCACTCCTCAAAAAAAACATGTTAAATTTTTCTGCGCAGTGAGAACACCTGTGATTTAAGATGGGATATTTTAAGATGGTGGATATAATTGTCTTCAAATTGCAATTAGTTGATCTAGTATAAGTCACTATTCTCAATCTGCTGCATTTAGGGTTTTTTTTAAAAAAGGACAAGATAAGAAAAAATAACTTTTAAATAAACTCAAATAAAATGTTGAAAAAATATGAAATCGTAAATATAAGACATTTATTTGATACTTGAAAATAGAAATTGAATAAAAAATTGAAATAAAATAGATGATACATCTGCACTGTAAAATATCCTTTCATTTATACCTTCATTACGAGGAATTTAATTTTGGTGATATTTCGTGGGGCAGGAATATATCATACTTTGGTTCTCTAAGGTGAAATCCAGCAATCAATGCAAGATGGTAAATGTGACCTTTTTCACAAGATAATGTTCTCCATAACAGTTCCCACCATATTAAAACTCTAGTGAGTGTATTGTACTCCAGACTCTTATGATAGGCAAGTCAAAGGAAGATCACTGAATGAAGATTATTTGAGGTCTATGAGAAGCCAGGTCAGGTTGACAGTCAACACAAATATGATATAATCAGAGAGTGAAGGACTCTAGAGGACTCCTAAAGTTCATAGCTATTCAAGATTTGATGTACAATGTGAGAGGAATAAGGAATAATTAATATTTATGGTTTATAAAACACTGGTCAGTGAACCCAGAGAGAGTATCCTGATGCTTCTTGAGCTTGGTCATGAGCTGAGGATCTTAAGAAACCTATAGCTTGACACTGTTTGTAGATGAACAGTTTAGTTCTGATTGTTTAGGAATCTTAAGAGTCTTAAACTGAAAGAAAGTTCACACAGTTTCTAGAGAAAAGGAATTAGTGGTTTTAAACTATGGTTCTCACAAAACTGCAACATCTTGAATGTTTAGTTAGCCATGTGTATTTGTTACATGCTGGTCATCAGAGCCAACAAAAATAAAAACTAAGCGAAAACACTGATGAACTAAAGATTTACATTATAAACCTTTATAGTTAATTTTCATATCCATATATTGATTATTAAAGCTATTTCTAGAATAAAGCATTTCAAAGTCTATTGGAAAATTAAGCTGATTTAAAGCCAAGCTTGCAGTTCTCTTTCCCCTAAAGGTGCAGTCTGATTCAGCTGACTGCCTGAATGAAAGTGTTCCTTATTCCCTCTGAGCAAGTGACCTGTATCTAATAGCAATGTTATTAGCCACAGAGCCTACTTGATACAAAGAGTGCTACGTGTTCTACTTTTCTAGTCTGAATCTTTGTATTTTTTCTTCTCTACGGGGCTCCCTTAGTCAAGCAGAACAAGTCTAGAGCAGTATGATATTTAGTGACTTTTTGCACATGCTTGAAACTGGTGAAGGAGAACATCTTTCAGACTGTCACAGGGCAAAAATACTCTGGAGTCAAAGCAGTTTATCCTACTTGGAGAGCATGGCATAAATAATTAGTAATGATGAATGTTAAATGGAACAGAGCTGAAGCACCTGCAAAAAATATCTAAGGTTATAATGCTCTGAGGTTATAGGTGAATGTGGGCAGCAGGAATACCTCTATAATTCACTACTTGAGAAATAAACAATGTAAATGGTTTAATGGAAAGGCCATTTTGAAATCATTGGCCCCTGACATTTCACCATTCTAATAGCAATTTTTAAAAGTCCTCTGTTCTACAGCAATATTTTTGTTTCTATGACTTGGTGCATTCACACACATTTGAATGACAGTTGTCCATTGCCTTTAGGGAACCTCTTAACCTAGCCATACACAATCAGCCATTTTCAGCTCATCATATATACTGCTGTATTAACACAGCTTGATAAGCAGTGCAACACACCTAAACCACTTCTGCTGCTGCTAAGTGTGTCATCATTTCTGCTCTTTCCCTCTTATACTATAATTTATTTAGGCTAGTTTTTTGAACAGACTGAAAGGTCTTCAGAAAGTTTTCCTGATGTCCCTGAACTTGCCATTGGGCAAACTTCTATTGTTTTTACCCAACACATTATTGAGTGTTCTAAACAAGAACTGAAAGCTGCAATTTCATTTTATTACAAAATGATTAGAAACAAATAACATATTTTGGGTTCTGCAAGCAAAACACATCAATTATTTTAGTATTTATTTTTGATATCTATCTAACACTGTAGTAATACAAACTGTGAATGAAAAGAAACAAGTCACAGATGACACTTTTTCTCATAAGAAATCAAAATATCAAATCATTATCAAAACCAAAAACAACCCTCCAATTTCTATAATTGAATATTGTTCAGTATTTCATTAAAATTGTGCCTAACTTCATGCCTGTTGACATAGAATGTATATATGCAGGTTTTCCCTCTTATCATTATGATTAATGCACAATTACCCAAATTTCATGCACAATCACAGTACATGCAAGTATAAACCAGACACACTTTTTCATATTCAGTTGTATATTAACAGCTTGTTAATAACATTTATAATTTATATACCTTTTTAACATATTAGCTGGTGGGATATGACCTCTCTATAACATTTTTTAAAATAAATACTTGTATTTGAAGCTACATTAACAGACCATGTAATATGAAGAAAGGCTGGAGTTTTCAAAAATTTTAATGTACTGCAGTTTTCACAATAATCTATACATTTAGTATCAAAATGGTAATCCAGATTAGTTGTATAATTTGCTATCTTCATTTTTGATAAACAGGACAAAAACTGTGTGTACTTAATCAAATAACAGATATTTAAATATCTTCTTTGGCAATTAATTTTTGAAATTAATTATTATTTAGATAATTAATTCTCTCTTCTCAAATAATAACACAATTAGATTCTAAAGTAGTGAAATGTTTTGTTTCATCAAACTAATATTCCTGGCAACTAATGTGGAATCTGTCAGGCAACCCTGAGAGCTAAGTTGGAGCTTGAAAGTTCTCTCAATCTTATAAATGAATGTAATTTCTGTTATTTACAAAGCATCAGATGTATTTTTCTCTCAGCCATGCACAAGCCAGATATGCCAGCAAAGTAATCTATTTTGTTGAGCTAAGAAGAGGAAAATCCTACTGTTCAAAATCTAAACATAGAGAGTTATGACAGAAAATTTCGGTGAAGGGAACAAGTTTTGACTGCTTAGGAATGACTTCTGGAATTAACCTCAAACTGCATATTCTGGTGAAAGAATCTGTAAGAACTAGAATGCTCTTGCAAAATTCATAGTGTCTGGTTTAAACAAGATTAATCTAGAGGGAAATAGTGATGATGCATAAAGTATATTAAAACTATAAACAAAGTGAGAACTCTATTTAAATAACAAAATGTCCAGATAGTCTTAAGGTGATTCAGTTACCAGCACCAATAAAATACTGTCCCATAAAGCCTACTTCAAGGTCTTCTCACCCTTAATGAATCCAGAAGATTTTGAACCTGACAGTACCACAGCATTCTATATAAGCAGTAAGATTTTATGAAATACTGTTATTTAACAATGTATCTTGGCAGATATTATTATATCTATGTATTTTTATTGCAATACACAAGTCTTTCCTTTTCCTGTCTGTGTAACTCACCTTCACAGTCTTAATGTCTTATCAGACCTTGCAAATCCTTTTCCTTGAAAGAAAAGGGAATCAGCCTCACTGTGTATGAAGTTTTCATGTTTTGTGTAAGATGTATGAAAACATCCCAGCTACCATATGCAAATTTTGCTTTATTCAACATAGAATACATATGTTTCAGTGCATGATTTCAGACGATACTGGAGAAAACACTGCTCTTTCACAGGCATTGGCTTAATTTCCCTTTTCTAAAATCTATTTACATAATTCACATTTAGAAAGAGTTTGTCACTTCTGAACGGTCTCTGCTTCCCACTTCAGCTCACTTCACTGAAGCAGAAAGCTCTCAGTCCCTGCTTAGCCCTTAGTCAGATAAAACAATGTTGAAGTCTACTGGAACTTTGCCTGACAATATTTCAGAAACTGACTCAATAGCATTGGAAGCTAAGAAAGGAGAAGGTAGTTCACTCTTGCTATTTTTGTGTCCCCATCCTCTGTAGTCCCTATGGGTCTAGCTTAAAGACAAGCAGAAAAGAATATGTAAATATTTAAATTTTGGGAGTAAATTCAATGTGCTTTTCTTTATGTTTCTACAGTTTTTAAAACAATGATATTTTATATTTGCTGTTGTCTGAGAATCTTGTCAAAAGCACATTTATAAGAAACACAGTCATTAATCTAGATCTATATAGTTGCAGAAACTTTAATCTGTTTGTATATTTGTGTGTCATTCCTGTCACCTTGCAAATGGCTGAATCAATAAAAATGAGGCAGAAAGTGCAAATCAAATTTAGAACAATCATAAAATGCAGATAGAAATATTTCTCCTTCAAGCCTTACATGTAAGGCTTTCTGGAATCAATGCATTTTACATTTATGAAATTTGAATCAAGCACGTTTTACAAACAACCAACCTCTTGTAACATCCACAAAACTGTTTGGAATCAGAATCCAAAATACAGTCTGTAATAGACTAAAACCTCAAAAGGCTTTGAAGAGTTTTCAGTGTAGAAATTTTTCCCCCATAAAAAGGCTCTGTCAGTTTCTAGGCAACGTAGCTCTCCTAAATCCCTTTCATGCTCTTTATAGTATCCCATCAAGTGACCCTGCTAGAAGAGACTGGTTAGAGCAGCCATGGGCATCATAATGATTTCTGCCTGCCAGACTTGTTTGTTATTCAAGGTTTTTGCAGGATGCCTGCTGTATAACCTAACAAGCCCCCATAGGAGTCAATATCTAAGTTGATTCCCCTGGCAGCCACTCTCTTTGCTATGACTAAAGTAAGTGATTTACTGGCAACTGGCTTGTGTCTCTTCTACTTTTGCATCACCGCTTGCATTTGCATGGACACACACAAACCCCGACAGAGACCAGACAGCCTGATGCACAAGATCTTCTCTTTGAACCTCTTCTTTCTGTGTCTAACACTGGTTTATCATCTTTACCAGGGCACTCAGCTGACAGTGGTGTCGGGCTATGGTATAGTTATAGGGTAGGATGACTAATCTACAAAGATAAAGAAAGAAATTGTGCTTTAATTCATTTCTTATTACAATTCAGCAGGCCTGCTGACACCTGTGAAATTGCTTTGGTCACTGTAATGTCCCTTCAGAAACAGTGTTACATTATAAACACAATCTGTTGCGCAACTGAAAACTTGATTTATGTTATGCAACAATCCTACCTAATGGCCTTACATAGTATATTGTACATCCTTGACAAGCAATTAGATGTTTATGAAGACACTTGTTGCTTATAATTATAATCCTGTTAATTTCCTCATTCCCAAAAGCAACATTAGTGTTTGCTAATGAACTGCAGATTAATTCGCTTTGAATTAGTCTCTACCCCCCTTCTGCCCCCTGCACATACTAGATGGCACTAATTTTGCTTTGGGGACCTTAAAAAGATTCGTTGTTGTGAGAGTAGATTCAAATAGACTGTGTTATTATTATTTAAGAATTTGGTTTACCTTAATTTGAATTAGAATATTCTCTTTTATTCTAAATTTGAGCTGAGAAATAATGTTTTGAAAAAAAGATTATACAGATCAATACAAACAAATTATATGGGTGGTATGGTAAGAGTAGATCAAGGTGTTGCCATTTTCCCTGGGGCATCTAATAACATGAAGCTAGTAAACAGAACAAGCTTGATGGTCTGACTTCAGTCCATAACGGTTTAATGGCAATAGCATATAAGCACCAAACACAATACAACACATTTTCTCACATTAGGCAAATTTTATACCTGCTGATTCCATGCACCTCTGCAATGTCTTTTTACATCAAAACAATGTAAACAGCAGTAATCTTCCTTTTGTTTTAAGCACAAAAAACCTGCTTTTCTGTCTAAATCTGTGTAATATCTGACCTGACTATATGCGAGTGGGACTCACTATGTAGGTTGATACAAACAAGTCTCTGAATTCATGGTTTAAAATGAGAGATTCTTGCTTCCAAACTTTATATCAGCTGCCAACCTCACAATATAATCCTTGATTCACACTGCATGAAGGCTTTCATTCTCTGCCAGCAGCTGCTTGCTGATCTATTCCTGCCCTCCCCTTCTTTCCTTGGCAGATGATGTGTTAAAAAAGTACTAACTGGGATATGTACCAGCTGCAGGTGTACCAAATGGGACAAGTAGACACTCAGAGGAACAAGACAGGACCGAGTTCCTCCTCCTACGTGGGGTTACTTTTAAATACCATAATGCAGGCAACGTACATATTACTTCAATTAGAGCACTAGATGTGTTTGCATCACCTGCCCTCATTTGACACTGGCTGGTTTTAACATCAGATATGATTTTTTTGGTTTAGTTGTATTAATTAAGGAAAGATGGATTAAATGTGTTAAAAAAAATAATCCAAATACATAAACTGTAAACCCGCTGTAGTCCTGAGGAAGTTCATATACATTCTACTATGTGAAAATGATTAAATAAAAGCATTTGTCTCAGTGACTCCTATTTTTGATTCTTCTCTAATAAATTTCCTAAAATTCAAGTTACAACATGACTGGGGTTTTTTCTTGAGTAATTATTAGGGAAGTACTTTGAGAATTTGACCCACAAGGGCCAATTCTCAAAAAAATTCAGTCCTCACTTATGAGCCAAATGAAAAGGCCAGATTTTCAAGTGCTCAGTATGCAGTGGAATGACCAGTACTGAGTACTACTGAAAATAAAGCCTCTATACAGAGACTCCAGAAAGTGTATTGATAATTAAGGGAGCAGAAGATTGATTGTTAGTCTCTTTGCTATAAATCAGGCCTCAGGTGTTAATTTGATGGTTTAGTTATTTGTAAATCATAAAATTGAATGATTTGATGATATTCATGTTAGCCAAGAGAAAAAAAGGATAATGGATATAAAGTTCTTAGTATTTCAATGTTTTAAAACTGGAGCATGGGGTAGATATAACCTTTCATTTAGATTGTTTTGAAACTTGAATTAATCAAATGTGTGAACGTGAGGTTTGCCTGAAATATCATAAGATTTAATTAATTTTTCTCTGAAATAACTTCAATGCAATTTTGTGCTCTGACTCTGAAATGATCCAGACACTACTTGTTTATATTTTTAAATAGAAAATAAAAATATTTATTACATACAGGTCTGAATTTACACCTACCATGACAGACTTAAATTTTTTGGACCTAAGCTTTGTATCTGAAATGACCTCTTACATGGACACATAAGATTGTCACAGTCAGAAGTTGTATTGTCACACATTTAGGTTCAAATGAAAATAGCTATACAATACTATTCACTGACAGTGACATATTTTGTGAAGCAAAGTCCATAACCATCATTAAACAGTCAAAACATTCTGGGCAGTTATCATTCTTGTAAATTTTTTAGGCTTTAATAAATTCACATAAATTATTTACAAATATAAAATCATTTTAGTCAATTAAATTCAGTCTTTAATAAGTGACGATCTAGTTGAATGGAAAACATAATGTAATCTAAAGGTAAAGTCAGAAGAAAAATCTGAAGTAACACTTTTATCTGCATTGGAGACATACCAAAACCTACAAATAGATGTCTCTGTTATCAGCTCTTTTGTATAGTTTCATAACTGAACATGAGAGGGGTGAGATGTATATTTTAACTTTCTGAAAGTATGTAGTACAGAAAACAATTTTCAAAGTTTTTCATTTTGATGTGTACCATAGAACATCAAAGTGATGGAAAAACAGTTCCTAAACTAATCATTCAAATTCATATAAATATGCAGAATATATAGTCAATGTGATTGTCAGTTTTTTATGAAATCAGGGAAAAATAAAAAAATAAATAAACAAAAAGTTGGATCAATGTAGGAGACTTACCTTTCTCTGTAACAACTGATAGAAATGCTACTGACATCTCAGAATAATGTGTGAGGCATCTTGTATGTAAGCTGAGCTATCTATCTTTGCAGCATATGCTTCTGATGGGGTTGCTTTATCCTCAGTGAGTTTCTTTTAAGTAGTTTTGCCTGCAGGGAGCATAACCACCCTCATTGTGCAGGAGGTGAAGATTTTACTATGTGCCTGAAATTTGAAAGTGGTGAGTCATCACCCTTCACAGGTTTTTATAGCATAATTGCTCAGTGGCAAGTGTATGGAAAGAGTTCAAAGAACAGTGTGAAAGTGATACAGATTTTCTTGATTTGCACACAAGAAAACAAAGAAAAAAAAATCAAGTTACTTGCAGTTGTCTGAAGGGGAAAGTTCAGAAGGAACTCTACTGAGTAAGTTAAGTCAGTCAATTCACAGAATTCTCAGTCCTTAATGGTTGACAATGATATCATCATAATTATTCAAAGTTCTTCAGAAACTTTGCTAGAAGTATTTTTCTTTCATGAAATTCATAGTTAGACATTGCCTATGAAGTAGAAATCATACCCATATTTGTTTTCATGTTGCTGAACAATACCAAGTTTCTAACTGATATTTACACTGGTACCAATTTACACTGGAAACGTAACTCTTAATTCAACTTTCTTTTTTACAGATGTGAACAGACTGCTCTATCTATAGGTAAATATTCAACTGTTTTCTTATTTCACCCATTTTAACTTAAGGATTTGGACTAGTTTTGGACTGAGAATTACTGTACATACTCTGAAAGACAAAGCATGTTCTGGATCCACAAGCAACAAATTCTATTGTTATGGTGCATTCACTGTTAATAATTCTGTTGTTATACTTTACTTTATAGCTTATGACTGTTCTTGTTCCAAATGTCCTGTTTGGAAATCTCTTTAAGCATACTGTATTTAGAGAAAGCAAGCATCAAATAAGCAAAGGAATCAATGGGCTTTTCGCAGCTACTCTGTATCTCATTTTTCAAGGAGTAGTCAAATCAAAAAAGACTTTTCACCAATGCTCAATGGACAACAGTACCTTATATTAGTAGATTCTTCAAATTCAGTGTAGATTTGCCAGCCAGGGCTTACAAACATTATAGCAAGTGGCATGATCTTGCTCAAAAGAGGTAGAGATTATTTTATTTTGTTTAGGGACAACAGAAGGAAATTATACCCATGTGACACCATCATAATCATCTTTAAAAGGTCTTTCCAGTACTTCTGGCAACAGATTTCTCTTGAGAATATAAAAGTTGGATGTCTTTACCACAACAATTAGACATGATGAAATGTAGTAATAGCAAACTATACTTCAAATTCATGGGTTATAATTAGTCACTTGTGACTCATAAGGCAAAAGTATAGATACTAAATGCACCAAGAGTCTCAGGCATTAGAGTACCTTGATTTTAGGTGATCTAACACCTAATAGCGTCTGCAGTCCTGAAGGAGATTTTCAGGTTTCTCCATATAGTATACAGAAAACTTACAGAAGCCAACAATCTGAATGAAGATTTACCTAAGCTGTTGCTCAAGGACTTAGACCTTGGTCCTCTTAGAAACTCAGAAGGCTCACTCTGCCCTGAGCTCACTTCTTATTTGTGAAGAAGGTCCTTAAGCACAGTCATCCATTTAGCACAGAACAATAGAAAAGACCTAGTATTGTTTTTACCCCATATCCAGTGGTTAGGATGACAACTTGAAAGATGAGACAACTCAGTTTAAAATCCGTCATCTACTTCCTGTTTGAAAAAGATTCTAACACAGAAGTTCAACTCCTTAAGCAAATGCTCTTAGTCTAAGGCAGCTGAGTCTTGTCCTACAGAATATCATGTTATGCATCAGAAGCAAGTTTCTAGTACAAGATGGGAAAACCAAATTCCTTCTTCAGATCATAGCAATAACAAATACCGTTAATTTCCTCAAGGAAAATTCCAATATTAAATGAATGAGTAGGAAGGCGTCCTTCTCTTCACCTTAACTTTCTGCACTCTGTGAGGCAGAGCACAGCTTCAAAACACAAGGAAGATATACAAGTAAAACGTTTGCTTGACATCCAGAAAAACTTCACACAACTAGAATGCTAATAGTCATTGTAAAAAATATTCAATACAGATATTTGGAGGCGTTAAACAGCAAGAAATGTATGCATCACTAGGTTTAGTCTCCAGCTGCCAGATGTGAGGCTCTGTTGACTTCACAGCATCAGAGTTAGAAACCAAAGTAGGAGATAAAACTAAATCTACAAGTCCTACCCCGCCACTCAAAAGAGATGTTTTAAAAGAACTTAACACTTCCATTTTACACATAAAATTTTTTTAAACTACAAAGTCGACTTTCTACTGAAAAATATTGTTGGAACTTTGCAGAAAGAGAGAGAAAATAGGAAAGGAAATATGGTATCATCTCGGTTTGAGCCTGGTCGGCAGCCAACCACCACGCAGCCACTCTCTCTCCCTTCTCTTCCGGCAATAAGAAGGGACAGAGAGCCAGGTTTGGGGTTCGAGATAGGACTGGGATGGGGAAAAAAATCACCCTTTATGGGCACGAGCAAAAGGCAGATTCATTAGGGGAAGAAAAAAAATAAGAACATATATTTATTACAGACATTAACAACACATAACAGAGAAGGATAGTGAGAAGCATTGCCACATCTTGAGAACACCTTCCCCCCACCCCTCCCTTCTTCCCGGGCTCAGCTCTGCTCCCGATATCTCTGCCTCCTCCCCCAGCAGCACAGGGGCAGGGAGTGGGGGGTGCAGTCAGCACTGGCACTTCCTTTATCTTCAGTGGGGGGAGCTTCTGGAACTTGTTCCCCCTGCTCCATCGTGGTCCCCCTCTCACAGGAGACAGTCCTCCACAAACTTTCTCTGACGTGAGTCCCTCCCATGGGCCGCAGCGTTCCCCACACTGCTCCGTCATGGATCACCAACTTTCTCCGACTGGATTCCCTCCCACGGCTGCAGCCCTTCCCGAGCTGCTCCGGCGTGGGACTTCCCCGCATGCTGCAATCCTCCCAGCACTGAATTACAACAGTGTAGGCTACCTTTTCCCATAAGACCCCGGCCTTCTTCGGGCACAGAACCTTGATCAGCCTTGATCAGGCCATAAATCAATGTCTGCTCCACCGTAGATCTCCATGGGTGGCGGGGGGGGGCCGCCCTGCCGTCTCACCACAGGATACAGGAGGGTCTCTGCTCCGGCACACCTCCCCCCTCCTTTCTTCCTCCATTCCTCCACTGACCTTGGTGTTCACGCAGCTGCAGCAACTCCTCCTCACAAGTCCGACTGCCCGTCACCACGTCCCTTCTTAAATATGTTATGGCAGAGGTGTAGCTGATTGGCTCAATTTCCCAAACAGAAGTGGAGCTGCCTTGGAGCTGAGGGAGCTTCGAGAAGCTTCTCACAGGGGGCTGCCCCTATAGGCCCCTCCCCTGATACCAAAAAACCCCACCACTCACTCAAACCCAGGACATATATACAGTCTTGTTTCTGTTCTTCTGTATATACTTGTTCCTAATCTAACCAAGGTATGGATCTCCACTTTTGATAGTGTCAATGACAAAGTACTTGTGTCAAGCTCTCTCTGCAGGATCTGTGTTTTTTCCTGGATTTTGAGCAGAGAGGATAATTTAAGTCTTTTTATTACATATTTCCGAGTAAACTATGGATTTTGGAGAGACTATATATATTTTTGTCTCCTGTCACTGGTTTCTAGAACTGGCTGAAGATTAATTTAATAAAATATGGATTGTTTAAAAAAATGTATAATAAATAATGACAAAAATCTGTCAAGTAATGAATACTTTAATGCAATCCAAAAGATATATTTAAGAATATATATTTAGTCAGTTTTACAGATTCTTTAAAGTTATAACAAAGAAGATTAATGTCCAGGGGAGTGGTAAAACAAAATAAGACTCTAGCTTTAACAAATGTTGTAGATGAAACTAATATTTAAGCAAAAATTTTATGCCTCAGACTGTGGCATATCTTGTTTTCAGGATGGTAGGCATGTGCAAATCTTGTCTTCCTAAAGCAGTATATATAGTAGAAGCAGTACAATTCAAAGTTTTGAGAACAAATATATTTGAATTATCAAGCCATCTAATGAGTGCTATTCATAAAACTATTCGAGGGCATAATTCAAGCAGGCTCTAGGTACTGTAGAGAAGCCACTGCTTTTTTCAAGGAGCTGGTTTATTTTCTTATCTTGTAAGAAATTTCCATTATTTTAACATTTTGCATTCAATGAATAATGGATTCAAGTGAGTTATAAATAATGGACATTTAAGTTTTGAAAGTAAGGAATGTGATATTAACAAAGTTCAAGGTACACATTCTAAAAAAACCTGTTAAAACACGAATATCAAAATCTCATTAAGATTGCAGTCATAGTAATGACTAACCTTCTAGAAGAATAGTTCTTACAAGCCATCTTTTTTCCCTGGTAACTGTTGTTTTCAGCTTAATCTAAGTCTATAGGAGATAAAACTATTCAGGTTCTAGCTATTTTTTTTCCTCCCATAGGATTGTATAACATTCCTTTCCATGTTTACAGATAAAGATTACTTCTCTAAAAATTTTGTATATTAAAATGTGTTCTCTGCCTCCATCTGTTAAAATTCTTATGTATTAAACCAGTCAAGACTATTGTGACCAATTTTCTGTTACTGGTTTTTAAAGGAGGGAAATATTAAAATCTGTATTTCCTAAAACAATTAAGCCCATTTTAACCAAATTTTCATTGCTAGCTGAATCTCTGGCTTATCATAACTTCCTAAGTAAAATCAAAGAAAGAAAAATTGCAAAATATAAGTAGTTCAAAACTAAGGAGCATTTACTTTTTACTAACAAGTATGTAATCAATAAAGTGTATAAAGCGTACCAAACAGGAAACGGAGCATCACAGAACACAATTTTTGGTTAGATCACACAGGTGTAATTGAAAAAATCAAGAGAGGTTTCATTTAGATTTTTCTTTGTGTAGCTGAGTTACTTATCTACTTGAACCCACTTATTGTATTTCCTTTTAAACTTCATCAGCACCTGCTCTTATAAAAAAATAAAAAGGCAAAACAAAAACAACCAACCAAAAAAAAATAAACAACCAAATCATCAGAATCCCATGTTCACATCACTTTGTCTCATTCATTCAGATACAAGCCTACATGTAAATAAACATCAAAGTCATTGCTATGACATCAGCTTTTGCTCAAAGCCTACATGGAAGTTTTGCTCTCAGCAGACACTGCTCCCTGGGTCAGGGAGATGGGAGTTGTAAGGAATGCTCATGTGGGGATGCCAGGGCAGAGCCTCACCCAGCAACCCGAAGCAGGGAGTGGGGCAGGCTGGAGATCCACTGGGACAGCCAGGAGTCCACCTTACCAGGCAAGCCCATAGCAATTAGAGGCCTCTAACGTCAATGAGGGAAGTCAAGTCAGGATCGGGTCCAAATAACAATAAGCAAGTTCTGACACGGTCCAGTGCATGTCCATAGTAATGCTGCACATCTTGGATAAAAACAGTCTGTGGGGCTGGGACAAGGTCAAGGCATACTTGGCCAGCACTGGTATGGTTACAACACTGCTGCAGTACAGCTTTAATTGGGAGCCAAGTGTGAGAGGTCAGCTCGAAAAAGAGTGTTACGCTAAGAATCTTGTTAATGGGCTAGGGGAACACATCACACACACATATATATATGCAAAGCTAAGTATTTATTATTAATGTAATGGAAACTTTGTCTAATTCAAAGGTCACCATTATTGTAGACCTAATTTTACAAATGAAACAAACATTATTAAAAAACAAAGAATAACAACACAGTCAAAATAAAGTTAGAGTACTTGTATACAATTTTAATTGTATTCCTGCTATTGATGTAACATACTCACTTAGTTTCTATCCCTTTCCTCATGTTACACTCACCCTTCGACTACTGCTCTGGGTCCTAAGGTTGGTGTTTTCACTCTGGTCATGGTTCAGAGGAGTAGGGGTTATTATAGCAAGTTGTCAGCATTTGGAGTGCTTCACTGGGAAGAATACAGTGTTCATAAGGATTTCTTATTCCTCTCCTTTTTCTCCCATTACACATACACACACAGAGTTTGTGAACATGCATTTATAACTTTGTTTTCATTGGTCTGTCACTCCAGATTACACCCAGAGTTCCAATATTTGATGCTCTTTTTGTATGTTAGATAGTATTTCTTTGTTACCCCTAAGCCAGCTTTGAGGAACTCCAGGTCTCCTTCCTTCCTTCCTTTTTTTTTTTTTTTCACCTGAACATTAGTGAGCAGTTTATAGGTGTAGGTTCCCCCATACGAAGCCTGTGCCCCATCTCTTATTATCCTATGCCTGTAATCCTTGATGCCACATCCGATGTCTCTATTTTTCCTCTGTTATAATACCCAGTCTGTATCTCTATGCTACACCATTCTGCAAGGGTCATGAATATCTCATACTGCCTAGAAAAAGTGTTTGTTACTGCTATCTATACAAAACTATAGCTATACTACACAAAGATAAACAAAGGCAAAACAAATTTGACATAGACACTTAGTCAATTAGAGAAATTACTGTCATAGTGAAACCAAGTAAAAAAGCCACAGGTCAAGAAACAATAAGACAGAGCAGGCCTGACAAGTCTCAGTCTTGAGGCCTTGAAAATTCATACAGAACGTATTGCCATTTACTAGTAATAACAATGCAAAGTTAGAGCAGCTCCCAGATGAAAAGGGACAGGCTTTTAGAGTACATCCAGTGACCTTATATAAAGCAAGGAGTCATCTCCATCCGAGGCCCGGCAGCCAGATTGGCAGGATGGGGAGGAAGGGGATGTGCTTGGGACCCTGCGACAGATGGGTTTGGTTTTGGTCTCAGGTGATCCAGATCTCATAGAAATGTTTGTTCTTAAGATTTCAGCCAATGAGAAAAAATTAAAATGCAGAATTATTTAGTAATCAGTTCATTTCAGGGGGAGTGGGAAAGAGGACAACACCTCCAAACAAACAGTTAAATGATCAGCTTCTGAGTACCCAGTAGATGATGTTGAAAGATACACAAAACCTGGCATCAATTCAATCAAGAAAGATATTTGTAAGAAGCCTAATTTCCTTTTACTGATGAGGTTACTGGTCTGGTACTAAAGTAGTATGTGTTGCACATTTTTTTCAAAAAGTCTTTTGTATAGTCTTGTATAACATTTTCATAAACAAAAGAAAGAAAAATGGTGGACATGAAGCTATGGTTGACTGATCCCTTAGCTGAATGAAAAAGAGAGAATATTAAAATGGGCTCTATCATAATGTCTTCTGGGTTTGAGTCTTACAACCTAGGTAGTGGAGTAGATAGATACTTAATAAATCATAGTTGTGACATTGTAATAGTGGTAGTGAGTTCTTTTGGAATGGATTATGTTCTAAGTAGGGAATGTTTTGTATTTGAGAAAATACTTTGACTTTGGAAAGTTGAAATTACCCATGAAGTCAGACAACAATGCGAATTATGGAAGCGGTTCACACAAAAAGATAATACTTCTGAAATGAGATAATATATATTTGGGAAATAGTTCAATCTACTTAGCATTGGTAGATCTCAGCTGGAATATTTTGGGATGCCACATTTTCAGAATAATTCATCATACTGAAGGAAGTAAAAAAGAGAACAGAGGAGAAGATATTTGGAAAATATGAACAATAAGACAATAAAATGCAAATTTTGTGAGAAAATATAAGATTTGCAGTAATTAAAAATCTATAGTGTGCTTTAGTTGCTTAAACATTGATGTCTAGAGCAAATTTAAACATCCCACTTGTCCTGCTTAGCTTCCAGCAGCTGTCTCAAAGGAACATGTGTCTCTTGTAGGTCCAGTGTCACATCTGTTAAGTTTGTAAAGTAATACTAAATGCTGTAGAGGATCTGAAAGGGCACAGATGTCTGTAATTTGGACACCTGAATGTCTCTCCAGTAGATCAGAAAATACATGAAGAATACAAAAAATTTTAAGTAGTTTACAACCACGCAGACTCCAATAACAAAGATAATGTTATGGAGCCAACTTAGAGGCAGTGCTTCTGGAATTTCCTTTAACTGAGGGGTTTTCATTTATTGGGTTGGTTTCTGGTTTTGTTTTAGTGTGTGTTTTGTTTTTTACCTTTTTTTATTAAAGATGCCTTTAAACAAACATCTTTTAGTAGTCCAAGTACTCTTTCAGTCATCCAGGTACTCTTAATCTTACCCAGAATAGAACAACAAATTCAGTGATATACTGAAGGTTTTCTATGCATGTTAGTGAATTTCTATCTGGAGATTAATCTAATGTAACAGTGATTAAATTGATGTTCAATATTATTTTCATTGCCATCTCATGACAATGGCTGTTGAGCTTCCAGTAGTTCTGATTTTAAAACTGTAGTGAAATATTTCCTCCAAAAATTTCTTCTATATCAGAAATAATATGAAGTATACACCTGACAAGCATCATACAGAAAAATGCTACCCTGCTGAGGAAAAAACAATTCACATTTTAAAACATATACTGCTGATTGTTTAGCAAGAGTAGGATTTAAGTAGTAAGCATTAAGCTTAAGTCTTATTACATATATGTCCAATTATCCTGAGAATAGAAGGGAATCAGGTGTTCCATAAATAAATACACTTAAAGAGAGAGGAATACGAATCAGAGGGGAAGCAAAACAAAATAAATGGAGCTTCCTATGGTTTCAGGTAATCATTCTTCTTCCACTGTTTTTCCTGATTCTTATCAAGGAGCATAGCCCCAAATCTTGGTGCAATAGCTTTTGTTCAGATGTTAATTTAGTTTTCGTTTCAAATTAACAGCATCTAGGTGCAATAAATCTTCAGGTAAGTTTTCCTGAAATGCCTTCTATAGCTGTTGTTTTAGCGTTGCTTGAAACAAAAATTGTAGTGTAGAGAGTATGGGGTTGTTCATGTGTTTGCAAATTAAGACAAAATTACATTGTAATTTCAGTAATTTCCCAGAATGTGAAACTGCCCTAGCAGTGGAAAAATACAAGCTAAACTGAGCTAAGAGATCAGGGGAAAATCTTATTGAAATGGCTCAATGTTGTATTTAGTAACAGTGTGTATAGTCTGAAGTATCTATGGGTTAGGGAATGCTGGGACAAATCTGCCTATAGCCTTCCACCACACTTAGGGGTATGTTGACTGAATTGAACTTCTACCATCTCCAGAGATCTTCTGTGCAAATGAACACAGGAGTCATATGTGGAGAGAGTTTTGTTTTTTTCTTACTAGCTTTATCATAAAGATTTATCCCACAATATATAGGAAAATGCTTTGTCATTGATGTGTGTTGTACATGTAATAACTCTGTGAAACTGTGTCGTTAATATATTAAGTTATTAAGGGGCCCTCAGGAAAACACCTGTGTGTGTGTTCTGGGGAACATAGTTATGATTTACATCTCAAAAATCTAGATAAGAGTTTTATCCAGCAAGCAGACTTTTATAGAGAACAGTCCAAATACCTTGTAGAGAGTGACTTCAGAATACAGAGAAAACAAGTGTTTAAATCACTTACACTTTTTCTACATTATTTACTCATTCTAGAATCTAGAATAACTGGGAAATTAAAGAGTTATATAAAACAACGATCCTACCTGGAAAAAAAGCTTCCCAAAAACTGGCCTTCAAGCCATCTCTTGGTTCCAGAACTGAACTCGTTCTCAGAAACAAAATTTCCATGATCAGGCACCAAATCAAACCTGACCATAACTGAGCAACCTATGCATGTGTGTTAATATAGATAAACATGGAAATTATGGGCATGTCGTTAAATAATCACCACACACCAGAATAAGCTTGCATAGAAAATGTGCTAATGTTCTCTCAGAACATTTGGAGAACATCTCCAAAAAATCTCTCAGTCATCTCACCTCTGTCTTCTCAGCTCTCGGTCTTAAGAGAAAACTAAATTAAAAAAAAAAAAATCAAAATAAACAATCTTCAAAAGATTACTCTGGAAAATAAAATATCATCAGCTCTCCAAAATCATGAACTCTAGAGATAAAATTTTCATGGATTGTGGTAATTCATCTCATATTTCTCCTTTAATAGAATTTTGTTATCAATTCTTTTCTTTCAGACAGTCTGATTAACGTATCTTGTTACATTAACAGTATTTGTTCTAAAACTTGTAATTATCTTTGAAGATTGCTTCTTCAATTTCTGATAGCAGAAGAGCTTATGGATCCAAAAGCTTGCCTCTTTTCTGAAGCTATACTCATTGATCTAAAAAAAAGATACTATATCTTCCTACAAGCTTTACCTTATTTATATCCTTACACTGTCACAGCTGCAATCAATATAATCGATTTAGCGCCTAAGTTATGGTAACATTAAGTGAATGATCATAATGTCTTTTTAATGCATTTAGTTAAAGTTTAAACACTTTTGCTTTTCTCAATATATCTGCCTCCAGTAATTCTAAGACACCTGTTCCTGTTATAATAACTGTATTAGTTAACATTTTTAATGTAATAATCTTCCCAAAAATGTTATCAGATCAGAAAGTGCTGATTTTATGGGTTTAAATCAATAATATGTGAAAGATGTCAGTGATTTGCTCAAGTTTATCTGAAAAAACTCTATGGCCAAAACCACAATATAAGGCTCCTAAACCTTGTATTATTCTTCTAACCTGCAGAAATATCCTTTTGCTCATTTATAAATGTGGATTTTAAAAGGAAAAAAAAACTCTTTATGTTCAAGAAATATGTTTTTCTAGTGTAATAGGTATTCTGACTCAAATCTACAGCTCATTGTAAATTGTAAATTATATTCAGATCTCACTTTAGGTTAAAATAAGGTGGCACAACTGGATTACACTGCAGTAATTCCTCAAGGATACTTGGTCATGATTCTTCTAATAGAAATGTCTAGATTGGATCAAGGATTCAGTTTTACTCACAGAAGTTCATTTGCTTTTGCTGTGCCAAATTTCAGAAGGAAGGCATATGCAAATGGATCAAACTTGCTCCTATATACAAATGCGAAGTTCCCTGCAAGTTCACATTTCTCAGTCAGAACTTAAAATCTTTCAAAATCTAAAACTATATCAAGAAGGTTTCCTTTTCTGAATGTAAATGAACTGCCCCCATCTACAAGGAGTTTATCTATTAAATAATCAGAGTATGACATAAAAAACTAGAAAACTAATTTATTTAGTTAAATAAGGAAAATAAAAATTTAAAAAATGCATTTTCCAAGTTGATATTTCAAGCAATGTTTCTGCAGAGAACATATATCAGAGATAGCAACTATTCCAGAACGAGTAATGCTTTGGCAGGTTTAACATACTAAACAGGTCTTTTTTTTAACCCTCACACTCTGGGTTCCTTATTGATTCATAAATCTTGATAAGCCTTGTAAATGTTCTCATATTTTCGTTAGCTGTGACCATATTGGCAGCAAAATTATCCATCATGACCAGCTGATGATTATGCAACAACTCAGTGTAAGAATGATGCAAAGACAAGAAGTTAAAATAAAACCATGTATTTGTAGGACATACTTCTGTAGAGCTCTGCGCTTCAAAATAGCCCTATGAAAGTATCAGTTTTAAATAATAATTAATATAAAAATCCCATTCACAGCTCATAAATAGATACAAATTATGAATCTGATTTTTTTCACTGATGTTGTAGTCAGCTAATAAAATAAAGATGAAGCTTTGCGATTTATTTCTTAGGTCAAGCCACAACATTTCCTGAATTATTTGACTGAATGAGAAATAATAGACAATTGAGTTGGAGTTGCTGACTGTGAGAAACAAGCCCACATATATAAAGCAAAGGTTTTATTGGGGACAAAGTCAGTGGAGCAAAGAATACAGCGCTGGGCGCAGTGGTGCACCCTCTGGAGCCAAAGGGGCTCCCTTTTATTGTATAAAAGGTTACATGTTCATCTACTTAATACATATGCATCACTACTTCAAGGATAGGGAGGGAATATTACAATTAGTTCCGCGAAATCATTAACATATCCCCCCACCCCAAATTCCTCCCGTCTCACCTGCTCAGTGCTCCCTGCTGATCGTGGGCAGGGGTCTGCAGATGAAGGCTCGTAGTCTTCACTGTGTTCACTAGTTGACCCTTACTTCTGCACAAACTCAGTCCTGTAGTCAGGTACACCTTGTCCTTCAAGTCTGGGCTAATTTGCAGCTCCTTTGTCTTTATGACTCAGTGGTTTTAGTTCCTCTCTTATCTCAAGGACAAGAGATACCAGAGATGGGCCATCCTGTCTTCCTTCCATTCAATCACAAGGGAGTTACCGTCTTTTGATATGGATCATCAATGGCCCATCTTGTTCTTTCCCATTCCATTGCAAAGGAGGTACCATCTGGTGAGCATCCCAAGAAGGGGGGGGGGGCCGCTGTCAGGTTAGTGTGAGCATCCCCTGAAAGGGGGGGGGGCTATTGGGTTAGTGTTTCCTCAGATCAATTCCCCCCCTTTTCTTTTCCCAATAGTAAATTCTTTTACTTTTCTTAAAATTTGGATCGTTGTACTAATAATAGTGTTAGCCTAACTCAATAAAAGTAATTGTTTAATTACTTTTAGCGAAAGCAAAATTCTTCTGTTCTTTATCACACTGATTGACTTTTTTTTTATATATATATATACATGATACATTACCTAACACCTTCTATTTTGGTGAGTTTTGTATTTCAGTGGCTGGTGCTTTACAATAGACTAATAAGGACACTATTAGCAGTTTTAAAACAGTGGTGATTAAAACTCGCATCTTTCAGCAGCATTATTTAGAAATAATCCTGAAAAAAAAAAAAAATTTATTAGACCCTCCTTTCCTCTTTCCATACCTCAAAACCCCTTAGTGCAAACCTCTGGGCAACTCATTATCACTTCCCTAAACAGAAGCAAAGTCACCAAGCTAACAGCGTATGGTTTTTTCTGCTTCAACATTCCTGAAATGCAAAGTTATCCAAAGACCACTAGTCAGATAAATTCTCCTTCTTGTAAAACATAGCTTAAGGGGCTAAAACATCAGTTCTTAGTAGTGAGGATTTCTGTCTGCAACTTGAAATTATTTATCTACCATTTTCAATAAAATTCTAGCCTCCTTATTCTAGACAGTCAGTTATAGATCTTAATTTACAAAAGTAGTCATGTTGCCATGTTAATTGAGCATAGAAAGGTGGTCTTTAAAAGGGTATTTTGTGCTGGTTTTCCCTATGCTACAGTTTTGAGCCCTACATAGAGTGGCTTAAAAAAAAAAAAAAAGCCAGTGAAATTGTTTCCATTGCAATCAGTGAGTTTTTGAACCAGGGCCACTTATGCAAATGAAACAAAACTGAGTGAGCCATTTGCAATGCATAATTTAGCTAAAAATGTTAACCTCTCCTTCTGTTCAAGGCTTATCCACAAGCAGATCACACATTCCTTGAATTTATTTCTATTTAGACATGCTTTCTGGGAAAAAAATAATTACTCTAGTGGCTTTATAATCACAATTATTCATGAATATTTGGTAACATTTATTTATAGTTGTGTCTGGCAGTAAGTACAAGTTTATTTATTATTTCTGTTTCTAATTCAAATCATGGGGTTTAAAATATTTGCAGCTAAAATCCTGTAATATTTTCTTTAAAGAGAAAAGGACCTGTTTGTCTTATTCTTAATATTACAGATTACAGGTTTATTGCTCTGTCTGATACTGTAAAGAGCTTCCAGAAAGGGGATTTTTCATACTGCCTGTACTTTAAGCCTTCCTATTTCCACAACAGTTGGAACATATGATCTAGTTCTTTTTAAAATGGTATATCTGGTTTGCCTTTGTGAGAGGTCATAAAGACAGAATTACAAACATTTTGTTATCTATGGGCCCTTTGCATGTGGAGGAAAACTTGCTGACCATGCACAGACCTCACTGAAAGCCCTGTGATGATGTTAGCAGACTGTAAATGTTAATATCATAGAGCCCATCTCTCAGCTTTGATTTCTAACAAACTGGGCAGCATAGTGATGCAGCCTCCTGTTGTTTAGTTTGTAAGACTCGGTGAGCTTGCATCTGTTCATGTCATGAAGAAAGTGTAACTCATCTGCAAAAAAGGTGCTAGATATACTGGCTAGAAGTGCAGCTTCTAAAATAGGAAACTATGTTGTTTGGATAACAAGATATGGGAGCAACGTTTTCTTAGTTTTCTTCCATAAATGCATTAAAAAAGAAGTGCCACTCAATAGGTAGGACTTTGGCTTCTTAGAAGAGTAATACTTTCCTATCAGAATAATAGCTGCAGAAGACTAAAGAGAAAATTATTCTTAGTAAATTATAAACATATTCTGTCATAGAATGTTTGTAATTAGCTGATATCATGTGATTTTGAATAAGCAATGTCTTAAAAATATGAGTATTTAACTGTAAGGAAGAATTGAAGATATTTTAATATGTTTATTGGCATGAACATTGTAGCACTAATAAATCTAATGGTTTATAAAAGAAATAAAAAAAACAGAATAATAGAAACACCAAATATAGCAAGATAATTATGTAGATTGTTCTCAATTTAATTAACAAAGTAAAACACTGATTGGCTGTTTCCCATAAGCAATAAAAAATTATCATATAAATTTTTAAATAGAAAACATGGAACTAAATTATAAACACCCATTTTAGATTTACTTCCTATAAGGGATGAGTATTTCTGTTGAAGCTTACTTCTGCAGCATCCTGTTCCCCAACTAGTATTATCTTGGGTTCCAGTCTATATCACATCAACAACACTTAAATTAGTGAAGATGTGAATATCCTAAAATCGTAAAGATCACAAATTAAGCCTATTTTATATTTGTTCACCCAAACCTTTTGGATTTACTTTCTCCAGAATTTATTATGTATTCCTCCCAAATGGAATTAACCATTTTATTGAAGCTAACATCAGTCATTGCCAAATGATTTTATTTTTTTGCAATTGATTAGTTTACCCACAGGAGCATGTTCTCCTGCTCTCTAAGGCAGGAACAGGAAGGTTTCTTAATAAATATCATACACCCTTTATCATCAAAGCGAACAAAAATTTTTGTCCTACCTTTGTTCCTGAACTGCAACACAGATTCTAATAGCATGTGCCTTGACATGCCACAAAGCATAAAGATTTTAAGTCCGTGTTTCTAGTTTTCTCATATTTTTATATATTATAGATGATACTTCCAGTAATATACAAATACGTGTATTTATTTAGCCTTCTTTCCTATAGGGAATAACCCCCATCCCTTGGGAATGCACTGAGAATACTGCCCTAGTTCTAGGAAACTAAAAGACTTCTACTTGGTAAACCACAGAAATACTTTCCCTTTAAACATTTGGATGAACTTTCAGAAAATCTAGTTTATCTCTGTAAGAAAACATGTATGATCAGTTGACAGATTCAGGATTGCAGAACACAGACTGAATGGGAATAAAAAGAAGCAGGGGGGAGCAGGGAGGTGTCCTGTATGTGAGGCATTTTTAGGAAAAAAAAAAAAAAAATCTCAATTTGAAGTGAGGACTGAATGTTAAATGAATTTGGATTTTTATATTAAGGCAAATTTAGAAGATTACTTCTACTGGGGATATGGAACCGAACAACCTAATTCAGTTCCTGTGGTAAGACTCATAAGAATTGAATTGACTGCATCTTGTATTAACTTAATGATTTGATTACTGAATGTATTAATTCAATGGTCTGTGATTTAATTCAGTCCCACATCTGAGCTGGATTTTCTAATTATAATATCTAATTTCTTGGATTAATAATTGACAGTGGTTTGGATTTATGGTGACAGGCTTGCTTGTTTTCTTGGTTTATAGTTTTTTCTAAAACTGGCAAAGATATATAAAAACAGATTAAATGAGAAATTAGTAACTTGTACTGGCAGTTACTTAAGTAAATTCTTTTGCCCAATCAAGTAATTGACTCTTTCTCTGAAACACACAAACTGATTCCCAAGCAGAAAGACATGAGTGAAAAGAACACCAGGGATTTGACAGGTTATCTGTGACACTAAGAAGCATGTTTCCTTGTAGCAGTTATATGATACCACTTCCACTTCCTGTGTAGACAGGTGAATTTTGAAATAAGAATACCCTATGCACATACAAACTTGAGCACCATGGTCATAAAGGATGTGAAACCCAAGATCTTATAACTCACTTCCCCAAACAGAAAAAGCACTGTTTTTAAACAGTTGTAAATTGTAAACACAATAGCATCATGAATATAGTAGAAACAATCTATAAATCAGAGTTCATATTTTTTAAATTATTTGCCTGTTGCAACTTGCATGAAAATAATATAAAAAGGAGAAACAAAATTAAGCAAGTTTCTGTTCTACTCTGTTAGAATACTTTATTAATATTCAAATAACATATAAGTTTGCCTTCAGATTTTTCCAGAAATTCTTCCTTTTTTTGGTATGAAATCTTGTATGGCAGTAAGAAATGTCAGAGCTAAAAACATAGTTAAAAGCTTCATACTTAAATTGTCGATTCATTCCTTTGTGCAAAGATTGAATGTAAGGGTCCATACTTTTAGTCAGTGATGTTGACAAAACTGACATATAAATGAAACAACTTAGAGCTAAGATTCTGTGTGCATTTGACAAGCTACAATGGAATTGTTTGCAAAGTTTATTGAAATCTCTGCTTCCATTTATCTTTGTTAGCACAGCTACAGAAAACTGTGATATAATATTCTTGTATAAATTAAACTAACTATAACAGAATTAGACAAGGAGAGGAAAAGGGAATAGCATATTTTATTCTAAAGAAAAAAATGTTTTTGTAGGAAAATATTTATACATTATTACTTTGACTTTTATAATAATTGGTTTGTGTCCATTTCTTTAAGAATGCCTAAAACTTGCAAGAATCTATAATCAAAGTTGTAGACTGATTTCCTTTCTCTCTTTTGTCAGGAAGGGAATTTCTGTACATTAGTGAACTTTAACCCAAATGCTTCTTCTTATCAACTGACGGGGTAGATTATCATTCCTAAATACATTCTTCTCTTTTGTTGTACAATGCATGTTGAAAAAATTCACATCAGTCTAATCTGTATTTGCTGAACAAGGACTAAGTTCTTCGAGATGCTAAGCACTAATTCTCAGTCCACCAAAATGTTTAACTTACACATCGAGGTAAACATGCAATAGGCCTCCAAAGTCAAGTCAAATCAAATGCTTCTATCCATGGGTTCCCACCAAAAAGGCTAACTGGAAAATACCAGGAAAGAAAGTCTTATCTTTAATTCAATTATATTTTCATATATTTCAAAGCCAATATTTTATATTGGCTTTCATAAGACTCCAAAAGTTCCTATGAGCCCCCAGTTGGTAACAACTTCAAAAATACCATAAAACAGAAATGTCATGATAATAATGCTACAAATGTGTAAGTACGGCAAAAACAGCTGAAAGGAAAAAAAAAATCTTAGAGAGTTCATATAAGTTTTCAGAGAAATGGCAAATTAATTGTTTCTGCTCATTTGAAGTCTAACTGCAAGAATATTTTTGTACCTGCCTTTCATGATGATGCAAACTAAATTATACAAGAAATCAAAATATCCGAAATGTACTAGTACATAGTAAACTATTCTATGATTCAGCTGAAGTTCTTAATAAACCTAGAAGTTTAAATTACCTACAGGTAAGGAATACATTACAGCAGTGAATTGAACATCTTCAAGAGAAAACAGCTTAAGTCAGTTAGCATTTCATAACCCATTAATCCCTGCTCTCCATTACCTTACATCACCTTCTCCCCACAAATAAACCTCTGCACTCCTGAGGAAAATGACACGACTTGGCTCCAGAAATTAGTCTAAATTATTTAATTATCTGAAATTGGCTCACTTAAATTCCATTTAATATTTAAATTCTTTCATTGTTTTTCAGAAAGTTGAGATTTACATGCTAACATTAAGATTATTAAATAGTTTGGGATATTCATCACAAAACGAGCAGATAACACCATACTGAAATGGCAAGAGAGACAAAAGAAAATCAGCAAAGGTAATCATTATTTCAGAAAAAAAATCTAACAATTTCTCAAAATTAATGATTCCTTTTAGTCTGCTAAAGTCAAGCTAGATAAAAAAATTTCTGTTAAAGAAAATCAAAATGTATGTTGTTGGAGTTTTTTAGGAACCGTCTAACATTTTTCTAAAGTTTATTCACAATGTTAGCTCAACAATTTGCTAAACACATTTGACTGGTTTGTAATACAGAAGAACAAATTATATTTCGTTGTTTAATTTTCAAACCATTCAACACAATTGCTTTTAGATTAAGTCAGTCTGTTCATGTAAATAAAAGGTATATGCCAAATCCTAAATCCTATCATCCTCTGTGGCTAGCCAACTGCATGCTTACACATTTTTCCTTAAGCATTTTCTAGTTCTATTTATATCCATCTTGTCTCACAAGGTTGTGCTTCATGACAAAAGCTCCTACGTAAATGAAAATGCAACAACTTCAAAAGAAGAGGCTACAGCATTTAAGAGGAAATAGAAAGAGTAAGATATGTCTTTAAAAAAAAAAAAAAACACAAGCTTCTAAATTCAGACCTGTTCATCTGAGTTTGGGTGACAGGCTTCCACTGGGTGTAGGAGGAAGAATTTTTGCTTTCTTTTTTTAAAATTATCATTTTTAAAGTATTTTTTCAATTTTTTTGTACAAATTAAGGGAAAATGAAAATATAGAAGCCTGAAAACAAAGCAGAAATTTTAGGAAATGTTTATAAACACAAAGCAAATTAAAAAAAAAAAAAAAAGGCATTAAAAAACTATTTCATCATTTCTCCACGTTTATTCAGTCCTGCACTCTGTGTTGGCTACATCACTGATAGCAGAGAAGAATTTTAAGAAAGCAAGCACATGTGTTTATCCCTTTATCTTACTGTAAATATATCAGAAGCACAAATACACTTTCCTCTATGCTTTGATTTCCACAATAGCTACTGTTTAAAAAAAAATCGTTATGAAATTACCACTGAAAAAGCTTCTGGTAACAGTACTAAAAAAACCCTGTACCTGAAAGACTTGCTCTCCCTCACTCTGTAGAGACTTGTCAGGTGCTGAAACAATCATGGTTACTGTAAAACCAGCTCCTTTGTAATCAAAGGGAATTTTCCCATAGGCTTTGACAAGGCCAAGATCCCACCTTATAAATTAAGTCAGATATTTATGAAACCTTTTAGAAATGTCACCTCTTCTACATGCTTTTGTGATCCTGAAAAGCCCCAAAATATGCACAGCAGGAATTCATCTCTCTATTTGAGAAAGAACCTGTATCTGTTTACTTTTACAAAAAGCCAGATACACCTGAATTTTCTTTTAGGTATTTGCTGTTTCTGACTGCAACTGTCTCCTGTTGTGTTTTGCTTTTCTTCAGAAGACACTTACTAGGGAATAACCTAAGCATTTGAATATCAGCTTGATGTGAGTTTTATATTTTTAAGACATGCATTCTATAATATTTATAAGTGTGTTCATCAAGACAGCAGTGCTCCATTGCAGGGGATCACTCATTATTATGCCTACAAACCAACACCAAAGAAATATATAAAAGATTTATATATTGATACATCCAGTTGAGAGTCTAGAGAAACAAAATTTCTCCTGCTGTGACACATAAAGCAGGGCAACTTAGACACTATATGTGATTTGAAATGCTTTGTTGTGGTTGTCTTCCCAGCTTCCTGAACTTTTTGAGTGATTGTGCTGCTATGGGTTCATTTCCTACATTCACAGATGATGCAGAGGCAGGAAAAAAAAAAACACTTAAGGTGTTTGTACAGTGATAGGCCTGATTCTTTAAATTAGCACAATTTCTCATGCCACTTTGCCCCTACTTACTACTCTAGTCCATCTCAGACTGCAGCAGAGAGTACACTTCCTAATCAGTCCTTCCCCTCAATGCTTGTTCACATTTGTAAACATGTATGAAAGTTACTTAAAATTAATTTCAGTTTTCCATCGGTGTCTGTATCTAATGACCACTAACACTTATCAGATACTTATTTCCCCTTCAAATACTTTATTCAATAAATTGCAATTTAATGTAGTGTAAAAGCAGGAATTTTTTAAAAATGTGTTTGTTAATGATTTGTTAATAATTTGTTAATACTTCTAAAGATGATATCTGAGTGTCATATAAACCATACATTGTTGTTAAATATACAACTCCTATTTAAACTCTGTCCAAATATTTATTATTATGTAGGAAAATGTAGATCCAACTCAGTAATAACAGGTTGGATTTTTTCCTCCTTGCTTCAGCAGCAATAAGATTTTCATTCATTACACTTTTTGACAAATCCAGGTAGAGTTTTCAGAAGCTGTGTTACAACGCAATAATTCTTTGTACTTAAAGATCACTTAGAAATTATCTTGCTAGTGTATATATGTAATTATATTAGAAGTTTGCTTCCAAGTGCAATATTCGTTAATTAATTAAATATAGTTTTTAATAGGTTTGTCATTCAAAGTTAAATTAAATTTTTAGGAAAACTCTCTCCATGGCATTTGGTGTCACTGATTACAAACCAAAAAGCTACTTTGAGCAAAATTATCCTAGTTTTCATCTAAAATAGAGTTCATGTCCAGCATGTTTCTGAAGCTATTATCCTTGAAGTTATTTAAAATATAGGCTGCTGAATTTATGACTCATTATTCAACAAACTGTTACTTAAACCTTAGTCTTCCCCATTACCAATAGCAATATTGTATCTTTTTTCTGTCCTTTTCTACAAGATTTTAGTTAACTAATGGAATTACAAAATAACACCACCCTCAACTTTGGCAATGCAGTAGGGAGTCTAGTTTTATTGAGCAGTGATTTATCCTTTAAACCCTGTAATTCCTATTATCTTATTTTCATTGGCATTAGGCAAAAGGTGCTCCTGGGTAAAACTAATTCAAGCAGCTGAGAATTGAATTTTTCTCAGTATTCTGTTTCAGTTGCCATTCACTGATACAAGCCATCATTCTAGAGATACCACTTTCATCTTCTCCAAAGTCTTTGGCTAGATCACCACCTTTATTAACACTGGAAGCTTAATTTTAAAGTGGGAAACAAGAAAGATTAAAATAATTTTGCAGTACAATTTGTCTTGTTGTCTAAAGCATTAAAACTTCAATAAAAACTGATTAATGTATTTATCAGGGGGAAAAAAACCCCTAACACCTCCTATTTTAGTTCTTCCTTTGGGCATTACTCTTGAAGTTCCCCTTAATCTTAACAATGCCATCAGACAATTTTTTGATTGGATTAAATATTCCTCTACCAGAAAAGGCTAGATTTGGAGATGATGAATCCCATGAGAAGTGTTAACAGGTTAGAAAATTCTGACAGAACTAATACATCAACAGATTCAGCACAGCAGAGGGAGTGCCTGATTAGCATACAAAATTCAGGGAGACCTTTGCCAACATTATATTCTTCTCCCTACATCTTCTGTTCTATTAATATTTTCTTGTGTCTCTTCAAAAAATAGCTCAAGAGCCCTGCATAAACCCACTATAAAACCAAAATGTACCAAAGTTCCTAAGAAAAACTGTGCCGAAATCAGGCTTCACTTTTGAGTGCAGATACCTGTGCTGTCAGGCAGATATCTTGAGGAGTGGCAAGAAAGTTATTGTAACTTTGTAAAACTGGGAACCAATATTTAGCGTATGAGGTACTTCAGATTTTGTGTATTACACTTAGACTTTGGCAAGTTGTTTCTCTGTATACTGGCTGTTAGTTATGTGCCTATTCTGAGACAGCACAGCTTTTACAGACACTGTAGTTAGATTGCCCTTCTGCAACACAATGACCACATTTTTTTTTGCAGTGATTATAAAGGTAAAGCCACCATCAACACAGAAAAAGCTCATACAGAAACAAACAAATTAATTTATTAATTGTCATAGCTGAAATGGAATGTCAGGAGAAAAGGCAGGGTTGGGCATTTGGGAAGCAGAAAGACATCAGTCTCCTAATTGTTCAGAAACAATAGAAGCAATTTAGAAAGAAAAAACACATGGCTGTCTGCAATGTGAACTGAACTCCAGTTTAGTACCTTGAATTGGTACCTTAGAAGGAGTAACCTGGTCTAGTGGAAGGTGTCCCTGCCTGTGGCAGGAGTGTTGGGACTAGATGATCTTTAGGGTCCCTTCCAACCCAAACTATTCTACAGTTTTATAATTCTAGGAATTTAGGAGGCTGAGTCAAAACTGAAATTATTATTTCCTGGAGAAAAAAAAAAAAAAAAGTAGGATTTCATTAAGAATTAAAATCCCTCGTTTTAATGTCATAAAGCATAATTAAATACTTTAGGCTTTCTGTTTAATTGTTCTAAATTGTAAAAGCCCAGCAAGGCAAGTGATGCATCAGTAGAGAATTAAGATACTTCTTTTCAAGAAACAGAGTACAAACAACTGACCACACTGAGACATATTGTCTTAAAGTTATATTTTTTTCACTCATAATTCAAGGATTTTTTCAGAGAGATTTTCAGTCATAAAAAGGCATGTAGGCATTTTGGTTGGCTTTGTCTCTTAAATGACATTGCAACTGCGCTCAGGCTTATGTTTTTATTTTTTTAAATCCCAGATAGTGATAATTATAATACCACTGTAATATCTACATATTCTGTTTTAGTCAAACTATTTTTAAAAATTGGAAAAAATATCTAAAACTAAGCATCATAAAGAAAAAATATTTTTTCAGATGTGGATCATCCATATTCTTGTGAGTGAAGTATAGAGAAAAATAAAGTTAACCTAATTATACTTTCCTCATAAATTACCAGTGAAGAAGGACTTCCTAAGGGATGTGAATATTAAAATAGTTAGCTTTTATTTCTATTTTTCTCCTAGTGTCTACATCATGTCCTATTCATGATAAGGGCATGTAAAACTAAAAAAGGGCTATTTTATACAGCTTTTATGCCACAAAGTAGTGTACATATTCTCTCTGATTAATTTGGTGTTTTGCACATGAACATAAAGATTGCTACTGTTTTGTCAAGCTTCAAGGTACTGAACATTAGGAATATTTCCATTTTAGGTTATTTTTATTCTGAATCTGTCTTAACTGGCTGGATCCTCAGCTGCTATGCAATAGCATATAGTACAAGTCAAGATAGCAGAGACACTGACTGTTTATAACCCATTAGCATGGAAAATGGGGGTAAGGATCCTTATTAAAGCCCTTATCACACTTTTATTGAAAAAGAATCATAGAATGGTTTGGATTGGAAGGGACCTCAAAGATCACCTAGTCACAACCCCCCTGCCACAGGCAGGCACACCTTCCACCAGCCCAGGGTGCTCCCAGCCCCGTCCAGCCTGGCCTTGGACACTGCCAGCCACAGCTGCTCTGGGCAACCTGTGCCAGTACCTCACCACCCTCACAGTAAATAATTTTTCCTTATATCTAGTCTAAATCTACCCTCTTTCAGTTTAAATAAAATAACAAAACAAAATCTAGGCCACAGAAATGGAGCTGACAACTCAAAAATTTGAAAGCCGTTTTATGAAGAGTTTATTTCTAAATATTTTTCTTTACTTAACTTTGCCTACCATTCTATTGCGAAGTTGTCAGCTGTGACCTCATTTACTTTGTTAGAGATCAAAAATCATGTACATGAATGTATTCAGGTGCAAAAGGGTTGTGAAATCTAATCAGGTCCAATTGGTTTAAAAATGGGATACAGAAACAGATGTGATAAAGACTTCCATAAGCAAACTTTCCTTTTATACTTTCAAGCACAGCATCTCTGTTCTGTCCTATTCTCCATAACTTTATTTGATTAGGTTGTCCTATTTTGATTTTATCTTAAAAATAACATAAAAATGAAGTGTAGTCAGTATTAGTTTGGGGGTTTTCAGTCTGCCATGGGGCAAATTCTGCTTAGTGTCAAGGGCATAACTAAAGGCAGAGAATGGGCTCATTTTATGTTCCAGTTCCATGAAAAAAATCAAAGTTGTTCAGTAGCATATATCTTTTCTACCCAAATATCCTATTAATTAAAGAACTGTGCTCTATTCTTTTCCTCCAGGACCCCAAAACTCATAAATTTTGGTTCTTTGGGAAAATTAGAGTGGGTTCAAAGTGATCTCAAATTCATTTCTCCCTAATCGGTTAGCTCATTAAGCAACTTTAACCACCTTATGTAACAGCTTTTATGTTAAATAAATTATAATAAGGAATCAATAGTAAAGCTAGCCAGATCAGGGAGAGGATCAAAGCTTTATACACAGATTATTGGCTGAACGTCCTTGGAGTGTGAGCCCTATGAAATTAAGGACAGATGCTTAATAGCCTACAAAGTGATTTTTATATTACAAGTACACAGATACATGTCTAGTCCTGTGTGCCTATGGGTTTTCAAACAGGTGCAGGTACAGGTCAAAACTTAAATATGCATGTGTTCTTCACACTTCAAGCTAACTAAATCCTATTTCTTGGTATGTTCAGATTTTTTTATGAATTTATAAATAGCATCAACAAAATACTTCTAAACAGTTTTTTTTCTTAAATAACTATATTTTTTGATGTTACATAACCTTTCACATACTTTCCTTTACCATTTACATTCTATAATACATGGTTAACTAATAGCAAGTGAAGTTTCTAATTTTCTAGCAGTACATAAAGTTTCTTTCCTGTAAAATTAAACAATGTTCAGATTGTTATTTAATATTTAATGGATGTTATAAATGTGCAGATTCACCACTTCTTGTGTGCAAGGAGGAAAAAAAAGGATAAAAAAAAGTCCTTTCATAGAAAAAAGCCACAAAGAAAATGAACAATCTTCTTAAATTCTTATTCTACAGCGCAGCTTTCTGAAACAGCTTTATGGAGTTCAACTTTATTATCTACAAATCACTGAGATAATAATCTGTTTTATGTACAAGTGGAAGGACAATATATTCTAACTGCCAACCCAGCTTATAACCTAAAAGCCAAGAAGGTTATGTTTGGTTTGGTTTCACTTTAGCTCGTTTTTTTTTTTGTTGTTTTTTTGGTTTTTTTTTTTTTTTTTCTTTTTTTTTTTGTTGTTGTTTTGTTTTTTGTTTGTTTGTTTTTGGTTTTTTAATCCTGACTCTGGTATCACCAGTAATAAACTTTTTGTAACTGGAATTTCGTTTCTAAATTGGTTGGTGAGATAGGAGGCAGAATAAGATAAGCCATTCTTTCCTCACAGTCTTCTATAAAACAAATAAATCTATCGAAAGTTTTCTTACTAAATGCGACAGATAGATTCTGAATGCCTAGCTGTAAGTGTCTTGAGAAGGGAACTGACCCTGGAGGGTTCCAGGAAATGTTAAGTCTTCACAAATCCCAGCTTTAGTCACCTTTGCTTCCTTGCACCACTTGATATTATTCCTTTCTGTTCTCAAAATGAGAAAATAGCTCATGGGAATTGTTTCTTTTCTGTACCCAAGTAATCAAGCTTCAGAAACAAATGAAAACAACAGAACAAGTGGAAACAGAACAGTTCACTTTCTCTGTAAGTCTATATTTTATTGCTCTTTTACAGCAAACTCTTGTCTCATCACCTGCTATTCTCAATCATCTAGTGGGGAAAGGGCACTTCTCGTTCAGACTCTCTGGTACGCACAGGGACTGGAGTATAACTGTTACTCTGCTTTCCTGCTGTTACAAAAGCTCATTCAGTCTTAGTAATGGTTATAATGAAAGAGACATTTTCATTCTGAGCCCAATTGTTTGCCATTTTTGGCTGATTCAAACCCATAGTCTCAGATCAACATCCTTAATCATTCTTTTATGTGGTTCACAAGTTGTCAGTTATAACTGTAGTATCAGAAGATTAAGTAATGCTCTCTTAACTGGACACTGTGGCTAGTCATCTTGATTTTTATATCCTGCACCTTGTGTGATTCCCCAAGTTGTTGGTCCATTATTTAGTTACTGAGCAGGGAACATTATGTTTACGGATGTCTGCTGTTCAAAGCTTCTCTCCAAAGACTGTTCACTGCTAACATATATACAAAAAGACTTTGCTGCATGCATGATGCCAGGAAATCAGGCAAGAGATTTTCAAATATTATGATAAAGATGAGGATTTTTAATAGATGCGAAGACACTGTTTCCAAGTGACTAATCTAGCATGTCCAGATCGGTACTATTCAACTTTTAAATTATCATCTATGCCATAATAATAGTGAGCCCTGAGGCTGATCCGCAATCTTAATTAAACTGTTGTGAAGTCAGTTCACAATAATGAATTAATTATCTGTGGTAGTGTCCATAAATTTCAGAGAAAGAGATCCACTCCACAATTGGCATGGACTCAGATGTACGTAGATGGTTATCATGGCTGAGCTGACAGCTAATAATTTTTATTCTGTATATGCCCAGTCAGGCCCAGTTGCTGCTGCTCTAAATCCAACCATGCAAAAATGCTTTCATTATCTCTCTGAATGGAGTTTATCAATATTCAGAAAGCAAACGTTAATGGATCTTGTAAGATTCACATTGGAAATAAGCAAGTTTTTAGAACTTCTGCATATCTTTACAAAGCATGCAGCTATTCATGTTACAATTAGAGACTTTGAAAATTATTTGTTTTGTTTCTTGGAGTTTTATTGTACTGAGTAAACCTGAGTAATAGCAGAAAAATAACATCTAAGTATAATACCTATGTCATTGTTTGAGCCTGGTCAGCAGCTAAACGCCACGCAGTCACTCACCCACCCTCCCCCCACTTGGGAATGGGGAGGGAATCGGAGGGGCAAAGGGAGACTCACAGGTGGAGATAAAAACAGTTTAACAACAGTAACAGAACAATACACTGACAGCAGTACCAACAGGCAATGTACCATACAGCTGCTCACCACCCACCTGCTCCCAGCTGGCCATCCCAAACACAAAGGCCCCACAGCCACACTCCCACAAGTGAGAGCCCCTCCTGCCCCACTCCTGCCTTTATATAGTGAGCACAAGGTCACATGACATGGCATATCGGCCAATCGGGGCCCAGCCCTCCAGCTGTGCTCCCCCCGCCCCCGCACACAGGTGAGGGCACTGGGACCTGGGGAGCCCCTGGGGTCTCAGGGTGCTGCAGCTCCTCCCGCTGCCAGACCAACGGGAACTCTAGGCCAGCCCCAGCCAGGACAACCTACTACAGTGAAAATATGAGTTCTCAGATCAAGATCTGAAGAGAGTGAGAAATGGTCAACAGATACAAAACTATCTTCTCACACATATAACTCAGAAAGAAACAAAATTTTTTGAGTTGCTGTTACTTAGAAATGTGAGTCATAAGAATATTTCTCAAATACTGCCATCAACATAATGTTATGTATCAACACTTCTCTTTTCCTGTTGCACAACAAGAGCTTATGCAGTTACATAAGGGAAACGGAACACAGTAAATACTACAATTCTTTCTGTCCTGGTCTGAGTTTGTCTATACTAGTTTGATTGCCCCCTAGACAGATGGCAAAATAACATTCTGTGAACCTGTGAGATCCAACCTTCCCTTACAGCGCAGTCCTCAGTGCTTTCTCCAGCCACCATCACCAAGTTCTGCTGTGCCAGCATACGTAGCCTGAGGTCTCTTCTGTGTACCTAGTCCAACCCCAGGGTGGGCCAGGAACTCTCTTTCAACCAGGCTGTTTGGGTTAGAAGTGCCATACTGATCCACACTGGGAATTGCATGTCCAGTCTTCACTTTATTCTTTTCAGTTTCTCTGCCTCAATGACTTGACATTTTGTGAGGAACTTTATCCTTATATTTACTTTAGACCTTCCACTATTTAATTACCTCTTTTTTCTTATATCATAGAACCAGGATAAGAAATGGTTTTTTTGGTTTGTTTTTTTTCATCTGTGATCTTTTGATCATTATTTTATATACATTTCTGATTTCTCTTTTTTCCTTTCAGAAAAAAATCCCAGTCTTTTCACAACTTTATTCGTTTTTTTCTATGCCCCTGAGCATTTCTATTTTCTCTGAATTCCTTGTATTTCTTCCTTTATTTATTTGTTACAGTGATTAGCAAATTCATTCTGTATTTTACAAATTATTTTCAAATATTTGGCAGTTTCTATATTCTTAATTGAAAAGTTTCTTCACTTTTTTTTTTTTAATACACTGAGCAGATTATTTTTCTGAAATTGCATAACTGATCTATTAATCATATATATTTGGATATTTGTCATTATAGTCCTTGTAAAACTGCCATCAAACAGCTGAAGGGCAGATCTCCTGTGCGAATAGATAAAATATGAATAGATCAAATACATCCTATGAATAATATTACAGCCAAATTGTAACTTTTAATAGGACAGACCACTCAGAGATGGATGCATTTTTGGAAATAAGACTCTGTGACCTAAGCAATTTAAAAGTTTATCAAAATTAAGATTTTTTAATTCTTAGATTATAAAATAAAAATAAGTATCTTCAGCAACTTGTTACAATACATTTAATAGCTGTATAAATTCAGTATGAATTATTTCAATGCAGAATGAAAGGAACACATTGAACACTATGTTCATAAGGGATAAATTTTCAAAATTAGATGCTTGTTGGATATCAAGAGTAGGGGGAGACAATTCAAAGAATTACATGGGCATCTGAGCCATTTCCAGGGATTTTAGAAAATGCCCAAACTGTGTCTAGTATCTTTCAAATTCAAAGTGATACTCAAGTCATTTAACTATTTTCATAAATTTCACACTTAAGGGAATGGCCTTTTATACAAAGGTGCAGTTCCTTCTACTGAAACAGAAAGTATGGGTTTAGGATTGAAATTTTAAGCAGTAATTTACAACATGAAATATTCTACCAGCTTTAGCCACAAAATAACCTTTCCTACCTCTTCTTTTCTTCTCCTTTTTGTTCCTCCAGTATTTCTCCATAAAACTGTAAGTCTCTTCAAAAAAATGAAATGGGGGCGTAAATGTTCAGAGGTATTATTAATGTTCCTGTCACAGTAGATTCTTGTCCACTGGGAAATTGTTCATTTATGGTGAACCAGACCTTGACTGTAGATGGAGCTTTGCAAGCCAAAAATATTTCCCTTCTCAATAATGAAGAAAGGGCTTTGAAATAATACATTAAAAATGTCATTGAGGGCACTGTTGATGACTAATGAGTGACTTGAAAAGAATGAGTGTAATGTTTAGCCTTATAAGATTATTTATTGACTGGACTTCTACCATATCTATTTTTGATTGACCTTTTCTGAAATATAAGAATTACTCTGTGTCTGTCACCATATTTATGAGGTTTTGGTGCTAGTGATTAATGACTAAAGGAAGTAGATATACCACTAAAGATTTTTTATCTTTTCCTATTATTTTTTAAAGGGGAAATAAGTCACTACTACCAATACTACATCTATGCTAACAACAGTCCTCGGACTCAGAGTTACTTGCAGGTTTCAGTCTTTCTTGTTTAATCACAAACTTGTTAACTAAGAATTTTTTTAAACAGAAAATCCAACAATTTCTATGAAGAACGTCTTGTGACTAAAATGTCTATTTTATCATTATGTTGGTTAAAATTCTACACTAATTTTATTTAGACCACAATCTGATTTAAATAGCAAAAAGATTCATAATAGATCCTTCACAAGAAAGAAAGAAATTAGGATAATTAGAAATGACATGAACATTTAAGAGGTAAAGCAAAACAAAGCCACAACTTTGTTTCTTCCTTTTGATAGAAACAAGGAAAAGCAGTTTCAGTTTTTGCTATAATATCCAGGGAATAAAACACATCTGATAACTCAGAAGCAGGAAAAGACTTTATATTTACATGAGAGTAGATAACACTGAGAAGGAATTGGCATGATTTTGCCTTTCTGATGAATCATAACTAATGAAATGGAATGGCCTAGTGCTCATGAAGCAAAACTGGTGACAAAAGTGGGAAGAATGCAACTGGCAAGACCAAAAAGACAGTGACAGCGAATATGCATCCATATGTACATGTGGTTTAGAGGGAAAAAAAAAAAAAAAAAAAAAAAAAAAAAAAGAATGTTTATCTTAATGTTTTTGTAGAAGAAAATATCTCTGATAACTTATTGGACAAATCTGTTTACTGTGTATGCAATTCTAGGAGGAACCTAGTGAAAATGAGTAAACTAAGACAGAAATTTACATATCTAATGTTGAGGGGAAAAGAAATAGGTAAAATCAGTTCCATTTTACAAATGCTGAGATGACAAAAAGGCAGAAATTAAAAAAAATGCTATTTTCTGTGAGATTGTCTAACTTTTAATGTACAGTTCTCCCCCTTGAAATCTTTTTGTTTAGATTAGTGTTTTCATATTTTTATAAATAATGACTCTCTGTTTCTAGAAACTGTGATTTTATACTTGACATTTTTCTCAATTATTTGGTTCTTGATGACAGGTAGTTTCCTTCTTCCCTTCCCTCTGCATCTCTCTCTTCCCCTCCATTTTCATCTCCTCTCCTCCCCTCTGTTCTCTTGTCAGTGTGGGCTTCTACACTTGCAAAATTGGGATAATTTGATTTAGTCACATCTTCAGTGAAAGAATTCACATGAACATTAGAGTGTCTCAGCTGACATGCAATGGCTTTTTAACCTTCAGCAACTTGTTTGTGTGTCTGAGTCTTTTTATTTCTTTCTAAGCTTTTCTCAAACTCTTTAAAAGTTTAGTGGAGTTGATATATTTTATTAATTCTCTTGTTGGATGTACTTAACCACACACTTAAGTTTATTCCCCAGTAGTCTCACTGAAACTACCAGGACAGTTTATATATCTGAGCTTCAACAAGAGCTTTATAAATCTGATTTCTCGAAGGGGCATAGATAGCACATCATCTACTTTGTAGTCTCAGAACTGCCTTCCAGTGACCATGTTTCTGTCTGTCTGCCTGTTTCCATGCTGTATCATTTGTCTTGCTTTCCTAGAGGATGCTTACAAGGCTATCATAACCACTGCTAGACCTCAAAACACTCAGAATGTGATTCCCAAAAGAGGCAACTCTTTCCCCTCTTGGTGGGAGTGATGAGTTGTGTTTTTCTGCTCAGAACACAGCTCAACTCTGCAGGTGCCTGGATGCCACCATGAGCCATATGGAACTTCTGTGTGTGAGACTAGCATCCAATGTTTACACAGCAAGAAGAATTTGAGCCCTGGTCTCCCAAATGCCAACTGGTCTTCTAAGGTGAAGGATTCTCAGAGGTAGAGCAGTCTTTATTGCATAAAAAATTTTCAGTGTGTGAGAAGAGTAAAAAAGACCAGCTGTAGGTTTTTCTTCAAGGCACTTGTCAGGGATATGCAACATAGGGATTCATGGAGATTCTAGTCCCAGAAAACTTGGGATAGTTATGCAGAAGTGGTACAATTTTCAGTGGAGTCACCGGAAAACACATATCTCAGGATACCCCATGATGTCTGGGTTTTGCACATACACAGGGAAATGATATTCAAGTTTTGGCTCCAAATCTCTTCCATGTGAAAAGTAAATGTTGTTCCATGTGAGTGGTGCAGTTGGAGTTGCTCTTATTTTTCATAGGTAGAGGGAGACTATGAAAATGTCTTAATGTAACAAAATTCAAACCTTAAAGGGTTGAATCTTTGTGGCAGGCAAGAAGGCACATACCTCTCCTTAGAACAGAAGTTTAGGAACCTGAGTTGTACTCTTTTTTTTTTTTTTTTTTTTTTTTTCTGTTTTATACCCAGAACATCTGTGAATCATTTCACAGCCTCTGAGCTCTTACCATGAAATCTTCTTCTGTGTGAGAAGTTTGGTTTGCCAGATGTCCCCTTAAATTAGGATATGCAGTGCTGATTTTACCCTGCCTTAGTACTTTTTTTTTTAGGAAACAATCCAAGGAAACAGATATCATGTCAGATTAACACAGCCTGAGGTACTATATGTCAAAAGAACCACTAACCTGTTCATCTCTCCTCCTCCAGTCCTCAGTAAATGAAATGTAGTTAAATATAGCTAGGTTGGAAAGTAAAGAATGGTAAGCAGTGTTCTGCACCTGATTTTGGCCAAAAAGCATTCTCGGGGGCTGTTACTATGTCTCAGCTGATACACAGTAATTAAACTGTGAGAATTTCATTGTATACAAATCCTTTAAATGCTTCCTAAATCCCTTAGGAAGATCCTGGAAGAATATTTATCAATACCTCTGTACTACTGTCCTGCCTCCTCAATACTTCCATAATTATAACCAGTTTTCTTTCTCAGTTCAGTACTGGCTTTATCGCTCTTACTCTCCTCCACAGCTACAAGACGTGATCCGGATTCTCCTCCTATTGTGAAACATGTCAGAGTATGTGCCTGTCTGATTAACAATATCAGAGTCGTGTCTTATCTTTCTGAAATGGACATAGTTGTGAGGATGTAAGAGAACTGAGTTAGAGGTCTCCTGTATAACCCTGTAAAGATTAATGTACACTGCTGAATCTCTGACTACAGGAGTTCCCACTGGATGACAGGATGGTAAGAGTAGAATATTTTGTTATCTATGGCCATGACATTATTTCCTAGTTTCACACACCACGATACAAAGCAGTCGTTCTACTCTGAGAGAAGTTACTTACAGGGATGATGTAGATGGAATATCAGAAAGGTAAAAAATATTTGATCAGAATGAAGCATCACAAGCTTCTTCCTAAGAAAGGCTGTAGCTTGGCAATTACATTGTACACTTCATAGAGACTCACCTTGTAGATATGTGCTACCCTGCATGATTCTGAATGTCAGGTGTTTTTAGTAGTTCTCACCTTCACCTAGTTTTCAAACGTTCTATAAAATTCTCAACACGGTTGTGCTATATATTTCTGCTGTGATTCCTGACATTTTTGATGATCAGACATACAGTTGGATTAAAAAGCAGTAAATGCAATGCTTACTTGTATTATTTCTCTTAGATGTCAGACTGTTTCCTTCACACTCTCTTACCTCCCCTTTCTTTCTGTGGTGAAAGACTTTCAGAGTGGTTCTATTTTGCTGTTAGTTTTTACTGTCTTAGGGGGTTTTAACATGTGGTTTGAAGCTCTCATTTCCATATCTAGAGCCAGCAGAAGAGGTTTCATCCTGAAGTTACTTTAATGATAAAGCAGTGTCATCTTAACAAATGAAGGGCATCTTGGAAAAGCAACAGAAATTAAAAAATAATGGCCTGTTGCATAGACTGTGTTGGATTCTAGGTCTACTCCTGATAGCTTTCACCCTGATGTAAATTGGGAGAGGGGTGTATTAATTTGGTATAAAGCAGATTTTTAGTATTACAGAATAAAAACATTTTCTGTGATAAAAAAGACTTGTGAAACTAATGCATGAGAGAGAGCACAAGATGAATAAATAGGATTTTGTCTCCACAAAAGCCCTAAAAGGACAATTTTTATGTGGTTGCACACAGAAAAGAAAGCCTCAGATGCAGTGCAGATAGCTCCAGAGTCTCTATCTTACTACCAATACTCAGCTGTCAGAAAGCTGCTCCAATTTTTGCCTTTTTTTCTTCCTATAACACTTTTTAGCCTCCTGCAGAAAGGGATTAAAGGGGAAGCAGCTCCAGCTAGCCTTGGAAAAGCTATTTAGCTTGCATATTGTGGAAATGTCTTCCCCAGCTAGTTACTGCCATTTTATAACACTGCAGCATGTTGGATCAAAGACTAGAACTGCCACCTCGTGTTTACAATGGGCTGGAGCAGTCACAGAAGTGTCAGGGCTGCTTTCTGCCTCGGTGTGATTGGGAATAAGCCTGACAGACAATGGTAGGTTGCTAAGAAAAGGTTAATTTCTTCTTTTTTGTTTTTTGTTTGTTTGTTTGTTTGTTTGTTTTGTTGTTGTTGTTGTTGTTGTTTGGTTTTGTTTTGGTTTGTTTTTTTTTGTCTTTCACCTGCAATGTCAATGTAAGTATAGCTAAAATTTTGAACCCAGAAGACAAAGTCTTTTTGCATCCTTTCAGATATTCTTTAATATATCTGAAATACAAGTCACAAATATGCATGCATTATTGTTTCAGAGATAATTTCAAAGGCAAAAACATGAAGAGACGGGGAAAAAAGAAAAACAAACCAACCAACCAACCAACCAAACTAAAAATAATCCTTAAAGTGTGTTCTAGATTTTTAATGTATGTTATGCTGAGACAAGAACGACTATTAGACTGCACAAACACCATGTCCGAGGCTTCACACTTAGAAAGGATACTTTTATAGCTCTGCCAGTACCAAATCTGTGTGAAAACAGTCAATGATTTTCATTTTGCAGTGACAATATGGTGTTTAAAAGTATCTGCTGACTGATAAATGCACTTCCTTTTAAATGTGAAGTTACATTCAAAGTATCCAAGCAAAGGGTGTAATTTGGGGGCTTCGGTAGAATAATCAGAATTTGGCAGCCTAATTTCTAGTTTATGCTTCTGATTTCTCTTTCTAGCTTTGAGAAAGTGTTTTTGTTGATTATAGTCACCAAATAGAGTAGACACAACAGACTGAAATTTTCTCCTGGACTCAAATACAAATTTTAAGATTCCCTTCATTGACTGACTGTGCCTGTTAATGCAGTTGCCTTAGCAGGCAGATGTGCACATACCTTTAAAGGCGGCTTTTTAAGAGAAGAAAGAAACACAAGAAACAAACATGGGTGCTCACAATGTTCTGATAACATGAATTAAGGTGGGAGACCTGTGTCCTCTTTCTGTGTCACTTCCGTATATACCTTAAACAAATTATGTTATTCCTTTTCCTGTATGTGCCCTGTGCAAGAGCTGGGAATTACGTTATTGCCCACATTTAGTACTTCTAGTTAGTTATCCAAGGGATACATGCTGTCACATGTGAAAAATAATAGGATAAAGATTAAGCTGGCCTGCTGCTTGCTTTCTTGCAGTGGCCTTGGAGGTAAGCCTAGATCAGGGAGCAAGATGCACGCTGCATTATAGGACCAAGGATCTTGTGAGGATATTAAGCATCTATAATATACAGTTTGCTTGTGACTTAAACCACTCTGAAACCTTTTGCTTACTTCTTTCTGATTTATGTATTGACAGGCTCAACTGTATGTGCAAAGATCGGTTCGTGGGCTCAGTGACAACCTAAGGACTGGAGACTTCTAAGGTATTTGCAGTCTGAACAGATGCCCTTTTTCCTTCATGTTCTTCTACTTCCAACTAGAATTGCTTGTATTTTTAGTTCTGATGATGGTGGCTGTGCATCCATTTCCACCCTAGAGCCTGCATAGTGGGTGTGAAACATTTAATGGGCTTAAACTTTGATGAGATTGTTTCTTTGTGTCTCACAACACTGTATGTAAAATAAAGTGAGCTATTTGGTACCTCGTACAGTTTGGTACATTGAAAAATAAATTGTTTTCAATACACTGATAAATACAGCTTTTGTAGAAATTTTACAAAGTGCATAGGAGAAGTTTTTTTATTCTTTAAAAGTGAGGCCCTGGGTCATAAAATCAGTACAACTTGTGCATTTTTTAGCAATTAGATACTAACAACTAATTCGTATGAAGGCTAAAATTAATATATAATATTAAAAACTGTGCTGGATCAAAAGCTGCATTTGAATTTCCCTTCTTTATTTTTTGTGCATTTGTGTAAGAATACATGTCTTATATTTCTGTAAAATATTTGAGACGGAAATGTATACATATTTTTTCTTAAAAAATTTTCTCTTTATGCATTGAGAGATCAATAATTTACTGAAATCTCTTCAATATTTGTTCAAAACTCCTCTTCAAAAATGAAGAGACACAAGATTTTACATTTTAGGTCTGTTAAAGCAATCAAGAAATTATGTCAGTAGAGACTAACTCAGAAAAAAATCTGGTACTTGACAGCTCAAAACATAAATGGGAATTTGAAATGTAGCTCACACTGAAGTCCTGGAGTTTCCAGCCTGGTTCAGCTAAACTATCATAACAAAATAGAGTGATTATAATAACTACTACCCAGTTATAACTGTATTTTCTAATTAATTACCTTTTCTCACAGACATCCAGGCTCACACATTTATGCATTAAAATTCAGCCAGTGTTTTTTAATTTTCTTCTTCAAACCTTGGTGTCCTTGTGTGTATTTGCTCAAAAGGGAAGCCAAGAGGAACCATTTACTTTCTCTATATTTACCAAAAGTTGTTATTAAGTTAGCGGTACAAAGAACAGTTGCTTCAAATCCTGCGTATCAGGCCTACTTCAATCAATATTCTAGTACCATTTTTGCTGCTATTTCTTGCCTTGTATATAGATTTTAAATATCTTTATCTAGTTCTTCTCTATGTGTAACTGTTTAAAAGGGTGCCACACAGAAAGAAAAACACTCTGATGGTTACAGGAGCCCTCCAGAATAGCTTTCTCTGCCTCAGGTCTCCATTTGGAAATTTTTTTTATCCTGGTAGTGACTCTTATATTAAATTTTGAGAGCATTTCACCATGGAACTGAAAAGAACTCTTTTCCAAGGAGAGCAAGTGTGTGTGTGTTCTTGCCATATAGTGGATAGGTGATTACACTCTGCCATTTCTTTGCTCTTTTCTTCTAGCTGCAATCTGCAAGCCTTATTTTAACAATGCTATCACGGAGGGGGGAAAAAATTCCACAGAAATGTTTCTCCTACGAAAAACATTCTTCAAAAAAAAAAAATTTTAAAGATTGTACCTTAGGCAACAGTCAGATATTCAGCACAGGTTATCACTGACTAAGAAGGAAAATGGCTCCAGGTGCATGTAAATCTTGTGTCATTTCTTTATATTCTTGGAAAGTAACTAGTTAATCTCAGGCCACCTGATCAAGCACACTCTTGTTTTTGCACCTACTCAGTTTCACATCTGGTACAGTTGAAAAAAGAAGAAGAAGAAAAAAAATTCTAGCTGGGTTACTTTCCTTCTTCATAAATACAAGTAAAGAAGTTAGGCATTTGTTAACTATTTCACCTGTGATTTGGATTTAATTTTTCATCTCAGAGAACACAGTTGTGGGGACAATGACTGTAAAATCCCTTCTGTTTGTTGATATTTATAAGCCACAGAGGGTGAAGGTTAAGCTCTGACCCTGTTTTCAAAGGGTTTTCTCATCAGCCAAGGGCAGGAGCTGAGCTCCTGAGGGAACTTGGGTTCATAGTTGTATTACCAATGAGTAATGCCTTGAAACTGCATCTAGTTCTGCTGCACTTCAGATGTTTATGTGGTGCTGGTTTTAGTACCTTGATTAAAACTTAGTAGTTAACATAAAGTAACTCTCTTGTCACTATATATTTTCACTTTTTTACTATTTTTTTCTCCACTCCTCTTTATGATCAGAGTAATAAATACACCTCTGTAGGTTTTTCCCTGTCATTTTATGCTTCTGACTCCATCAATAAAACCTGCTGCAGCGATGCTCGTGCAATGCCTTAAGCAGTTAAATAAGCTGAATAACCCATTAAAGAGATGTTTTGCAATATTTAAAGGTAAGATGCATTTTTTAGACAAAATATGCAATTGACCAGTTTTGTGGTTTGTACTTTTTTTTTTTTTTTTTTTTTTTTTTTTTTTAATTTCATAAAAGACAATCAAGAATTGCTCCTTCCTTCACCTGCAGATAAACACAGAATGAAGCAGTCTGGGCAAATTTACTCTCAACAGAACATAATTATGATTATAATTACACATAGATTTATTTAAGATTACCCCTATTCATTCTTAGCATTTTCTTAAAGATCTGTAGACCTGTTAGCTTTTCCCCTTTCCTTTTTTTTTTTCCCCTTATAGTGTAAAGTGATGATCAGGTTCAGTGTCTAATGAGGCAGCCATTCTGAACACGTAGAGACAAAGAAGAGGTTTCCCTGGCAACAAGGACTATGCCAAAGCTCTCAGAACAGTTATTTCCCCTGTATTCAGGTTCCTTTTCTGTTTAGGATGCCTATTACTGTGAGTTCACAGGCAATGCCTGGCAAGCTTTTCAGAGATTACAGCTCATTAATATACATAATAAAGTACAGCTAAGGTTATGTTTTATGAGTAAACTGAAAAGTGGTGAGCTGACATATATTTTTTCAGGTTTATATTTTTCCTTTATAGAAGCTTAAAATAATGGTTACTACAAGATCATTACGTATGGCTAAGGCTATTAAATATACTACCTATATCACTTTAGAACTTAACTGGTCTCAGCAACATTTCTGGGAGTTCACTGACTTCTGAGTCATGTTTCTGCTGTCATTAGAATAGGTTTTAGTTTTGAAATACTCATTAATTTAAGTATATATTGATGTGATTAAAAATTTAGAACCACACATAATATAACTTGTATTTAAATCTCAATTTAAATGTATATAAAGATTACAACAGTAAAGTATTGAAATATTAGACAATTTTTACTATTTGAAAGTAAAAATTAATTACAATAACATTAAGTGCTCTAATGAATTTAAATCTTTCCTTGATAGAAACAATTTGAAATCTATGAACTTTCTATGATAAAGATTTGTAAAATCAGATTAAGAGGTGAGCTCTTCCACATCCTTACAATTTCTCGAGAGAACTGAGCAGGTTAGTACATCACCAGCCCTAAACTTGGTCAGTATCTTGAAATTGTTCATGCAGCTATCCAACTCAGATGAGAGATTTGATCTGGAAAGTGTTCTCAAAGTGCACCTGTTCACACACGTTAAACACATAGTTGCAGTTTCCACTTCCTGTAGAACAGAAGAGTTAATCTCATGTCCAAAATATTCACTGGGGATGTAAAATAGAATAGTTTCCAGTTGGAAGGGACCTACAAAGATTATCTAGTCCAACTGCAAAAAAAAAATACATATATTTAATTCCACCTTCCTCTTCTTCAAGAGAATTCAAAACAGTTACCTTTCTTTCTCCCTTTCTTCCTTCCTCCCTTCTGTCCTGCCACAATAGCCACAACCCTGTGACTACAGCATTGTACGAAGGGATGGACAGCAAGTGTCTGAATATTTTGAGGGAATAACAAGGATTGTTTCTGTACAAGTACTGCAACCAGTAGACTTTTACTGCAGTCATCTTTTCACCTGTCAGTAGCTGAACTTTTAAATCATTAATCCAGCTCATTTTTTTTGAAAAAAAAAAAAAAAAGATCCTCAGCACTTTAAAGCTCTTCAAGTGAAAATTCAAGCATTAGGATCCCAAGAGGAGAAAGCCTCCCTACAGCCTTGAATAAAGCACCTAAAAAAAGGCAGAATTTAATATTTCTCTCTTCACTACTGATGTTCTGTAGGAAGCTATATAAAGAGTGTCTATGCATACTGAGTATAGTCCTGCATATTTAAAGAGGAACCTAGGCAGGTGCTTCCACTGGGATCTTAAACAGATGTTAACTAACTCACTTTGTGTGTGAGGTAGGAAGCAAGGTTTTCTGATTGCCCTGGAATTATTAGAATCCAAGAAAACAGGCTCTGCAAAGTTACTTGGATCTGGTTCTTATATACTAACTAAATCACTTGTCACAAGTTCGGCTGGGAAGATATTGCTTGGCTCTCCTTTATATCCTATCTCAAATCCAATTCCACTGTTAATGTAAAGTCAAGCTAGTTGCAAAATAGTCCAAAACCAAGGAAAAAAAATAAAATGAGAAATAGGTGTAAAAATAAATTAAAAAGTGGAATCTTGTTTAGAACTAATAAGGATTATATTCTCCTTTTTTTCTCCTGTAAAGATTGCAAAAGAAACTCATTTCAGCTGTAAGACCACAATGATTGCTTCAGACACAAAATGAATCAGGCCTCTTGTTGGATTATGTGGGTGGTATTTCCACTCTTCCCTAGTGTGATAATTCAAAGCCTGCAGCTGTGGCATGCAAACCCAAATATTTTTCTCTTTCTGTTTGGCTTTAAAAGGAAGGACCTGCATTCATTTGCTGGTTTTAAGAAAAAGGGAAAAAAAAAAAAGGAAAAAAAAAGTTGAAGGCCCATTAAGGATCAGTAGTTTGAAACAGAGCAGTCATAAAGCAAAGCAGTATAAACAAAGAATGAATTAATTTGTCTTGGCAACCCATATATTTAATGCAGTTATAGTCTAGTATTGAAAAATTAACAATAAGATATGTATTTGCTCAGGTGTATAAATAAGATAAATAATGGTTATAAACAACCCCTTTTGCAATACTAAGGGTCATAAAAAACACTTTTTATCTAATATTTACTTACCTGCTCTTAAAGAATTAAATTTTCTCTTTGTACAACAAATTTGTTTAATGTTACTAATACCTACTAAAATGTATTTCTTGGATTCTGTGTGTAATTCAAATGAATCAGATAAAACATAAACCATAAACTTACTATTCTATATTATTAATATCACTTTGCAAATTCCTAGCTGAACTTCACTTGCAAGTACACTTTTATTAGTCTAGGAATCTCTTCTCCTGGGGATAAAAGAGAAAAAAACCTAAAACTTGAAAACTTCAATTCAATGTTTCTTTACTTGCTGCTACAACATAAAGTTGATCTTCCATGGCATGTTTCTTAAAAGCTGCTCTAAAGTTTTTCCATACCCCGTAAATTATTTTCTTTCCCTAATGGCTTGTTGTATTGTTTGCCAGTACAATAACTAGGAAAGCACTATTAACACTTAAGCTAATTAAGATTTTCAGAAAACATTGGTTATGTTGTTCTCATTAACAGACTTTAAAAAAAAAAAATGCTATTCAGATGTATGAAAAAGAAGATTGCTTTTAAATCTCAAGAATGAATGTAAGTGTTCATATTCAGGTACATTAACAGTTTGTTCCAGTACATTGATATTTTATGTGGAAATCCTACTCTGCAATTAATATGCCTGATGCAAATTGAAAACCCCATAATCCATCCTTCTCTGTTGGAATGTAAGAGCATATTATTATTGAGAAGCTCCAGGATACCAGAAGCGTTTTTTTAAGTTGAATGCTCATTACCTTAAATCTGCATATAAAATGGTTAGTTTTCAGCCTAGGTAATATATAACTGAATATATCATGATACACATGAAAATGTAACAAATAACAATAATAATAATAACAACAATAATAATAACAACAATAATAATAATAATAACAATAATAATAATAAAGTCCAGTGTGTTTCACCTCCACAGAGATTTTTATGTCTTCTCGCATTAGAAATTAAAAATGGCTAAAAATTTAACACAAAATGGTAATGAAATACCTGACTGTTCTAGCTAACAAGAGATCACTTCTTTTAAACTTAAAAATCAGATGGTCATTATTATCTTGCCAGGAATTTCCCAAATCTCCTGAAGAGAAAAAATACTTTTTTTCTTCAGAAAAAGTACATATAATATCAATTAATGATTGTCTAATGTAAGTAAAGCATATCACTGCCATGTATTGCCTCCCAGAGACATTTTTAGCTAAGATGATTACTTGGGTGGGCATTGATGATGAGATACCCTATCCTGATCAGATGTGGGATGTTTATTAAGGAGCAAGGAACTATGACTGTTCAGTACACAGCTCTTCTGTGAGTAAGAGCAAGGAAGATTTGTACATTTTAGTGGTTTGTCATTGTATTGATCTTCTAAGTCAAGTCCTCTCAAAGGGCTTATCAGAGCCAGAATAGATGGGTATCATTGGAGATGTCATTTCCTGACCCAGTTTTCATAAGACTTTGTCAATGTGAAGAAAAAGGTTCTCAGGAGGCTTTTTAACATCGGACACAGATCTTAACGTAAAATTGCTCTCTGATTCAGGTAAAAAGAAAATGTCACTAAAAAGTGCAAGTTCTATGTGAAATTGATAGTGGCAGATTCTAGAAGACTGTAGAAAACATTCCTTATTTCCAAACCCAAAACCACCTAGAGGTCTTTTGTATTACTGGGGTTTTTTTCCTCCCTTCTCTTTTTTACTCCCTTTGGAAGAATGCATGCACCTAGTAATTTATGACTCTTTTTCTTTCCTAAAGGTCTGGGCAACACTCCTCAACCAGAGTATTTTCTACGAACATGACATAATTTCACAGTCGGATGAGACCCAGGTGTATACCCCTCAATTTCTGGAGAGATTTGTGTTTCTATGGAAAGAAAAAGAAGGTATATTGCCTAGAAGGGATGGAAAATGTTTTGCAGCAAGTCCTCAGTTTGGATATCATGGAACCAGAACTGTGAAATTTGCCAAAATTGCCCCACAGAATTGTAGTCTGTGTTAACCTTTATCTGAAGATCTCAAAGCACTTTGCAAACAGGAACAATTTTGGCTGGAAATGTGTTTGTGGGAATAACTCGTATAAATTTGAGGAATAATTAAGGCAAGAACAAGACTCTTTTAAAAAAGTTCACAGATGCTAGTTACCAAACATTTCTGGGATTGGGATATATCAAAGGATTCCAAGTTCCTCATATTTACCAAAAAAATCCTATCAAACTATCAAAAGGATGACCAGAAATGACAAAGTTTTTCCACAACCTCTGTCCCACATGATAGGAACACTCATTCACCTTCTAAGGGTACTATTTCTTTTTTGGGGAGGGGTCACAGTCTCAGTCTGCACATAAGAATGACATAATGCAAGAGTCAAACTGATATTTGGCCATAGTACTGAGTAGAAAGATGAGCAAAGTCTCAATGTACTCAATAAACTCCAGGGAGTTTAGAAAGAGACTTTGCTTTTATAACACACAATCTTTCCTTATAAGGTCTGCAAATTCCTTTGGAAAAGTGCATTTATGGGAGGTATATTAACTGCAGGCTAATGGCATTCTGCTCTGACCCCAACCTTGTCTTCCCACTCACAGTTATTTGTTTTCTGCGCAAGGAATGGGTTGCTACTCTAACAGTGTTCTTATTAACAATGTTGACAACATCTCATTGTAACTCTTTCAGAATATTACTGCTTCATGTAGGTTATCACAAGCTCAACTCAGAATTAATAAAACCAGCAAACTAGATTCTGCAAAGATTACAGCAAGATTGATTTCTAAAGGGTGATTAAAAACCTAGCTTTATTCTTGATTATAGATATATTTTTTTTCCTAACATGCAATGGAGGGTGGAAACAACCCTCAAAAGACCAAACCAAACAGAAAAATTTAAATGTGTGATTTATGCCTTCATTTTTAGGATATTGTAATTTAAAAGCTTGTTTTTAAACAGAAGGTCAGGTCTTCAAAGGTTTCTTGATTTCACAAAACATGTTCTCTTGATTCTTTGTCAGGAAAAAAAAATACACTGAATTCTCTACTCGAGAAGAAACAAATCCACAGCTAAATATCTAGTTTTGTCACTCAGCAATTCTAGTTCATAACTAGCATCAACTTTTTTATTCAGGTTTTCATCACTATAGTACTTATTTTTTCTCTCTTATGAAGCTGAATGTTGATGATGAATTTGAATTAATCTCTAAACTTTCATCTTTCCTTTCTTTCATGGGTTTCTTAAATGTTCCCTTCTGTCAAGAAAAAAATAACATTAAAATAACCATTTCCTCCTGTTATAGTTAGGCAGGAGTTAATGGTTTGTAGTTTACCTGTAATATGTGCAAAAACAAGAAAAAAAAAAAAAACATAGAAAATCACATTTACTTAATCCTGTTAAATTTTATAGGAAAATAGTCTAACAAGAAAACAGACTTTTTTATTTTCCTAATTATCACAGTGTCATCAAAATACTGCTCCTTGACGTCTTCAGCTCTTTGTGGCAGCAGCTATAGCATAAATCACCTCTGCTGCTTTCCCCCTTGCATATTTCCTTTTTACTTGTTCAAGCTGCTGAAGTATTCAGTGTTGAGGCAAACACTGCTTTATCAACACAGGGCATGGTCTAATGATTGACACCAGTACTCATTGCATACATATTTCCATGAAATACACACTGCAGCAGAATGAGAGAATATATTCCTGCTGCTTTTTCCTTGATGTTGCAGCAGCAAGTTTACATGATATATTAAATGAAAAAACTCCATCAGCCCACTGCACAGAAAGCAGAGACCATATTTTGAAAATGTTTATCCTATCACCACTTCAAACCCAGTTTCAAAATATTATCTCAAGTAATACACATTTCCAGAAAGATTCCAAATAATATAATGCAATTTAAACTGTTAGCAAGCAGATAGAGGATGTTACAAACTTTTGTGAATCCTTATAGTTCAATCAATGTCTGTGATACCCTGATGCATTCCTAAAGGCTTCTGGCTCTAAGCCCTGAATAGAAGATGCCATCCCAATAGTAACAATTTGTGTTACCAAAACCTAACCATATCATCTCAGTGGACAAACAGCACAACAACTTCTTACAGCTCCCCAGTTTTGTATTGGAGTGCTGGATACTGAACTGCTAGTACTGTGATTTTAGGTATTGCCACAGCTGTGGGAAATTAACACCTCATGTATGACATAACCCGAAAACTTCTTTAAAGCCAGGCAAAGGTTTAGTACAAGAAAATAAATACAATGTAGTAATATGTCTATTCAATTTAGAGACATCATCTTTCTGCCTGTGCTTTAGAACTCCAAAACATTTTGCTTTCTGATTCATGCAGCAAAAGTATCTGGGATATTGCAAAAGCTCATTAAATCAAAGCCCTTCTTTAGAGGACTGCTCTGTGAACAGTATCCCCTTCCTGGAGATACATACAACTTTCTGAAACCAGAATATTCCCAAGACCATATTGAAACTTCACTCTATCCTTCTTTAGGAGGCCGATTTTCATTTTCTTCCTTTCTACTGGGTTTGTGTGTATAGTAGGGTTTTGGTAGTGGAGCAGGGGGCTACAGAGGTGTCTCCTGTGAGAAACTTCTAGAAGGTTCACCGTCTTCAAGTTGGACCTGTCTCTGGCCAAGACCAATACAATTAGTGACGGTGGCTGCACCTCTGTGATAACATATTTAAGAAGGAGAACCTGGGAGGAGAAGTTGTGAAGGAGATACCTCTGCAAACACCAAGGTCAGCTGAAGAAAGGAGGAGGAGGTGTGACACAGCAAAGACCGCAGCCTGTGGTGAGAGGGCAGGCTGCCCCCCCTGCAGCCCATGGAGATCACCCGTGCAGCAGATGCCCACCTGATGACCATGGAGGATCCCACACCAGAGCAGGTGTCTGTCCCTGAAAAAGGCCGGGACCCTGAGGGAAGTCCACACTGAAGCAGTCTGTTGCTGGGAGGAACCCACGCTGCAGCAGCCTGTGAAGAGTTGCAGCCCTGTGGGAAGGACTCACATCAGAGAAAGTTGTGGAGGACTGTCTCCCATGGGAGGGACAGTACACTGGAGCAGGGGAAGAGTGCGAGGAATCCTCCCCCTGAGGAGGAAGGAGCAGCAGAAAAAATGGGCACTGAACCCCCATCCCTGGGAGAGAGGAGGTAGAGAAATCAGGAGCAAAACTGAGCCAGGGAAGAAGGGAGTGATGAGTGAAGATTTTTTTAAGATGTGTTTGTATTTCTTGCTATCCCACTCCAATTTAATTGGTAAATTGGTGGTCATGGTGACAATGTTCAAATTAAAAGGATATTCTTTCTTCCTGAAAGAAGGAAGAATTCTTTCTTCCTTCTGCCCATGACCATAATTGGTGACTCATCCCTCCCTTTCCTTGTCTCAATCCTTGAGCCTTTTGTTAAATTTTCTCCTCCTCATCTCACCAGGGAGAGAGGAGTGAGCAAGAAGCCACATGGTGTTCAGTTGCCCTCTGGACTTAAACCACGACATCCTTCTACAGAAATATGGAATGCCTGACTTAAAAAGTACTACTATAATTTGGATATTACAGAGCTATCTTGAGCCTGGTCTGTATACAGAATACTGAAACCATTGCTCCAGTGCTTACCAATAAACAAACAGTTCATCCTTCCCTGTTTCGTTTCTTCATATCCTAAAATTAAAATTTCTTAAAAACATATGCAATAATAACATTATCTTCCAGGACCAATTGAAAATAACGAATTATTCACACCTATCTCTCAGTCAAAATAAGATATCACAAGAACAAAACAACTTTGAGGTGGTTATGACTGGCAGATGAAGCTGAAGGCTTTGAAGGCTATTGTTCCAGTAACCAAGTAGGAGATTCTAAAATTCTACATAAAATGCCAAATATCATAACTTTTTAAGGAACTGCTTTAAAACTCACAATATTGACTTCTATAGCAATTAGTTTCTTGTTTTGTGGGAGCTGGAATCACAGCCAGCTGTATGTATGTATGGAGATGGATGTATGGAGCTGACCCATTAAAATTTTTTCCTGTATTTCAAGATATGTAGATGTATAAGCGCATTGTTTTAATAGCCGATGCCAAGCTAAACCCAAGTTTCCCTTTACTCCGACTGCCACTTCCTGTTGCTGACCATCTAACACTACCATTCTGTGATTTCTCCTGGCATATGATCCTATTGGAAACTATTGCTATCCAGAGCTTACAATAGAAAAATTCAACTCCAGTGTCTTCATGACTGAGCAATGTCTAACAAGCACAACTTTCCTCTTGATTTGGTTTAAACTTAGGAAAATGCAAATCAAATTGGGAAGAAACTTTAGATTTTAAGTTCTTTATTCCCATCCCCTGAATGACTATTGACTAGCACATTCTTGTAGGGCTCTATAATTTGATGTAACATCGAGTACTACTGTTGCTTACTATTCGGCAGCAACTGCAGTCCCCCTGAGAGATATCAGCCTGTCATGGACAGAGCAGCCAGAGAAACGAAGTGATCTGCACGCTGTAAGGCAGACAGCCACATACTTATGGCTGAACATCCACTCTGGTGGCAACGAGCTGATAATGTTCAGAGTGGATGTGACAGCTGACAGAATGGCACCAATGAAATTTTCTTCACACTAAATAAATTCACAAAGAATGAGCCTGGAAACTAGCAGTACTCAAAGCAAAAATGAGGAGAGAATTTTTAAAACTGAGATATAATTTTAAATTAGGTTTTTATATGCCAAGTGGTTTCTTTTGAAAATAACTGTATTCTACTTGTAATTATATATATATGGACTCTTCTTTTTAGCAGCTTTTCTCCTCTCCTCTTCACTCCCTACCAGGATGCTGATTTTCTCTCTCTCTCTCTCTCTTTTTTAAAAAAGTCCTTCACTCTCTCACTGCACTTGTTTCACTTTGTTCCTCTTTCACCATAACACTTCAAAGACTTCCAGAACTCAGACAAAGTTATTTCAACAGGGTAGCACTTTCCATCACAGAAGGGCAAAATTCTTCTCTATGTCAGACAAGAGCAGTCTAGGTATCCTTACAATCCTTATTTTTTTTTTTTTTTCCATATATCCTATACCCATTACTGCTGGAAAAGTCTGAGACAAATGCAGCAAACTACAGTTCTTACAGTTCTTAAGGGAGACCACATGATTTATTTTCCACACATCACAGAGAGACTCTCAGTCCCAGGCTGGAATAGAATCCAAATCTATTTATCTATTTATCTATTATATCAATGTTCTCAAGTGAAATCCTCTGATTTAATGTAAAGAAAATCCCTTAGCTGAGAAAGTAATTTTTCAGAGGATTTATTTTAAAAATTCACTATTTTTATATAACTCCAGACTGGTTTTTGGGAGAGGGACTTGAGGTATTTTCATTTAAATGTGCATAAAAAGCTTCTGAATTTATATGGGTTTTTTTTTACAGATTGAATTTGAATATTTAGTTACACTGATGTTCTTTGTGAGTTTTTTCATATATGTAGGTTCTGAGATCTACAAAAATTAGTAAAAGACATGATGGCAGATATTTAATTTCAGCTGTACAGTGTTTAATTGTCTGTGAAGATTTCGTGATGCAAAAATGAATATGAAGACTGTCTCAGAGCCAAGCCACGGAAACCACTGATGTTTTCTGGTTTATATACAGCTTTAAAAAACTTACCAAGCTATTAACATATAGTTACTGAGGAAATTTGGACCACCTACTGGGTTGAATTTGTTTTATTTTTTAAAAAACAATGTCATTAATAATCAGGTTTATTTTTTTTTTTATTTCAGTACATGCCATATGCTTTTATAAATTTAGATAAAACTAGTAAATTGCATAATAGATAGTTCTGCACGTATCCACTTTGAAGAGGCAAAAAAACTCCATGTCACACTGTCAGTAAGACATTGCAATTATGGCATATAGTAAAAAGAATTTACAGATCCAGTGTTTGTTTCAATAAAGGAAATTAAATGTTACGTTATAGCTGTCATTGGTAGGACATTTTAAAGACTGGGAGGGTAATTGTGAATTTAAAAACAAAATTTAATTCCAAGGGAAATATAAATATTACTTGTCTAAAAGAAGAATTATTACACAGATGCCCATAGACTTCCAGTAGGTAAATGTCAGTTTCTCCAGTCTTTGTGACTGCACACATTTCGTCTTCCCTTCAAAATTAATTTTACAGCAGACTACAATGCCAAAAAACTCCCTGAGGACTTGAGCTAACAGAAAAAGGAGAACTAGTGAATCACTGTATGCAAGACAAATACTTTTCTTTTCTCATATACAAGCATCTCAGAGATACTTCCCAATCATTTCAGTTACTGCCATGTGTTCTTTATTTCGGAGAATGGTCTGAACTACACTTTAACCCAAACACTCTTTAAACTGGTGCCGTGCAAATTCTGCTGTTAAACCAAACTCTGATTTTTGACAATTAGCTTCACCTTTAACTTTTGTATTTTTGCAAACAGATTATCTCTGTTGACCAAAGTGTGTTTATGTTTCCTATCTGAACTATTTAGATCATTGTAATGTAATCCCAACAATCCAAAATGCTGGGTTTATCCTGCTCTTTATGTATTCTTTATGATTTTTTTGACAAGTGTGTTTAAGAATTTTCTGTTCTTTTGCTTTACCTGTGAGACCATCCCTATCCTCCTAGCATTGTGCAGTCTCCCACAGGTGATACATAAAGGGATTACAACTGCAGAAGCTTCACTGGACCAGAATAAGCATAGTCCTCTGACCAAACAAAGCTGAAGTGAGATAACTTCTCAGGCATTTGCTAGGATTTGGGATTCTTATAACAGTAAGTCCAGACCAACTCTGAGGTACAGACTCAATGTATTGGAAGGCCTCATAATGGATAAGGTCATTTTACCAGCTATTTTATCATGCTACCATCCCCCTGACAACTAGCAGCCTCTCTATTTCATGTGGATTAAGTGTGCACCAGCTGCTGATTTTTCTCAGATCCCCATTACATGAACTCTGCTTTATTAACAGGACAATATTACTCACAATAGCTAAAAAAAAAAAAAAAAAAAAGTCCAAGAAATGTTCTATTGTGTAGTTAATTATGATTGTATATTGATGACAGAAAATTTGTATTTACCCTGATTTTATAGAATTCTGAATGTTTGCTTGTTAACAGCATGATAATTATCAATGAATGGGAAAAGATAAAGCAACATATAGAGCCTCTTATTTTTGTGTTTAACTTATTTACATCAAACACACAATAAACACATTTCTTCATAATTCACAGAAGGCTATGCCAGAGTCATCAATACGGGTGAACAAATCCATCTTTTGAAGCCTGTGCTCTGTCTGATACTCTAAGGTGGATATGCAGAAGATCATTATGTATTCTTCACCACAGGTCAGTTGCTTAGCTACCAGGGAAGTAGAGAACTACTAATTGAAAGTATTCAGTATTGCTGGCAACATTTGCTGCAGGACACTGGTCTTGGAAACAGTCAGATATAAATGTTGCAGGAGGAAAGATGAAAGAAAAATCCGCACGACAACATCTTGCTGAAAATAACAAATGTCTTTCTTCACTATTATGATGTATGGTTTTTCATCAGTAAAATGGTATTGATTTTGATGATCAGTCATCAAATGATCCTGTGATTAATTCAGTATTTGCAGAGATTAGTTATTCCCAGCAAGTTAATATGCTGTGGTTATATTTTAAATGTAATTATTGTTGCAACTACTGAAGTAAATTTCTATTTATATAGCTCCAGTACATTTCCAAGTGTTTAATTACCTTTGGGGATCTCTAGTTAATAGGTACAGCTATTAAAAGGGGAAAAAAAAAAAAAAAAAAAAAGACAAAAAAAGACAACTGGCCAGAATATTATCCTTTCATGAGATCCCTTATTGCTAAAACTCTTGCATTTAGTTCACATGTAAACCTGAAACTCTGTAGTGAAAACAAACACTCCTTTTTTTTTTAGCTCTGAGAAAAATTCGACAATACAACATTATCAGCTTTTCTTTTCACAGTATTCACCAGTGTAGGTGTTCTTTTTATTATTTTTTTTTTCCTTTATAGTCAACGTTTTGTAACTTAATTTTCTGCCAGTGTTAACATCTTGAATATGAAAGTTAAGGCCATCTTGTTGGCGTAAATAAGATGCTTTCTTCAATTTATTGTCCTCCTATCAGACTTTTCAAATGAGACATTTTCAACCTTTACCTTTCAGTTGCCAGGCTAAAAAAATAAACTTGGTCTAGGATTCCATTCTACTGTAGTCTTTGCATATAAAACATTAGAAAGGCATTCCTTGAGAAGAGATCACAATTAAATTCCTTCCATGGAGAAGTGTCTCCCAGATAACTTCACATCCATTCAGTGAATCTATATTTCCAGAGATGGATAGATTTTAAAGTTAGGGGGGGCCCATAATGATGACTTTGTTTATGTATCATTTCATAGACTTGGCAGAATGTAAGTGAATGAAGGATACAAGTTTGCAATATTTATCTGATTTCCAGAGAATTTAAAATCAAAGAAAACTTTCAGAGTTTCTGGACTTATTTAGAATACATTTAGTTGCTATAGAGAAGCTAATGCTTTTATAGTTAAAAAGACCATACTATTACACTGCCCCACAAACTCTCTTGTCCCGGGGTTATCTGTTTGCATACCAGGAATTCAAACTCACCTATCAGGATTTCAAATTCCCTTAAGTGGGAGAAGAGTTCTGAATTTGAGTAAATAAAATAGATTTAACTAACAGACTGCCTCTTGTTAATTTATCACATTTTTATCTACCCATTCTTTCATATCCTAGCTGAATTAATGAATCAAGTGTGACATTGCAGGGATCCAGCTATATAACTTGTAACTCAGTAAATAATTTTTTTCTAATTTAATAATTCATTGTGAATCTGAAAAAATCCACCCTACTTTTTGCTTAAGTTGTACAGTTATCCATTACAGAGCATGCCTAGGATTGACCCTTTGATGCCTTTGTAAACTGTCACCAGGGAAAGTAACAAGTGCAGCTTGTTGAAGACAACTCACACAATTGCATGTTCTGAATAAGACATCCAGTTGAATATCCATGTATTTATGACTGCATCACCTTGCAGTCAGGAAAAGGTCAGCAAGGCAGCTAACATTGCCCTACATAGAACTAGTACACAATCCACAGGGAACACTGCACAAAATACCACCTGAAGCCCACAGACATGTTTAGTATACCAGAGCCTCCTTAATTCTAACCTATGAATTCAACCCAAATTTCAATTTCCTCAAACAAATGAATTTTTCTGCTTCTGCAAAACAGTTACAGTTCTACAAACACTAAAGCATCACTTGGTAGTCTGACTTAACATGTGACATCCCAAAGCCTAGGGAACACTGGCAATGTCACTGCTTCCTTGATTGAGAAATAAGTAGGTGGTGATTAATGGAAAATACCTTTCAACTTAACAGATATTAAGCAGAATTTAAACAACAACTAATAAAGTTGCACATTTCAAATCAGAAGGTATAGATAATTTACAAACAATAATTGGACAAGGCTCAACTGATGAAGTCTCTGGACCATTCATATTCAATTTCAACAACTCTGGAGGTTCCAAAAGACTGATAAGAAACTGCCACTGTGCATCTAGTTTAAAAGTGTAAAAGCAGTGGCCCAAATAAGTATAGATTTTTCAGTCTGACCATTTTTACAGATTAAATAGCAGAAATATTGAGGCAAGATTCAATAGAGAGATTTAAATAAAGCTACATTATTTAATGACAATTAACAACTTGAGCAAATAGAGCTACCTTTGGATGCTTGGAGGTATGAACAAGGATACACTGAATGGGATAAGGGAGGTTATATAGTACCTGTATATGGCACCGGACTACTGTGTCTTCTTCTGTATTTCACAATTCAGGCCAGACAATTCAAGTCAAAACCAAAGTCAAAACTCAAGTCAAAACTCAGTTGGTAAGGTTCCAGATGGTTGAAAAAGAGATGGCTTATTTAGGTGGAACAAAGTAATAAAAATTGTCTAAATGTTGGTTATGGAATTTAGAAATTTGAATAAGAAGTAATGCATACATTTTAAAAATTTGTGCTTTTGGTGTGTTTTGCTGACCTTAAAATCAAAATGAGATCAGATTACTCAATCAGGACATAGATTTACAGACTACAAAACTAAGTCTGCCCCTTTGATTGTCATAAATTAATGTGCAACAGGAGCCAACAATATATCCTTACAGCTGAAAAGGCCAACAGCATCCTGGCCTGCAATAGGAAGAGCACCACCAGCAAGCAAGTCTGGGTAGTTGATCCTTTTCCTCTGCTCGGCACTGGTGAGACACATCTGGAGCACTCTTCCCAATGCTGGGCTCCATAGTACAACAGCCATGAACACACTGGAGAGAATCCAGTGAAGGACCAGTAAGATAATTCAAGGCTTGGTGCATCTGTTGTACTAGGAGAGACTGAGAGAGATGGGACTTTTTGCCTGGAGAAGAGAAGGGTTAGAGGAGATCTTATCAGTGTATATCAATATTTAATGAGAGTGAGTAAAGATGTAGGAGCCAGGCTACTAAATGATATGCACTAAACCATAGGCCCCAAGATTGCAGTTTCCTACATTTGTACCAATATATTAGAGTTGGGGGGCATTCCTCCAAATAAGAATTTGAAGTTTTTTTTTTTTAAAAATGCATTATAAATCAAATGATTTTCAGTATTTTCTTTTCAAGGATTTTTCTGACTTTCTACCTTTATTCTGTTCCTTACTCCACTAATTTTCAGATTTTTCTAAGGAGCACAAAATTATCACCAGATCTATTATAAACACTTCCTTCATATCATTTTTATATTGAGAAATTAAACCAAAACCAAGCACTTTTACCACAACTGTTCAGCTTTTTCTTGTAAGAGCTTTTCATACTGAGTGTCTGGAAAAAAAAATCAGAAAAGCAATGTTCAGAATAAATAAAAGTTGACTGAGAGTCCCAATATTGCATGCTTCTTAACCCAGCATCTAATTTCCTCCTCAGTCATATATCACTGATTCTGACATACAGAAATATACAGTATTGCCCTATTAAACTGGTAGCTTATACAAAGGAATGGTTTCCCACTCATTTTATGACACTAAACTATTCTTTGAAAATGTCATTCCTAGATAATTAGCTCCCATGAAAAAAAAAAAATCAATGTTTGTTTATGCCCAAGTTTATGCATCACTTTTATGGCATGTGCAGAAACTGGGTGCTTAGATTGAGCTTGCAAGAACAAGTCAAACATTCCACTTTCTGAAAATTATTGTTATTAGGTTGCTTTTGACTTACTGATGTAGTTTCTCAATGTGCAAACTGAACCAGTCCATACAGTCTCACTGATAGCAGTGGTTGAAGTTAAGTCAGGTGCAATGTCATCATTGTTCTGGAGATGATAGTGAGCACTTCCCATGTTGTCCTCATGACTGCTCTTCATACCAGGAGGAAGCAGTTATTTAAAATAATCTCCATTAAGAACAGTACATAACAATATATTAAAATCTATCAATTAATGTTCTGCTTAACAGTCATCTTCCCTGTCACTTTCCTTTAGAATCCTGAAAGTCTGGAAAGGACAGAGGGAGATTCCTCAAACTTTTCTTGACCTTTCATACTCACAGTGAAGCCATAAGAAAATTCCATAATTACTGTTGCAAATATATCTCTTGGTAATGCAGCCAATAAGACATGCATGAGCAATTTGGTAATTAGAATAAACAAAACCCAAAAATAACTTTTATTTGAGTACAGCATATGCTCACCCTACTTATTCTGCCTATACTGGTTTTATTTCCTATATTTTCCTAATACTCTCACTGTGTTTTCCTTATTTTTCTTTTCATTATTAAGTTCTAATTACTTCGAGGATGGTGAGAATTTTAAAATCTGACGCCATGCAAGGAACCTCTGCCACTCCTTTTTATGTCCTCCATGCCAGATAAATGCACTCTGCCTCCTTTAACACAGTAGACACCCCCATCATCAAAAGATAGCAATGTTCCTTTTACCTCTCCCCCGTCAAACCTGCTTTCTAGACCCCCCTACTTAAAATTCTGTGTCCTTTGGGATTTGATTCATAGTCTGAGGTGAGAGAGAAGCTTTGCTAACCGATGGGTTTATGTCCAGTAAGGTTTTAAGGCAAAAGAATAACAGAGATAGACACCCAAGAAAATAATGATCATCTAAATTCCTACCTGTACTAATATTATGTAAAGTCACCCAAGATTCCAACTTAGTGAATTTTGACTTATATTTAAGTGTGTATTCTTTGGTTCAAAATATAAGTGCTCATTTTCTTTTCCATATGGATTCATCTTATGCTCAATTTGTATGCAAAGCAAATAATTTGCTCATACTTGTAAAGTATATGCATTATCAGAACACAACACCTGCAAGACAAAAGAGAGGTTAATTTCATTGTTGCTATGAAGCAAAAGAGATCATTATAGTGCCTGCAGTAACCAAGCTCTGTGAAATAGCTGCATTAGTCATTAACTTTCCAGCACTAAATTTCGTATCAGACACAATTAACTACTACATAGCTTTTAATGACAATATTTTTCAGATGCAGCTCTTGTTTACTAATAAGATTTCCCATCACAACCATCTTTGCCATTACTTTGGTAGTGTTAATATTCAAGTCTTGAGTTTCTCCAAAGAAAATGGGGCAATGAAAATCACATTTGCTGAAAGTACTCCTTGAATTATGCTTCTAAAATTTAAAGTATTTAAGCTGCACTTTTTCAGTAAAAGGCAATAAGAGTGTAGAAGATGAATGTCATCTCTGCATTATATCCACAGAAGAGATTGGAGTTGTCACAGAACTTCCACATATTTAACCAAAATATTTCTGTTGTATTTGAGACTTTCATGATCAAAGCCCTTTAAATTAGAAATGACCTCTAGGTTTGTTATTTTCTTATCATACTGAAAGTCAAAGCTTGGAATAAAAGAAGTTACAAAGTTAATATAACCATGAAATAATTTACATAGGTAATTAGCAAAACATGCACATATTAAGGGCAACTGGGTTAAGGAACTAGATCACCCACAGCCTATAGCAAAAATATTCTTGTCTTCAGTCTCTCTGGTGTCCCCCCACTATTTTTCCCATTTTTGTAGAGATGGAAAAGATTCTTTGATTCAGATAACACCATCTATACTTTTACATTACTTGTTTATCTGTTCTGATACTTTTGTGTCACTTGTACTATTGTTAGTTGTTAGGGTTTTTGTCTGTACTATGGGAGAAATACAAATGCAAATGGTTAACTTTTAAATCAGAGTTAGGTTTTGGTTTTGAAAAATACCCAGGTATACACAGGTTACCTGTGAGAAAATCTAGTTTTGAAAACAGTAGTGAAAGTACTGCTCTCTAATTTGGAAAGAACTGCAAATAATACAGATATCATCTATAAATATTTTCGGGTTGTGTTTGTTTTCACAGCCCTAGGAAACCGAAGTAACAAGGTTGTATTATAAAGAAAGAACTATAAAACATCAGAAAGGCATGCAGACATAGTGCACAAAAATAGCTAATGGAGCTACACTGTGAAAAGAAGACTCAAAATAATGGTAAATAGTTTTAAAAGTTGATTAAGAAAGCTTATGCTTATTCTAGTGCAAAAAGAAACCCAACCAACCAAAAAAATCTGATAATGTTCTAGCTCCATATGTTTTTTCCTGTTTCTATGACTTCTCCTTCTCCAGCCTTCTCACCTTTTTTGTTTTCTGCATGTTTCTATCATCTGCTATGTTTTACTGTTCTCTTCTGTGATAGGGACTATAGGAAAAGATCATCAGGGAGTGACTTTTATGCTGTTTTCTCTATATTTATTTTTTTTAATAAGGAAGTTATGTAGCCCAGGGAAAACCATCAGGGGGTGCAAAAAAATAAAAAAGCTATCAGCTAACAATGTAGGACATACTAATCATGAGGCTTTAAGAATGACCACCATCAGCAGATTTTGTATTATTTATAGTGACCATAGTGAGGATGCTGGAGAAGGATATGTTCATGACATCTCACAAATCCTGTATAAAGCAATCCCTCCCATTTTCCTTGTGCTGGGTCCAGCTGGGATTACTGCCTTATTTGCCTCAATGCATGTTCTCTTCAGGTAATACTCACAGCCTGTTGTCATCTCATCCTGTCTTTGAATAGAAAACCTAAAGGAGTAATATCTAAATGGTATAGAAAGCCACAAGAAGGACCTATGTTTAGTGAAACTCTCCAATAAGGAGTTGGATTGTTGCCCAGAGCAATATTTATCTTAAAGAGTATATTTATGACCTCCACTGCAGTTCTGTTTAGTAATATGATGTGACATAGAGATGATGCACTGCATCTCATAGTAAATCCTTCTGTTATAAAAACATCATGAGGGAGTCCTAGCCACTTTCTTCCTGGAAGGAAAAGCTATTCTAGCATAAGTCTGCTTTCAGTCACCTACATGCAAGGCTGTAGAAGAGAGACAGCAACACGGGACACACCAAGCAAGCACAATTGAATGGGAAAATGGAATGCACTCCCTCTACAGAATACAGTGTTGTGTTTATGTCTGTGTATATATTTATTTTTTATTCTAGACCTCACACTTTATCTAAAGAAATACGGTTTTCAGGTAGGTCACTGTCAAGAAAAAATATATTGTTAAACGGAAATGATCCACTCTGTCAGATGAGGAAACTATCATCTCAGATAAATATTGTGCATTTGAAAACTATTTTGACAGAAACTGTGAACAGGGTTTTGATTCCTTATCTCTTCTTGTGCACATAAAATAATCCTACTAAATGGCAGCAGAAACTCATTTCAACTCTCTTTCCATTGGTGTAGTAGAATAAAATTTCTTAGTTAGACTTAAGTAATAAAACAGAGCTCTTCCCCCCATTCCCATTATTCTTTGCAGTATAATATTATGGGGTATTTCTCACATTTCTGTTGGGAGAATCCTTTATTTGCTATAGGGAATAACTTGTACTAATAAGGAAAAAAAGATCTCATGTATGAAAGATTTGTTGTCTTGTCTAAACATTTTGTATGTTTGTGGAGCTCATAGAGGGAGATCTCCAAGGTTATACAATTTTAATACAAATTCAAAACATAATTTGATATTGGTTACTTCTCAAAGCTTACACAGTTTTAATTTGAAGTATGGCCTCAGGGGTGAAAGGCCATTAAATAACCTAGTGATCCATGAAGACAATTTAAAAATGTACAGTAGGTAAAATAATATGAGATTGTTTCTGTATTTGCATGTTTAATTTGTTATTGCTAAAGAGCATTATTAAAGATCTTCCTCTTTGATATAAGGTTCTTCTCTCTAATAAACTAGTTGAACTTCTTAGTACTGACAATCGCAGATTCACCTTGAACCCTGTCCTCCTCCTAAACAAATGTGTAATTAGCAGCTCTCTGGATTCTCTGGATGCTTCTGTGTTGTCTTCTATCTTGCACACATACCCTGTAAGATAGTTTGATCTAAAAGTAGGAAGCAGCTAACTTCTCCCTTCCTCCTCTCCAAACTAAAATGTAGGGAATCATATACTGTTTATGTGCACTCCTTTTAGTGAAAAAAAAAAAAAAAAAAAAAAAAAACAAAACACCACAAACAACTTCCTTCTGAATATCTCACCTAGATTTTCTCTTCTTTAGGTGAAATTGCGGATGGTAAATTAACTTCCTATTAATAAGAGGATGCAATATCCTTAGAAGAAATGATAAACGTATTTTTACAAGACATGATGTATTTGATGACATATAAACATCCTAAAGGAAGATCCTTTACACAATTAAGTGGATGACTACTACAAAAAGAAAAAGTGTACTTACCAGGAAGACACTACTCTTTTAGAATTTTAATATTTTCCGAAGGAAAAGTTGTGTTCCCTTAGTATTTTTTAAATGGTAGAGTCACTGAAATATCTAAACTAAAAGGGACCTCCAGAAGACCATCTGGTCCAACCTGGTTTTGAAAGCAGGGCCTCTGATAAGGTTGTCTGGGTCCCTGTCAAGCCAAGTTAATATTTCCATTGAGGGATATTCCACCACTTATATGGGGAATATATTCCAATACTGACTTGTTCACATGGTAAATAATTTTTGCTACAAGGATGCACTGCTGTCTCATGTTCAGCTTGATGTCCACCAGGACCTACAGGTCCTTCTCAGCAGAACTACAGGACAAACACTCAGACCTCAGGCTGAGTTGCTACTTGGGATTATTTTGTCCCATTTGAATAATTTCATGCGGTCTGCTCTCATGTGATGAATGAAATACTGTTGTCTGGAACATTAGAAAATTATTTGGTTTGCCTTTTATTATTACTAAAAAGTTCTAAAGTTTCTATAGAAAATATTAGACAACAAAATGTCAGTCACTGGAGTTAGAAATTAAAACATTTTATATGTCTTCCTTATATATTTGAGTATAAACTGACCACAAAATTTGGAATTTAGAACTAATTTTTCTTAGATCAAATTTCCAGGGACTACTGACATCTTCCCTGGAATGAGGCCAGCATTTGGAATGATCTGAAAAATGTTCTGCCTTAGGAAAAAAACAAAACGCTTTGCCCCTGTCTCCAGTCTAGTATTGCAAGGATCTAAGACTTTCATGAAATCATTGTTCTTTTTTAGTATTGTCCTGAGGTACATTGTATTTCTCTGTGTTGGTAGTGACTTTAATAAAGCTTGTTGGGAACTGATCTGTAACATGGATTTATATGGTATTATAAAGCAGGGTATAAAATTTTACAATGTACAGAGGTGTACAGGATATCACTTCATGCTTTCTTGTGACTGTGAGGGTTGGACTCAGTGACTCTAAGATATATAGCTCATGTACATCAGATGTCAAATCTGTTCTAAAATGAATATTCACATTTGTCAGCACTCTAAATGTCTCCCATTTCAAGTGTGAACTGCTTGAGATTCCAGAAATAATAAGTAATTGGGTCATCTTTATCATTCTCTCAGCTTCAATTTTGAGCCATTATATGAATTGCAACACCTTAAGTTATTCCTATTTATTTGGTGAGAACATGACTAACATTAATTTTAACTCTCTTCAATTTTGCAAAGGAGAAGTTTTTAACCTAAAAATTACTTAAAACAATCAAAACATAGCTATTTTCATCTCAGCACTATATTCAAACAGGTACAATTCATTATCAGCTGTTGCCAGTTAAGAAGCCAGGATACAAACTGAATTCAGAAACTTTATGATTTTAGGGCATGTTGTGGTTTGAGCCTGGTTGGCAACCAAACACTACGCAGCCACTCTCTCCCCTTTCTCTTTTGGCAATGAGAAAGGACAGATAAGCCAGGCTTGGTGTTTGAGATAGGACTGGGAGGGGCAGATCACCCATTATGGTCATGAGCAAAAGGCAGGCTCGTTAGGGGAAGAAAAAAGAACATACATTTATTACAGACACTAACAACACGTAACAGAGTAGGACAGTGAGAAGCATTGCCACATCTTGAGAACACCTTCCCCCCACCCCTCCCTTCTTCCCGGGCTCAGCTCTGCTCCCCATATCTCTACCTCCTCCCCCCCGCGGTGCAGGAGCAGGGAATGGGGGGGTGCATTCAGTGCTGCCACTTCTTCCATCTTCGGTGGGGGGAGCTTTTTCCCCCTACTCCATCGTTGTCCTGCTCCCACAGGAGACAGTCCTCCACAAACTTTCTCCAATATGAGTCTCTCCCATGGATCGCAGCATTTCCTTACACTGCTCCAGTGTGGGACACCAACTTTCTCCAATTGGAGTCCTCTTCCTGAGCTGCTCCGGCGTGGGACACCCCCGCATGCTGCAGTCCTCTCAGTGCTGAACTACAACAGCGGGGCTACCTTTTCCCACACAACCCCAGCCTTCTTTGGGCACAGCACCTTGATCAATCAGGTGGAAGCCACAGGCCATAAATCAGTATCTGATCCACCATAGAACTTCATGAGTGGTGGGAGGGCCAGCCCTGCCGTCTCACCACAGGATACAGGGGGGTCTCTGCTCCGGCACACCTCCCCCCTCCTTTCTTCCTCCGTTCCTTCACTGACCTTGGTGTTCACGCAGCTGCAGCAACTCCTCCTCACAAGTCCCACTGCTCGTCACCACGTCCCTTCTTAAATACGTTATCCCAGAGGCGCAGCTGATGGGCTCAGTTTTTGAGCAGAGGTGGAGCTGGCTTGAAGCTGGGGAAGCTTCAAGAAGCTTCTCACAGGGGGCCACCCCTATAGCCCCCTCCCCTGCTACCAAAAAAACCCACCACTCACTCAAACCCAGGACAGGGGGACAGACAGAATATTTTATTTTTTTTTAATTAATATTCCCCATCATTATTATATATCAGAACTCAGTGGTCGATTCGTATGCATCAACATAATAAGCCACATCTTTGTATATGTTAAAGGGTCCAGACAAGGTTGTGAAGACTTTATTAACCTCTCAGTTGGGAGATCTTCATTTATATTAATGGAATTACGCTAAACAGGAGGGGGGGAAAGGCTTTTTATGAAGCAGGAAGTGCTGAATATTTTTGACTAGTTAAAGATAATTTTTCATGTGGTATGCATGCTCCTATTTTTTTATAAGATCAGCTGTGTTATGTCATGGAATAAGTTATTTTATGATGACTTTATGATGACAGACTTTACCTCGTACCTCCCTTTTCTGCAGTATCTATGCTATCTCTATGTCATTCTTGAACAAAACTCTTCTCTAGAAAGTTCTTTAAAAAGCTTCCAGGCCTTTAATCACCACTGATTCTCTTTTTAAACACCCCAGTGATTCAAATACTGTTTGATGCACAGGGATGAAAAATGGATGCAGAATTCAACTGAGACAAACATATCATTGTTAAGCCATGTGGTAGGATTTCCCTTCATACTTGCAATTGTACTCACATGTAGACATACTAGGTTGAAGGATCCCCTTTTAAAAATGAGATCTTTTCATTTTGTCACATGCTACAGACTTCTGAAAAATCCTTCAGTTTGGTAGATTTCTGAAGTGGAAGAACTTTTACTTCCAGTGAAAAGTCAGTCTTTCAAAAATATTTAAAAAAAAAAAAAAAAAGGTGGTTTATTATAGCTGAACTTACCAACTAGAGAAAAATTTAAGTAGCTAGACCAAAGGAAAAAAAAAAAATCAAGTATGTTTAAACAATAACCTCCTAGCCATGGAGCCTTTGCAAGGCAGATTTGCAATTCAGATCCTGTAGTCTCTGGAACCCTCCAGGATGCTCAGCTGGCCCCCAGGGAAAGAAGCAGCTCGTGCTCTTTCCAGAGGGTTTCATCTAGTGCAATTCATCTAAAAGGACAGCAACTTTCAGCTAAGACCACACAAATTGAACAAATTCTATCCATGAAAAAGTCAGCCAGTCAAAACAAGAAGAAAAGGAGGATCATGGGCAAAGGGGTCTTTGCAGTAACTCTTACTTTGTATCATCTTTATTACTTACAATATTATTTTTATTTAAAAATAAGGTCTTTTCCTAATTGTACTTATAGATACACTGAAAATAGGTATTATTTAAAGTTCTCTCTACATTACCAGAATCTGTCTGATAGCTACTTGGAAAGCAAGGTTTCAGTAACACTTCAGCTGTTCCTGTTTCAGTCTACAAGCATTGATATTTCCAGACCTGGACTCTAAACTCGTATTTCTATAAATTTTATCCAAAAGATCAGAAAGTTCCCAAAGTTAAGAAGAGTGTCTATAAAATTAACACAATAAATCTAGTAACATCAACAGTGGCCTTTTTTCTATACTTTTGAAATGTAAAAACTGATAATTGCACTTATTTAAATAAAAAAGAAGAAAAATATATATTTCCTGTATTTTGTAGAACAATTCCAGAAGAGAGGGCAGCTTTATCTATTGCTGGCCATATTATTACACCTGCAAATAGTTGCTGTGAATTCTTACAAGAGAACAAAGGAAGCTAAATCTTACCTTTTGTTTTCAAAACTCCTTTCCCCATTCTATTGCTATGTTTGTCTTCAGCACACTTAAAACTGCACTCCATTTTATGTACCTCGTAATTTGTACCCATGTCATCTGAGCTTCTCATTTCAAAACTAATCAGCTCCCTATTCATTCACCTGCTCCTGGATTTTGAAATACTCACTATGCACTTATCATCTCTCCAGTGTTGTTTTAGATAATTTCCTAGTTTCTGCTGGTTTTGCTCTTTTGAATTTTGTATAGAAATAAGCAAGATTACTGTTATAAACAAATATGTCATGTTGTCTTCTTTCTCATTTACATTTATCAACAGTTTCTCAAGTAATCCTTCAGTGACTCCCAAATATTCTGCTGGATTACTTTAGTAAATCAGGAAATTCACAAGTCTGATTTTGCACCCTGAAAGAGTATTTAATTTATTAGTAGACAGCATAGAAACAGTTGTGCACTAGGTTGCATTCAAAGCTGAAAATGTTCTTTCTCCTAATTTCAGCATTCAGATTAGGCTATAAACCAAAAACACACTTATCATTTTAATAACCTCTTATTTGGACAAGGAAATCAGACAGGAGAATAAAAATCTATATTAGACATTTATACTGTTTTTAATCTTATAATGGGAGCCACCTGTGAATAGGACTTATAGAATCCTTTCATAGGTGAATTTAGAAGCCAACATTACCCCAGAAAGGAGCTCACAATATGCAGAAATGAACTAGTGCTTGAATGACTGCTTGTTAGCTTACTTTTTGCTATGTGAGAAATCATATAAAGGCTACGTTCTGAAGGAATAAGCCTGGATATTTGCCTTCAGGGCTTTTAAATAATTTTGAAGTCTTCCTTATTTGAAAGAAAATTTAAATATGATAAATCAGGCTAGAAGAGGGGTTACAGCTATAGATATAGACATATGATAAATATAGATATATATTAATTATAAATTAAAAAACAAACAAACAAACAAACAAACAAACCAACCAAACAAACAATTTTTCACCTCTCCAGTGTATTTGGTCAGCTTTGACTGCTGCCTTAACTACTGGCTGAACTATTATACTTACAAAATTTACCCTGCTCAGATAAGCCTTACAGCTATAATCCTATCCTAACTAATAGAACAGAGCTTGAAAATGGCTCATGAGTTTACTCTTCCAGAAGTGACTATTCATGAAGTACTTCATGCTTCCAAAATGACCCTGTACTTTTATGCCTGCTTAATAATATCTGTTGTGAACAAGGGATCCAGTGTGGACCCAAGAGCCTGTGTAACAGGTATGTCTTCTGTAAGTTCATATCTTGGTCTCTGCACAGTCACCAGACATTGAAATAATTGAAACAATTTAATTAGTATTTCCCTTTTCAGGCTCTAGTTTTCCACTAATATAACCACATAACTCATAACAAGCTTTCAAGTGATGAAAAACTCCCAATAATATCTCATCTATATTGACTGAGGGATGTCATTAATATATAAATTCCAGAGTTCAAAAACCAGGGTTTTTTTCAGTCAACCGTGCTGTTGCAAATGAATCACTGAAGGCCCACACAAACCTTAGAGGATGTCCTGAAATCATCTCATAAAATTCACCATATTATTATCATCAATAAATAGGAGGGAAACATTTTAAACAGAGGTAACTGGGAAGAAGTCTCATACAGTCTTAACACAAAGATGTTCTTACAAATGAACCTGAGCAAACTTGAAAACTACAAAAGAGGAACGGAAGTTCAAAGAGAAGCAATGACACATTCCACTTACTTGAAAAGACACATTCATAACGGGTGACCATACCTCTTCTTCAGAATGACCATTTTAAAGATTATGAAAAGTAAGAATGCACTGAGAAACACTGAAGAATAGAAACATCTACAACCAGGATTCTTAACTCACCTGAATTTTAATCTCCCTTGAGTTTTCAAAAAAGCACCTCATTTATGTCATCAGTCTGTAGTCATCCCCTAGCAATTCTTTTGAGAAGGTTTTGACTTCTGCTTCTTGTAGACAACAGCTTTAGACCATAGTTCCTTATAACACACTAACACACAGTGATCAATTAATGTTCAGTTGCTGAACTTAGAGGGACAGTAGCAGGCTTACACATTGATCATCTATGACTGAAAAAGCAAAGTGCTACTTAGATGGAGCAGGACCAGTTGAAATATAATCTTTTTATTTTAAAAAGACAATTACATAGATGCTGAATTTACCAGATGGCCATGAAAATTTGTTAATATGTGACTTGTTAATCATATGCATCCACAAATCTTTTCACTTAGTCATTTTAAACCAGATCAAACCCATCAGTATTTCTTACTCAAACACTGAAATATCAAACAATATTTCCATCAGATTTTCATTGGCTTTCTCATCTCCCTCATTTATAAAATTAATATTAGACTCAATATCTCTTTCATGGTCTCTCATAAGAAAGAGTTCTTACAGTTACCTAACTTATACCGACCTCACTTCTGACTTAAGACAACAACAACTTTAGGACATAAGGAGGGGAATCCCCAAAACTGATATAGGAAAGAGAAGTCAATTTAGCCATTGAAATATCCATGTGTCAAACTTTTCTCACTGTTTATACAAAAGAAGTCAGGTTTTCCTTGCTATTTCTGTGGACAGCAGCCTCTTCTGAACATCTGTCAGATATTGGAATGTAGAAGTGGTTTATTAAAACTGGGACAATTAAGAACTACTGAAAACGAAAGGATATTTAAGTTGAAAGATCCCATTAAAGTTCATAATGAAAAAACATTAAAACTCAGTAAGGCAGAAGAGTCTTAATACCTTTCTCTTGCATAAAACTTCAATGCCATTATTTCACCATAGTTCAGGTTTCACAGATCCAAAAGAAATCAATGTTAGCTTCTTAAGTGACCTTTTACAAAATACATTACATTCCCTGTGCATGCAATTTTCACTTTTACTGTGAACTTTTACCTATATTTACAAATAAGAAGTTTGGACCAATAACATTTATTAGCTGTTTGCTCTATGACTTTAAAATATATTCTAGAGATAAAATATTATAATACAAATTAATCTTTCTTAGAAAAAAGCATGTCAATCAGATAATATGGAAAAATAAGGCAGAACTAGTTAAACTAATAAGATGACCAGGGGGTTAAAGAACAATTGTTTGTATATTTTCAAATACATATTCTATATCATGCATTTAGCAACCACTCTCCTCAGTTCTAATTTTTCTGAAGTTTATCATAATTTTCCTACTTACCTGACTACTCAGGTGTTTCTTCAAACTTCAAAGAATGAGTCCCAAGTCCTTTCAAACTCTGCCAGCCTAGACTGGACTGAAACAGCTAGTTCTTTTTGTTCTGACTATAAGCTCTTTCTTTGCAGAACTGAAACCTTATAGACATATTCCAATAGAGATAGCTTAAAAATATCTAAAAGATGTGTGAACAACATCACCATTTCCTTTTCTACCTAATATGAAGGACACTGATAATTAGCTTTTGCTTAAGAGCTAAGCTCTGTCTTATCTATTACGATAAAAAGTCATATATATTAGTGTGTGCTTCAGCTCTGTTCTCACCCTCTGAATTGAGGAGTGTTTTACTGTGTTTGGATTACTCTCATCCATTCAGACAATGAGGGTTCTATTTATAAGACATATAAGTAACATATAAGACATATTAGTCCCTGAGAAGTCAGTAACACCTTTTTCTTACTTGATTAGCAGATTAGCAGTTGTCTTAATCACATGATTTTAAAAGTTAAGCTTTTTTGGTAGTTAAGAATACAGCCTAGTTGATGTAAGCAGTTTTGAAATTTAATGCATTTTTTTTTTTTTTTTTAATTTTTACAATATGCATTGATATATTAATGGTTGTTTTAGTAGTAAAACCAAATTTTCAAAAATTAAAAAGGACCCCTCTGTAAATATCAGAATTAAACATCTGATTTCATTAAAAACTGTTAATGAGCTCACTACAAAAACTCCTCACATTCTCTTAAAAGGGATGTTAATTTTAATACTCATTTGTAGGACATGCATTCACTGCCCAAGCTACAAGATCAATTAACACTTTCATAAAGCTGCTATCAAGTATTTCATTGCATATTGATAAAAATGGACACAAAAAATGCTAATCACTTCATCCCCTACATATTTCTAGTTGAAGGTTCCATTCAGGCAAACCAAGAGCAATATCTTTGGATCATAGCTTTATCATCAACAGTTTGCCTTGAGGAGGTAACATGAAAAGGTTGTAACCTAGACATGAAGTAAGAGACATGAATTCTTTCTAAAACAACCAACCAACCACAAAAACATAACAAAATTGTATTCCACTTCTTGAAAATAAACTAAAATCTCCAGGACAGTCTTGTCACCAGCCTTTGAGGACATAAAATCCAGAAGTATTAATCAGAAACATTCCAAAAATCTTAAATATTTTGTTCACTAGAATACTTTCATTACCAAGTTTGTATCCAGATGTTCATGAAACACCTTTTAAATTAACTACAAATTTCAAACTAAATTAAAAATGATATTGACTTTATCAAACCCAAGGTGAATTTTCATTATCATGTAGTTGGATTGCTGTTATAAAAGTGTTTATTCTAATGAAAGGATATAAATATACTCTTTTCCCAGTTAGAAGTCCTAGATGACAGAGATAATGTTCCTAACACTTGTTGGTCATTAGTCCCTGTTGTATTAATTTGTTGTTAGGACCTTCACCCTCATTTCTACTATTTAAATTATATTGATAGCAGGGATGGACCATAGAGAACATTTTAAATATGAACTATTTGAACCCCTGAGGTTCAAATCAGAGGTATTTGAGATACACTCAAATTCAATACATTCAACTGAAATTCAAAGCAAATTCCTGTGTTGTTGTTCTGTTTTTCAGTTTGTGTTTGTTTGTTGAGTTTGGTTTTTTTTTTTTTTCCTGAAATTGGTTTCAAGAATTTGAAAGTTCAGCTGAACCCTTACAAAGGCAGCTCTTTTTATGAAATTTGTTTCCCAGAGAACATATGTGCATCAAGAACAGATGACATATGAGAGTTACCCTATTTTTTTACCCAAAATCATTTACAAGTGCCTTGGAAAAAGTCAGAATTTGAATATCAGTTCCAGACTGTTCTTAAATCAAAAATTCAGCTGATAGTTTATTCATAATTAGATACAAATTGTACTTCTAACAGAAATAGAAGACTCATACATTTTCAACTCTAAATCAGATAATTTTTTATAGAATGAATAATCGTGTATTTAATCTACAAGACCAATTCAAGACTGAATTTTTGTTCATTTTCACCAAAGTGCTGCAAATATAGTTTCAAGTATTACTATTACTACCTGTGGTGGGTTAACCTTAGCTAGCTGCCAGGTGTCTACCAAACTGCTCTCTCTCTTCCCCTCCTCAACAGGGCAGGGGGAGAAAATAAGATGAAAAGCCTTGTGGATCAAAATAAGGACAGGGAGATCACTCACCATTCTCATAATGGGCAAAACAGATTTAAATTGGGGAAGATTAATTTAATTTATTGAGAACTTAAAGTAGAAGAGGAAACAAAAGACTAATAACATCTTCCTCACACACACATACTTCTTCCTAAGCTCAACTCCTTCATTCCCAACTTTTCTACCTCCTCCCCACCCTGAACATCACAGGAGGGATGGGGAATGGGGGTTGTGGTCAGTTCAGAACACTTCATCCCTGACGCTTCTTCGTCCTCACACCTTTCCCCTGCTCCAGTGTTGGTCTTTTCCATGGGGTACAGTCCTTCAGGAACAGCCTGCTCTAGCACAGGTTCCCCATGGACCACGGTTCCTGCCAGAAAACCTGTTCCTGCATGGACTTCTCTCCATGCGTTAAAGCTTCCTCAAGGCACATCCACCTGCTCCAGCATGGGGTCCTCCATGGGCTGCACATGAATCTCTGCTCTGGCATCTGGAGAACATCTTCCCCCTCCTTCCTCACTGACTTTGGTGTCTGCGGGGTTGTTCCTCTCACATTTTTCTTGCTCTTCTTTGTCACAGCTGCTTCATATCACTTTTTAACCTGTCTTAAATATGTTACCACAGAGGCACCACCAGCATTGCTGATCAGGCTCAGTTTGGACAGCAGAGCATCCACTTTGTAGACAGCTAGAACTGGCTGTACCCAATGTGGGGACAGTCCCTAGGCCCTTCTCAAACTGGCCACCCCTGCTACCAAAACCTTGACACATAAACCAAGTAGACTACCATAATGTGAAACAATTTTAAGTTGTTTAACACTCTTAAAGAATACTGATATCTCAGCTTTAGATGCTTTCTAGGATTTTTGTAAGACAATGTTAGTGATTTCTGCAAAGGCCTAGGTTCAAATCCAAGCTATAACTCCTTTTTAATGCATAGAATAATTTTAGACATAGAGATAGAAGGCTTCCGTCAGAGCAGAGAGGTTCTCTAGAAAAGCTGCAACAAAAACAGAGGAAAACCAAAAAAGTTTTAACAACAGAGCTCATTAAGTTTCTGAGAGGAAGTGTATAAAGTGTTTGCTGACATCATAAGACTGAATACCTTTTCACTGTGTGCTATACTGTATCATTACTGTCAATCATATAGTTTATGCATATACCTGTTGAGTAAAATAACGTGGGTAGCTGGGGAAGTTCTAAAAAAAAAAAAAAACCAACCCTTTAGCTAATCAAATGTTAAATCAAAGAGTTGGGCTCAAACAGAAGGTTTCAAATTTCTGTGTATATGAACAGCAAGAATGAGGAAAATTCCTGATGACTCTGGAACTACAGTTTAAGTTAATACTTATGCTACATGAATTGACATTTCACCCTTCCTTTCCCACAGGCCAACAGCCTTTTCCTGCTCATACAATCCTGTGGTGAACCAAATTGAGAATCTGATCTGAGTTAAAATTAATCTGGAAAAAAAAAAAAGGCAGTTTTACCTCTGATTGGTTCCCTGATCTAGTTCAATGAGCAGCAGCACAAACATTTCTGCTAGCCCAAGGGAGGAAGCAAAGCCGGGTGAGAATAAGCTGTCAGGTAGAGAAGGAGGTCAGGGCTGCTGCTTAAGGCAGCAGTGTTAGCTGACAGTGTACTTGAAACTGCAGCTCGAGGTGTTTCATATTTGCATTTTTTTCATCAAAACCAAATCTTCATGTTCTGCTCTTGATTAATTCTGATGTTCCCTGAGAAAGGACTACAGTATGAATCTTTACCTATGAATACTTTAAAAGGATTAGCCAGATGTTCTGCTTTCTTGAAATGAACAAGGTTTATTAATGAAAACAAAAGTGGGGTCAGTATTTACAACAGGGGAGCAATACAGAAAAGCGCAGACCAACACAAATAAAAGCTAATTAATATGATACTGCTTCATCAGTTCAGACCAACAATCTTTATAGCCTAGTTTCTAGCTTTTAGCAGCTCCTGTTTTTGAATGTTTTAGTAAATTTCCTCTTGTGAAGTGCCCTATATTTAAAGCTATTAATGTGATATTTGAATAGTTTTGAAGGTCACTTCACATATGTAGCAGTTAGACATAAAACCTAGCTGCGCAGGAGTGAATCAGTATTTTGATCTGGTTATAACTTTTAAAGCAGTGATGCTTCCACATAAGACTAATTCAATTTATGTAGATATAAACAGGGAAGACTCAAACAAACCAGCTTGCTGTTGGAAAACCATTCAGTTGAAAGTACAGCCTTGGATTCCTGGAATGACTGCTGCACTGCAGACTACATTCATTTAGAGATGAAAATCAGTAGATATACAGCAACTATTGCATTTCTTCTGTACAATGCTGTGAAAAAGCAGTTGAAATGAGGTAAGGATGCAGCAACATGTCATCTAGCAGTATTTGCTACCTTGTGACAAAAGTTCACTTACATGGCAAAGAAATCACATACTTTTTCACACATTCATGGATCATAGACTCCAATTAAATGCAAATTGCTTCAAATATTTGGCAGGTAAGCAGAATTCATCGGTATTGCTTAAGAAAGCAAATTGAGGAAATCAATTCCAGGTGACTAACTGATTGTTCTGATTGCTCTGAGTGGCAGTATTAAAAAGAAATAGTATTTGCCTAACTACAGAGCAAGAAAGAGCATTTCAGAACCCCAGGCTTAGAAGGCAGCAGGATGTGATGCTTTGTTATAGCTGTCAACAATTTGCTGCATTGCAGGCTAATGGCAGTGGTGTAGGACAGCAGTGTTAATGCTAATATTCAAAGACTCAGTCATTAACCAGCACACTTAGGTTCTAAAATAAGATATTAATTGAGCACACAGGAGTGGTAGAATGTAAAAAATATTGTCTGTTAATTTTGAACATTAGTAGATTCTGCTAGATCTTTACAGCAACATAACAGTATCAGAAGGAGACTTTTCTTGCAGCAATCTCCTCAGAGAATTGCTTATACATTTGGACAGATGAATGCAACAAAGAAATGGTAGATATCTATTTCTGCTCTCTCTGTTACACATGCATATGGAAACACTCATACAAAAGCATGCATATGCATTTTGTTTAATAACCCCAAATATCCCTGGTGCCTGTTGCCTATTTGTAGCTTGCGTTTCAATATTTCACATCTGCTGCATTAGAACAGATTAGGAAGAAACCATATACAATAATAAAAAGGAATAGATGCTGCAAAATTTCGTAAAAATTTATAAATTATCATATTTTGTTTCCTGACTGAAAACATGAACTATTTGATTCTCCCAGACATTAATATTCATCAAAACATTGTCTCCTTGCCACTTCTAATTTTTGGTAGCTATCCAACAGTGAATAAAGATTTCAATAACAAACACACATAGGCACAGAAAATCACAGCATAACTTTATATGATTAAGGTTGAAAAGAATCCTTCTGCTTAAAAGACATCTTCTCTGTATTTCTTATTTCCATATGGATTTCCCTGAAACTGTATTTTGTCACTGGGATTTTATGTGAACCAAAATTAGCTTTTTTAGCCAGAGCTTCCCAGAATTACACTAAAATTTCCACAAACTAAACAAGTCCTTTTAAAATTTGTAGTGTTATAGGAACCCAAACTGTGTTCTAAGGGTACCATCACTAAACTTAGTTTTCCACAGTTAGTGTGCAATGCCTATTACCTTCAGGACACAAACTAGAAAATTCCATTCATATAAGTTTTTTGTCTCTAGAACAGTACATGTACATTCAACAAAGTGATGGGAAAGCTCATGTACAGAAAGGGTGAAAAAAAAAGCTTTGAAGGCAGTTAGTTGCTAAATAGTTTCTTGGCTTAAAGGGACATACTGTGATCACTCAACCACAGCTACAATCTTGTACCATTAAATTGAAGCCTTTCTATCAGAGGTCCCATCTAACTTGTAGGCATGTTGCTACCATCTGTTTTTGTCAGAGGTGAATGTTATATAGGAGAAAAGAAGCCTTGCCAATATGCATATCCAATTTAAAAGAATTAGTTGTGCATATGTCATTGAAGATCATGATACTATTTTTCTACCTGGGTGATTAAACTGGAAGATAACATTAATCAGTCAGCACTGATTAACTGAAAGGATGAAGAAAAACATTTGTTTTTTTTTACAATCCTGAAATTAAGGTCAGGACATTTCAGTACATTATCTGTGATATTTGGATGTTTTGTTTCTTGGATTGCTTTGGTAGAAAGCAGACTGTGGGAGTGAAGGGAGTGCAACAGGGATTGGTGGAATAGCCTGGAGGCTCCAATGATGAGATGATGGTTTATGTGAAAAGGATAGACTATGAATGGGAGCGTATTGTACTAAAAGGACTCTTTAGTGGTAAGGGGCATGAAAGATTAGAGAGGTATATCTCTCCTTTTGTTTTAATATTGAAACTTTCTGTACCATCAAAGATTGCAGATGTTTGCAATGGATGAGATCCAGCACCCAGGAAAACCTTGGCTTTGAAATAAAAGTGATGGTTTTGTTTTACCTTTCCAAATTGGTTAAATGAAATAGCATTAATAGCACCTGGGGGCCTGAGCATCTCACCATAAACTCTTCAGCAAACCAGAAAAAGAGAAGGGGATCTTTAAAGGGTTTAAACACTTTGCTTCCCATACAGTAGCTAAAATCAAGGATAGGGTCCACACTCACGAAGCAGGAAATGTTTTCTCCCCAGCTGTTCTTTGACCTAGGATTTGGAAATAGCCTATCCTAGATCCTCTTACTCCAAATTGTGCCAGAATTGAGTAGCAGATGGGGCATTTTGATAGCCTTTTTCTACGCCAACATTTCAAGAAACCCTGATTCTCTAGCAGAGGTGATAATCTCAGATTCACAAGTTACTGTTGAGGTTTTAAAAAGGAAAAAAAAAAAAAAGTTAAAATGCTGATGCCTAAACCATGCCTGTGATTTCTTTTCTTGAGTATCCATCCCCACATCAATGCCAAAGATTCAAAACATAGTTATTACCCCCATCATTATAACCTAGAAAATAATAAAGTACAACTGTGAACTGTATTGCATTCTTTCTGTTAGCAATACATTTGTTATAAATCTGTGTGAAAACTCCAACTACCAAAACAGACAAAATTCTAGAGGTAGCACTTCTGTATCTCTTTGCAAAAGGAGGGCAGCAAAAGTAAAGAAAAAAAAAAAAAAAGAAATAAACCTCTGAGCAGTTAAGTAAGAAGCAGCATGGCACAGCAGTTAAACCTTCAATCTAGCTCTTCAAACAATGACTAAGCACATCTTAGATATTACATACGCACCCTTTGTCTTTGTAGATAACATTCAGAGAAAAAGACAAATTTAGTGGGAGAGAGACTATTTCTCACTTTCTCCAAGGAGGGCAATCAATTCAATGAATAATTTACTCTTGGATTAGTCAGGAAGTCTGCTCCAAATTCTAGTATTTGCATTGTTATTGCTCTGTCAAAGTTCAATCAACGTGCTCACAGGTGAATCAGCTAAATAACACAGGTTAGACATGAAAAAAGAAAAAAAAAAAAAAAAAGAAAAAAGACAATCTTTTTTAACATCATTTTTCAAGGTTATTTCTTTCTAAATTATTTCTTTCAAGATTCCTTTCAAGGTTACTCAAGGGTCCAAGGAAGGAAACCGATACCGATACATGCATCTTAGACTTCTTACTTACTGCTCACTACATTCTGTGCTGCTTCTTTTGGGAGAAGCAACAAAACATAAGGATGATCTGCATAATATTCTGCTTGTATAAGAAAAAAAACCCAACTTATTATAGACCCATGCTTATTATACTCTCTATCCCATATCTGAGTTGGGGTTTTTTTCACATTAAACAAGAAAAGATTAACATTAACATATTTGATGAGCTCATAATCATGGACACCAAGAGGGATGGTTCATAAAAACAAGAAAGGTAGTATTGCTTGGATTTGTTCACATATATAAAGAAATATCTCACTGGGAAAAATACATTAGAGGGATTTTATAGTTAGTGTCTATTATAGTCTTAAAGAGATTCCATGGAGTAAATTCCAAACAAAAACCCAGTGACACAATTTTTGAGGTGTGTCATAAAACACCACTACTATTGTCCTGGTTTGGGCTGAAATAGAGTTAATATTCCTTTTCAGGGAATAGATAAGTGCTGTGTTTTGGATTTAGCTCTGGGTTTGGTATGGGAAAAATGCTGATAGCACACTGATGTTTTCAGCTGCTACCGAGACTTCAGGGACTCTCCAACTCCCCATGTCCTGCCCGTGCGCAAGGGCACAGGGAGTAGGGAGGTGAGCATGGAGAGAGCACCAGACCCAAACTGGCCAATGAAATATTCCATATCATGGAACGTCATGGTCACTGTATAGAGGAGGGGTGGCTGGGAAGGAGCTCTCTCTCTCTCTCTCGCTTCCAGGATTGCGATTGTGGGATCTTGGTATCTCGGGGTCACTGGCCGGGAACGGGCTGGGTATTGGTTAACGGGTGGTGAGCAATTGCGTTGTGCATTGCCTGTTTATATATTTCTTTTTCCCCTATCATCATCATTGTTCTCATTTTATTGCTATTATTAAACTGTTCTTATCTCAGCCTGCGAGTCTCCCTTCACCCCTCTAATCCCCTCCCCCATTCCCAGGTGGGGAGGGGGGAGGGAGGGTGACCAGCTGTGGTGGTTGGTTGCTGACCAGGCTCAAACCACGACACACTGTAAAGAATCAAACTTCAGAACCTACAAAGGCTATTGCCATCATTTTCCATTTGCTGCCTTGAACACATATTTTCTTTCTAAATACGTTTTTTTCTCCCCAGGCCCTTCTTTCTTCCAGAATTGTACATGTTTATATATAGGTTATATAGTTTAACAGTAAATATGACATTCAATATTTTGCAGGCAATTTCTGGATTAAATCTCACCTGTGATGCAATATTTTCATGCTTGTATTCCCATTTACTTATGTAAAGTGGAAAAAAAAAATCAAAAAGATAAATCCAGATCAGTATACATATTTTAATTCAAAACTCATGTCATTAGTGCAGATACAGATTTTCAATACAATTTAGGCCTTCTACCCTCTGCTGAAGCAAAAGGAAAACATTTGTATGGCAAAAGGCACCAGTGTTTTTTGCTATCTCTGGGTGAATATGCAGTAAATGTTTGAACCCCTGGTTCTTGCTGTTTTGTAAGAAATTTGTTATATAGAAAGGTGTTAAAAATGAAAGAGATACACTGTTTTCCTTCAGTACTAGGTCTAATAGTTTTGTTAAATTCCTTTTGAGCTATGGCCTTAGAGATACTGTTGTAAGGTAATTCCATAAGCCTTCCCTAATCTACATTTCAGATTTTCAAACCTCAACGTCATTGTAGGAGTTGACACATACTGGGAGAACTGATGCTAAATGTTAGGAGATGGGCTTCTCAATCAGGCCTGGAAGCTGATGTGGCCAATATACATCTCTGACTATCAGAGATCAAAAGGAAAGCTTTCATCATACTTTTGACAATTTGTGGAGTGCAACCCCATGTATTTACCTGATTATTATACTGCTATCATCTGGAAAAAACCTATGGAATGGAAATCAGTTTCTTGGCAGGTTACAGCTTCACCATTTTAGGCTGAGTCAAAAGGCCTCAAATTTTAAATTTGCTGAAATAAAATCAGTATGAATAAAATACTATCAAAATGATACTGTACATTCAGTGTAGACATTTCAGGGAAGAAGTGTTAGTGTTAGTAATAAATATGAATATTTGAATATTGGCATCAGAAGCCCTAATTCAAAACCCCTCAGTTAGCTTGTACTATTTATAGTAAGACTAAAAATACTCATAGAAAGAAATTAAATTTGGATAAAAAGAATAAAATTTAATTTCATCAAATAGTTGATCTCTCTTTTGCTTTAAATATGTAAAACCTAGGAAAGTGTTAATTTTTTTTCTAACTTTCTATTTAATTTGAGGATGCTGCAACCAACTTTAAAAAGGGCATAGGGACTTAATTTGTACAATGAGAAACTATCTTCATTCAGCAGAGAGGAGTAAAGGTTCAGGGACACATTTCCTAGATCAGTTTGTCCAGCTCAGACAGTGTCAGGGGAACAAAAATCTCCCACAATTGCTTGAAGACATATGGATATCCAAATTAGTTCCTCTACCTCTCTTTTCATAACCTCAGTATAGGGGACATTTCAAGGATGGGGGAGATTATGAGCAGAGGAAAAGCCAGATGATATACTTTAATGGAACTTCAATGATGCATGTTCCCTAGTGAGCTGAAATAATTCAAATGAAAGTTTGTTTGAATTTGTTAAAAATTGACCTTAGAAACCGAAACAAATTACAGAACACTTCCCACTAGACTTACTTCTTGGACTTCTTATTTTTAATTATCATGCCTTTCAATAGTGTTGAGAGCCTCCATTCATTGCTCATGACCCTGCTATATAGAGAAAAATATTTGTCCTTCTACTGTAGACAGTGTGCTTATAAATTCTGCTATTTTATGTTCATGAACTTCAGTGTGGTGACAATGGTGAAATTCAGGAGAATTTGACCCAAAATAGTTAGGAGACTGCATTTTGTTGCTCCAAAATAAATGGGTTATACATAAGTTAACAGAAACACATATGGATATGAAAAAGAAGCAAATAAGAATTAATATCTTACTCTCTTGTTCATAACACAAGTTGCTTTAAATTACCATTTTAAATTATTTTTTCTTAATTACTTACATGTTAATTGTGAAAACAGAAGGTATTGCATATTAATGTGCAAACAAGATCTGGTTAGTGATCAGCTGGATTTGGCCTCAGGTAAGCACTTTAAAATGTATTGCAGTCTTAAAACCCATTTAAGTTGTTCCTTAAGTATGTGATTAAATTCTGATCTGATCTTTAGTGGATAAATTAAATTTCTTGAAAAAAAGTCTGGTATACACTGTTTGCCATTACAAACTTAATTCAGAATTCAAAATCATCACATCAGTGATCAGATATAAAACTACACAGTGGCTACTTGTGACAGAGCTAAGAAAATAACAGATATTCCCAATTTAAAAATACTGATAGGGTGTCACATACAAACTTTTTTACCCCTACTTAATATAAAAGTTAATATTCAGGCTTTTGTTTGTTTTTTTGTGTTTTTTTTTGTTGTTGTTTGTTTTTTGTTTGTTTGGTTGGTTGGGTTTTTTTTAAGACTTTTGAAATCAAGCACAAGCATTGTTTATGGAAAGGAAACTAGTATGAAAATTACAAGGAGGTTATTTTATTTTCAAGGTAGGACATTCATCCTGTTCTCAAACTCTGCATGTATTTTGGAAGTATAAAATGTAGACATAAACCCAAAATAAACCTACAGCAATGGTAACTACCAACAAAATCAGAAAGTGTCCTGGTGACCTAGATTTTCCTGAAGTTTGGAAAACCATGATTCAGTCATTCTATCTTTGGAGATTAAAGCTGCAATATTTGCAATGTGGTCACATAGGAGACATTCAGAAGGTATCTGGTGTCTTCACAGAAAGGAGGGTAGCCAGGCTTATTCAATTTGCTCATAAGCACAATACAGAGACTGGGGTCATGTACCAGTTAGGAACCTGCTCTAACAGGGTGTGTGAGAGCTGGGAACTGGAGGTGTCAGACTCTGTACCCAGGAACAATATCAGAGGCTGAATAGGCAGTTGAGAAGAGAGGAGAAAGTATGCACCAAGTGAAACAAAGTGTTAGCCAAGCATTGCAGTCAAATCAAAAAGACAAGGAATTTGTTTAATAAGTTAAGGTCTGGGATAACAAGTAGTCGAAAGATTCACTGGGAAGAGGACACACAGAGAAAGTATGATAAGGAAACAAAGACAAGATGGCCACTATGGCTACTACCAAAGGAAATAACAGAACTTCTGCTAGATGACAAAGTGTCAGGAATATTTTTTTTCACAGGCACTCTGCTGGCTTACAATCAAGTTTTGCTTGGGAAAGGCATTACCTGTGCTTTATGATGTTCCTGACTGCTTATGGGATGATTCAGTTCTATACAGACTTTTTTTATACAAGAGCTCTAATGTTAAATAAATTTCAAAGATGAAAAAATGGGAAAATATTAAATTTTCCTCTTCCCAGGTAATGTGTATATATATATATATGTATATTTAGACAAGAGAGTGAACTGTTTAGGAATCTGCTTTGAGTGAACAAAATTTTGATGCCTTATCAAGGAAAACTCATACAGAATCTCATCCTCAGTTTATGGGAACTGAGAATGGTCCTAGATAGAACCATCATCAAGAAATTTTCAGGAACAGAATAGGACACTGCCAATACCTATGGTACATAGATAGACTGGGGGATATTTTTTTTCGGCAGCCCCCTCACCTTCATATAAGCAGAAAGTGGTAAGACTTCAAACACCCTGTTAAAGGTCCAGATGGTACGGATTTTGAGTATGGTGGGTTTTGCCCTACAGAAAGTGGAAATAATTAAGATGACCTGCATAGTTCCCCAATGAGTTAATAAAGATGCAGTCTAATTAAATCACAGTCCTTGCATCTTGTCTTTCCTTTCATGTCCAGGACAAACCCCAGTTCTTGTACAATTTGTACACTCCCCTAAAGAGAATGAGTTCCATTACATTTTAATGGCTACTTTCTTCAAACTTTGCCTTTGAGTCTTTGGAAATCCATGTCATTCCTTTTTTACTGAGCCAGTCAAAAGATATGTACCTTGTAATGAAAGATGTGCCCTTTGACTGATTTCACAAGAACACCATCCTTTATCATGATGTTGTGTTAGGGTGCAATTGTGGGCAAGATGGAGCATAGTCATACTGATTCCAGTGTCCTTGCTACCCAGGGGTTGCTTTTGGAGTGCTAAAGAGATGAAAGAGGCAATCAAGAAAGAGATTCCATTTCACTCTCCAGTGAAGGAACATTCAGCTTGTTTTTGTGCAGTGTGTTTCTGATGACTGCTGACACATGAATAAGAGAGACCTTAAGGCAAGTCCACATCCTCTCATAAGATGTAAAAAAGGCCACAAGGCTGGCTCACTTTTTTCTTACCATCTGACTTAATTCCACTGGCATTCTAAGTAAAGCACCACATAAGAACAAAATTTGTTACAAGAAAAAAGTAGAACTAAGCCAGAAGGGAAAACTCTTCATAAAAGAGGAGGTACAGGAACTTGGCAGGGATATAGACAGCTGCATTTTTGTCCCGCTTGCTTAATAGTGTAAACAACTTTTGTTGGTTAGCTTTGTATGTGACCATTCAGGAAGCCCTCTATATAGACAATGTATCTTGTCAACCATTTCCTGTGTGTGTAAAATGTAATTCGTCACCCTGCACTGCCTTGGCAGCAGCCTTGTAAAGAACACACTGAATTAATGAATATTTCATAAAGATGTGATTTATTAGCATTCCTTTGCCTTTCCTTTGAAAAAGATCTATCCTTCAAAAGCTGAGCACACAAAAGCTATTTGCAGGTATGGAAAGTAGACTGAAACCCCTGAAGACAAAACCAGGATTTCTTAATAACCTCTGGGCCATATAGACTTTAGAAGAGATATTTAGTCAATCTTGTATTAATATTTTAGATGGTAAAGAAATGCTGTACTAAGCTATTATGTTGAATTTGGCTGTCAGAACCATGAGCTATCACAAAAAAAAAAATTATTACCCACTCAAAATTTTTCAGTTTCATATATTTTGATGAACATATAACAAAATAGGTCACAGCATAGTACAAATACCTCTGGGCCTTCTGAGATACCCACATTTCCATACTGCTACAAAGCACTTTTCTTTCCCAGAACGCATGAAAAAAACTATCATATAATTTCAAATTATGAAGTTGTATGTACCTGTGCTTTTATCTTAACCAACAATGCCCTTACCTCCTATCTAGTACAACTGCTGTAACAAGTGTTCTTTTCCTATGATTTCCCACAAATATTTATTGTGTTCAATTAATATGTGTAGTCTTTTGTCTTACACAAAGATGTTGTTCACCTGAGAATTTACAGACTCTGACACATGTTACAATACAGGTACAAAATAAGTCAGAAAATCAAATGTGGGTGTGGTATCTCAGGCAGCTGGTGCTTTCTATTAGTGGTATAAAAATACATTTTAACTGCATTTAATGCACTGCACTCTTTCAAAAGTTATTAACATTTTTTTTCTCAACAGACATCCCTTATTCTCAGTGCTAGTGCAATCACGTATTACTTGTACTCTATGCATTTGATCCACAACACCTGTTACACTCACCTGGTTATTACAGCTGGATTATTAAACCCTTATCTTCAACTGTAGGAATTCATGCTTTCAATTCAGGAATCGTTTTATTCTGTGAAGACATTAAATTCTGTGTAATGTTAAACCATTACAAAATAACACAGAAGCACTCCACAACAAGAATCATCCATGACTGGAATGATGCATAGCTTCAGTTCATAGCTTTGGGATGTGAGATCAAAGGAGAAAGATACATGTACATGGCAAGTTATAAGGACAGGGCAATTTTCCCAGGTGATAGATGATACTTTTATAGTGATTATTTTTAAATCTGTCTTAATTAGTTAATCTAGTAATTTTCAGTGGAAGAAGAACCCACTGTGTGTCTGTAGACTGGGGAAACAAATACGTATGGTACGGGAAAGAGGCTTATGTTACATGACTAACATTACATACAGGAAAAAGAAAACTAAAGAACTCTTGAAGCATAATCAAGCTTAATATGGTATTCATGAGACAAGGAGCCAACAGGACTAGATGAACCTAACATCTGTATAGACTAAATTCTGCAGAGGTTGCTTGAGAATGTGGAAAAGTTTTCTCACCATGTTATGAAAGTGCAAAGTGTTAAGGAAAAATATGGAGATACTCTTCCTAGAAGTTACTTCTTGTGCAGAGGCATTCATCTAGGAAAAATATACTTAGAATCCAACAACAGTGTGTATCACATACCATGCATAGCTCAGATAAAACTTATGAAATACTCAATCAAATGTTATTACGATGTGCATAGAGAAATTAAAAACTTGTATATTATCAGAAGTTGACATTGTCAGACATGTCAGAAGAAAAAGAAGAAATTTTCTTGAAGCTGCCTTCACCTCCTTTAAGAAGTTATTCCCTGGAGTCTTGATGGATATTGTTGGTTTATTCTATGATCACCACAAAAGGGGAAAAACTGTGGTTGTGGTCATGTGACATTATTTTCTCTGCAGACGCAGTTGGTTTCCTAAGGCAGAGGTTGAAACAGTGGTAGAAGCTATATTTCACTGACTACCAAAGGTGGATGAACATACTGTGACACAAGGGAAAAACTTATTTACTCTATTTTTTAAGGATTTGTGGAACTCAGTGGGGTAAAACAAATATGTAGACTAAGAGATTCAAAGGGACACTTAAGTGCAGGTTACTAATATGTTAAAACAACAAGTGATTAAATTACAATGTTGATGTACTTACCCTCCTTAGATAACCTGTTATACAATCTGTTTTAATCACCTACCTGAATGAAATATTGGATTTTTTTTTATTTTATTAGAGATTTTGGAGAGGGTAACACTGAAAAAGAGGCTGGAACAGTCATAGTATATACTCCGTGGGTCAATAATAATTTACTTTACATGAGGAATTTCTATGAAGTATCTTGTCAAGGAATTCCAAAGATAAGTTATAATAAAAACATATGTAAACACTTAATTAGGGCTTGAGGTCTATCTTCCTAATTCTTGTTAAATATCAGCAATTGCAGAACTGTTGGGAAAAGTCTTTTGAAGTGGTTGAAAAGGCTAATAACATTACTAATAAAGTAAATAAGAAACCCTTTTGGAACAAGGTCACACCAACAACTGTGTATGTCAGTAGGTTAAGATCCTATCACAGCTGGGAGGAGGTTGTTAACTTCAAATGTATCAGGAAGAAGGGAATTCCAGCTGAGCACAAGATAAAAAAGTGAAGTTCGAAGAATCAGTTCTAATTGATTTTGTGATTCTTGGCATCATCACCAAAGGGTGGTACAGACTCAAACATGGAGATTTTGGTGTCATTTGTGAAGCAGATACATAGGAAGTAGGAAAAATGTCAAACTAGGGGTTTGTAACTAAATCTTTATAACTGAATTCTCAGATACAGCTCAAATGAAGAACTGTATCAACTGTATCTGAGAATACTGTGAGGAAATAATAAGAAAATGTTGCATATAAATCAATGGAGACTCAACATGTCACTGTGGATGATGCATTTACTTTTTAGATAGTCGACCAGATTACAGGGAGAAAACAATGCCAGCACACTGGATTTAACTGGAAAGCCCTCTTTCCGTAAAGGAAAAATAAAACCTTTTCTCATCACTGATGTGAAACATGATTATGTTAAAAGACTGACTGGGCCTTCAACTGCATACTGAGGCAGATCAGCTAGAGGCCAGCCGGATTACACAGCTGTGACAAATTCACACTGATGACATCACCACCTTCTGAAATTGGAAACAAACCAAAGCAAGCATGGAATTATTTGGGAAAACCTACCTACAGAGTTTACAATATTCAAAGAGAAAATCAGTCTAATGTAGTTTAAAAATAACTTGGGAGATAAAAGAAGAAATGTATCCAAATCCCTTAAATATGAAGGCCATTATAGATTGACCCAAATGTCTAAACAACTCAGTATTTCACAGGACTTCTAGGATATTACAGAAGCTTTGTGGAAAATTTCAATTACATTGTTTCTCTTATTACTGCACTGTATAAAAAATAGAAGACTAGCAGGATAATTCTACTGAAGCTTTTCAGTGAGGCTTTGAGCAGGTAAAGGCATTCTTGTCTTATTTTTCTTGTCTCATCTTTTCTGTCCCAAACTTTGAGAAAATATTTGAGCACTTCTCCAATATTTGAGATATGCTATGAGATTTGTGAAAGACAGGAAAGAAAAAAAAAGCCATCTTTTTTTTTTTTTAACTTAAAAAAACTAACAAGTGAGCAAAAAATTTTCTATTATGCAGAAAGTACACTTTCAAGCAGTAGAACCATTACCTGATCAATTGTAAATGTAGGCATCTCTCATATTAGTCCTCTTTAATCTGGTTTGACAGAATTAAAGGAACATACTCTAAATTGCTATAATAGAGCCTTCTGCTTCAGGAGTTTAATAGGAGAGTTGTTCATATCAAAGATAGAATGTGCATATCAAAGTAGTAGATGGGTTTTTTTGTCACTTTTCAAAATAGTAAATGGAATGTTTACATTTAAATTATGCAAATATACTTTTTCTTTTCTTTCTGCCTTAACCTTTGGCTTGTGTCAAGAGAGAATTCAGGATAGTTGGTAAACATCAAAGCACTCTAGTCCCTACTGGTGCCATCTTTAAAATAAATGTATTAAACAACTTAACAATGTTCAGTTTCTTGTACAAGTCTCAAGACTACAGAAAAGCCAGTAAGAATAGGAGGGAAAATCCTTTAGAAACCTGCAGAGTTTTCTATAAAAACTGTTGATGTAGTACATTGGTGTGATAGAAGCATTTTTTAGTGTCACACTAGCCACAGAATGCCTGATAAGTGGTAGAAGACAGAGAAGACTGTTTGAACTTCAGGAGTCTCTACCAATTCATTATAAATACACAATATATTTGTATTGTAAAATTAATAAATTATTTTTACATTACTAAATAATAGTAAAAAGATCTAATTGCCTCAATTATTACCATAAAGGTTCAAGCCAGTCAAACATATCTCAAAGATATCAGATAGTACTGTCTAGACAGAGGATGCATTTTCCTTTCTGATTTTTTTTCTACTCTGCAGTCACCTATATCTAAGTTTTATCATCATGTTATGATTAACCACACAGATACGTTTTTTTTTTCTGTGACTTCATGAGTCCATCACAGTACAAATGTGAATAATTTAGCATACTGACTTTCTACCAAAAAACTTTTTTTTCTTACATAGCTTAAAATGTGTGGCTTTTCATATTGCCAAAACTCAGGGATTTCAATCAAAGAATTTTGGAAACCCAGGTTTGGTTGTTTATGATGCTGCTGCTGCTCTGCTGTCTGCCCTTTTTCTCCTCTGGAGGGTAATCTACATATTGCCTGGACAGCTGGCCCTGTGTTCCAGTCTTCACCACCCCAGACTTCACTCAGCTGTATTATATCAACAGCTTTCCTCAGCATTTGCCCTGAGACACTAGTCTGCAAAATATGGCTGCTGAAAAACAGACCTGTTCTTTGTTTTCTCACTTTTGCTAGAGAGGTAGAAATTTCCACAGAGGATTGCATTGAACATGTCATGGAAGAGTTACCCCTTAAACTACCTCTACTCTCTACCACATCTTGCTTCTCAGTTACTCTGGGTACGTAACAAACACAGGAGGGAAAGAGGAAATACAGGCAAAGCATAATCATGATGTTTGTTCTTTGTGGGGTTTTTCTTTCTTTTAATGATGTCTATTCCAGTGGGGTTTGTCTTGTTTAATCTGAGTGAATGGAAACTCATTCCTGCATGTTTTGAGTTTCTTAGGTCAACTGCAAAACCAGTTATAGCAGGCTCACTGAAGAATGACATTTTAGTGTTAATGCTCAATTTTCTGCATTCCAGTGATTTAAAACAAACATTTTTTATATGTCTTTTAAATAATGTTATTCTGGACTCTACCAACGTGAATATTGACTTTAATAGTTGAACAATAATATTCCTATGGACTGCTAAAGATTTACCTTTGGATGTTATTTTAATGTTTTCTTTCATATGTGTTGAGAACATGACATTAAGTAATGATTATAAATAGTCATGCTTGCTGAAGAATACAGAATTGTCTAGCAAGCAGTGTGAAAATTTTCATACATTGTCATCTTAGAAATATATTGCAGAAAAAGGGAATAAGCACAAGGATAATGTACATGTAGTTTGTGAGTGCATAAAACTTCTCATTGTTAAA